>NC_134012.1:42038995-42338995 GCF_047716275.1 Strix uralensis
TATGACTCTCTAAGGGAGGTGATTGTGTCATTGGGATGGCATGTGAATGAGCCATTGGAACTGCTGCTGATCCTCAAGCTGGTGACGTGTCTGCAGGAGCTGGGGGATATTCTGAAGAAGGGAGAGTGCACCCAGCAGACGGAGGCTGCCCAGGTGGAAACTGAGGAGGAAACGGTTGTGGTGGTACCCCCGGGGGAAGAGGACATGCGCGGGGTGGTGGAGGATACAAGGGAGGTGGAGGCACAGGCACAGAGAGCGGTGTTGATGCTGGTAGTGTTGGGGCCTGAGTCCTCTGGGTATGTTCACTGTGCGGATGTCCTCGATTTGAGCTTCTAAAGAAACCCCAAAACACGAGTCACTGTTTGTTACACTCTGCCCTGATTTTAAAGTGGAAAGTGAATGGAGGAGGAGCGTGGTGGCGAGCACTTCTTGTTCTCAACTGAAGCATTTTTCTCCCCGCTTTTTGTTCATTTGAGACTACGCTCATTTCTTGGTCCTCAGACTTGCCTTCCACATCGTCACTCCCAGCAAATCCCTCAGTTTCCCCTTCTTATGGTCAGTTTGGCAACTGTGGCTGGAGGCTGCCCGTGCTAAAAGAGACATGTGCCAAGCGCTCCTCTGACACACCTTGACACCCTTAATACTTCACAGTTCTGATCTTCAAAGTACTGCACAGACATTAACTCATCTTCTCTCAAACTTCTTTTAACATCTTCCGCACACGCTTCCTAGGTTGTTGCCTCATGGTGACATCTTTGGCCTGTTCTTGGCCCTGAATTTTTATTTTTTGCTTACTGAACTTGAGGTTTTAGACAATCTGTGGGATGGATCCTGGTTTTTGTTTTGACTTATTTTTAAGATTTTATACACACAGTGCACCCTTACAATCTCTCTATAACACACAGATACCAAAAGGAAGGACTAACCTGACGCTGCAATAAACCAAAAGAGACTCCTCTCTCTCCAACCGAGAGAAAGCAGCTTGGCTATTTGAGATGACTAAGTAGTAAAATAACAGCGTTGCCTTTTCCAGTAGTTTGCTCAATCAGTATTAGTTAAGTTGTTAAAAAAAGAATATTGGAGACTGATTTCTATTGGGAAATCAATTTCTTCAGCCCTATTCAGCCAGTAACCAAGAGGGTGCCTTTCCATCTGATCCTTTAATTATGTTTCATTTTTACACGTAATTATGATTTCCTCACAAAGACTTCATTCTTCAGAGTCCTCTTTTCAATCATGTACTGGAGTTTTATTTTAAATAATCTTCCTGAGAGCACAGATCCCCTTTGTGAAGGCCAATTCAAATTAAGCCATTTTAAAATTAATTACCACATGTATTCTCCACAACGATCTGTGCATACTTATTCCCTTATAAATCAGCTGTTGTGTCCGTTATGTGTTTAACATGGTTAACAAGGTTACAAGCAGCAATATATTGAATTTCTGTAGCATACTTACACTTCCCAGTCTGGTCTGCCACTCGCCGAGCGAATTTTGCCAGCTCTCATTGGATGACCTTTTGGCATGGGGAGAGAAAAAAAATCCCCTTCAGTTTACCTGAAGAGAATTTTTTAAGAGAAATTTGTAAGTTACGGTTACTTACCAGTTGTGGGTATGGATCGTCCTTGGTAGCCCAGAAGACTCGGCAATGCTGGCCGTGTCAGTGCAGGAACCTGATAGCCCTTGTGAATCAGTGCAAACAGTTGGAAAATAAGCTCTACTAAAATATGAGAATCACTGCATATGGTGGAAGAAAACCTACCTTCTCTTCCCACAAACCGCGGATTGACAGGGGGGAAGATTGGGGACGTCCTGTGGCAGGAGGGTTCAGAGCCACGAGTGTTGGTGGAGGTGCTGGTGGCTGCTGCTGCTGCTGCCTGTGCATATGGATCCTCTGTGCATAACCAGTTCCATTTTTGAAGTTGTTCACAGCCTAGAGGCAGAAAAACATTTACAAAGAGGTAACATGAACCTTCAGTAGCTCTAGGAACAAAAGCCTCCACAGAGTAAAATTACTTGTGTATTCCCGTATATACTATCCATCCTAAAATAAACCAACATACGGATATATTCAGATTAGATGTAAGGAAGAAATTCTTCCCTGTGAGGGTGGTGAGGCCCTGGCACAGGTTGCCCAGAGAAGCTGTGGCTGCCCCCTCCCTGGAAGGGTTCAAGGCCAGGTTGGACGGGCCTTTGGGCAACCTGGGCTAGTGGAAGGTGTCCCTGCCCGGGGCAGGGGGGTGGGACTGGATGGGCTTTAAGTTCCCTTCCAAGCCAAACCCTTCTGTGATACATGAACGCATCCCATTAAACACTGGTGTTAATGACTGGTAACTCAGACTATCTGTATGTAAAGCACTCCAGCGTTAACGCTGAATTTGAAACTGAGGCAATCCTGTTAAACACAAGTGTGACCTGAATTTGCCAGATTGTCTCTCAAGGGTTGCCAGCTTCTGTAACAACAGGGAATGTATTTGCAAAGTAAATTTAGCCTTATTCCATTTAGCCTTGTTTAAGGAGGTGTAAATTAATATTTTCTTCCCTTTCAGCTAATTGACTGACTAGACTTTTCTTACAAACAGTTTATCTAAAAGTCACTGCATTACCTGGCGTAGGCACTTGCTGGCAACTAAAGTATCGGGAGAAACACCTGCCTGATGACATGCTGGGCATGTATGTTCCTCACATTCCAGTAATACTGTTCTAATACCTGGGTATAATCAGAATCATCGAAACAGGTTTTAGCTAAACTAAGGACATTGTTGGGGTTCTAATCAGTTATAAAATCCTGTAGATGGTTAATGGGTGAATATGGTCCTGAACTGAGAGCATGAAGCTATAAATGTTCAGCAGTGCAAAAAATTTCTAGTATGCAGGAAACAGCTGCCCAGTTTTGTTATTTCACTATTGTAACATTTGAAGATGCAGAGTAGGCCGTGTCCTGATGTTTTGACTAGTCAGTTCTCCACTGTCTAGCACAGTGAGAAGTCCTCAACCTCAAGGTTCATGAATAAGACACATCTCCAGAAACCATTAGTAGGTTCAAGTTCTGACGGTTTTAACCAACTCTCCCGTGGAGAAGAATGTGGATTAAATGCCTAACGAGCCATTTGCTGCAGACCACAGTAAGTCACCAGCGTTGGCTCTATAGTTTTGTATGAGAGAAAGGACTGTGCACAAGCTCAATGCATTTGATAACTAATACTGTAATCAGCTGCAGCATTACGCACTCTTCTCGTACTCATCCTTCCGCATGGAAAGAGGATTTAACTAGATGCATAAAAAGGGAAAAAAGCCTTCTGCCTCTGTTTTTTCCTTTCTACAAGAAGAGTCCTTTCCTATTCGGGGTATACTGAAGTATTAACCAGAGCTGGTAACAAAGGAATGTTATGACCTTTCTGCTGTCAGAAGATCAGGTGTGATGTTTGGAATTAACAAACACGGGAGTAACACTTGCATTCGTCACAATAACTGTTTCCACAGCAGGGAGTAACAACTGAGCTGGTCATGATTTCTTTGCAAATGAAACATAAGAGCTCCTCTGGAATAGGATCATCTGAGGAGGAGGAGGAGGAAGAGGACAGCTCCTCGGGTAAAAAGGGAGGCTTTTCATAAAGTTATGAACATGAACTGTATGATGGCTTGTTAGCATCTATATTTGGACACAGACATGCAAACTGTCCATCAACTGAATTCCAAAGCCTGGGGCTTAATTGCTGGGCAATTCCCCAAGGAAAAAATACCTATCAAAAGCCAACAGTAAGACAGAAATCTCTTTCTATTTCATATGGTAAAAAATTACAGTGAATCCTGGAAAAAGGAATAGATAATAGACAGGGAAAGCCTCTATAATTCTAGGGCAAGCCACAAAACCTTTAATGCTTTGATTACTTTTTAAATGTATTTCTTCAAAATAGTTAGACAAACATGGAAACATTTGCAATAGCAACACTTGCGTCAGTTTAAAATCTTGCTAACGCTGAAGTACAGGTCAGGAAAAACTAAGGATGTGGGGAGGGCACTGTAGGTCTTTTTATTTTCATACACGTTTACATACATCTTTATACACATACATACATACACTCCACAACGCCAAACAGCTCTCTTAACTATGTCTGCCAGTAAACTGAAATAGCAGGCAGGAAGGATCCACGTCCACACTAAGACAGTTAGGCACGTAGTAAACTAAGATCTCTGCAACCAGTGCCATCTTAAAGAAGGAAAAAAAAACCCAAACCAACCCAAAAACCTGAAGGGAACCATCACTGTGCATGTCATAAGCATGACATGATTTTAACCTGACGGCTACCCTGCTCTAAACTTTATGCATCGTTAACTTTTCCATATTTTTAAAGCCTAAGGTAATTATTCTCAATGACCTACTTGTAGTGGCAGCCTAAGGGGCATTCTGGAGAACAGCACAGCGTCCACAACTTCTAACAGCACAGCGCAGCATGATTAAGCACTAGATTTCTAGGGGAAGAAAAACAAAAAAAACACCAGCACTCGTTTACTCAACTGAAAAGCTTATTACCTGCACTTCCAAAGCAACAGGCGACAGGAATACCGAAGGCAAAGCAAACCAGACCCGTCTGGAATACTTTGTATTCTCTGCTGAAGGTTAAAAATCTTTCCTTTCGTATTATGCACAGAAACTGCTTTTAGAGTGATGTCTGCAGACCTCTGAGCCACGAATTAAAACGTCTTCCTAAAAGGTAACAGTCTGAGCACTTCCTCTGGAGGGAACGGGGAAAAAAAACCCCACAAACAACAAACCAACAACAAACAAGCCAACCAGAGAAGGAGGAAGCGAAGCAATACCAAGTTCTTTTCCCGAGGTAACAAAATCCTGAGAAAACAAGATGTTTGTGCCATCAGAATAAAAATCCAAAATGAAACAAAATAGTTCACCTTTCCCTTTGAAAAGCTGCTCTTGAGTCAAGATCTGCTCTTCTTCTCTCCCAAGCATGAAACTCCTGTTCAGATTAAGACTGTTTTCAAAATACTAAGTGAAGTAGAAATTAAGTGCACACACTGAAACATGTAGAGAAACTTATTCAAAAAACCCCAATACAGTAGTACTACACTGTCCAGAAATCTTTTAAGTGTTCTGATGAAAAGGCGACTTATTTTTAGGAAATAAAATGTTTGCAGCCAAAACCGACAGATGATGTTCCAGTCAAATGTAGGTTTAAAACTTTTTGGTTTTAAACGATGTATTAAAAAGAGCTGGAGAAGGAAACGGGGACAGAAATGAAAAACCATTCAGGGGGTCAACAGTATAGATTGTCACCATGCAATCTCAACACGACAACTGCCGATCATCTATTCAGAACAAGCCAGCCCACAGTAGCACACTCCCTGGCAGAGGAAGGACCCTCTCCCCTCTCACAGGCTCGAGCAAGGAGTGCTCACAGTGTTTCGGGCTAAGGCCCAGCGAGCAGAAGGCAGCTTTTCTGTCAGACAGAGCAAGGCAAAAGGATCTCGTACAGCAACTTCCTTGCAGTTTCTTGCTCCCGAGCCCCCTTCTTCAACTCCTCGTTCTTCTTCTGGTGACATGAAGGCAAAGCACGTCCTGGCCCTCTGAGTCCATGCTGCAGCCTGCTTCTCCCTAGAGCAACAGCAGGCACCTCCTTTGGGATTGCCCTCCAAAGCCATTTACACACAGAAATCAGCTGAGCAGTGTATTGTGGAAGCATAAGCTGCAGCGGACATGACTTAGAATCAGTTATTTTTTTGTCCATCATGACAAAATAAAACCAGCAATTCCTTCCTTTACAGTAATTCTCCTAAAGAGTCGCTCCCAATATCTGTCACGTTTTTATATCACGCGAGAACAGATGCAGTCAAAAGAACATTGACCCTAAAACGAGGACTCAGATCTACGCAAGCAGGCACGGGCAGCTCCCAGTTTCATTGAGTGTACACAGCAGCACTTGGTGGTGAAAGCAGAGTCACCGCGGACACCAATGAGAAGTTTTAACACCAGCCTTTCTTTAGGGTTTGCTTTGCTTTGGTTTGGTTTTATCCCTTGAACATGAACTAGGAAAGTCTATCTACCAAGCAAAAGGGAGCTGAACCAAAGGGGGCTGAGCATCCAACAGCTGCATCCACTTTGAAGAGCTTTACGAATTCTCCAGCACTCTACCCCCTGGTTTCTGGCGACACAGCCTGAAGCAGTGTTTAAACAAATGATCCAGCTTAGCACCTGCCCCTGTTCTGAAGAACAGCAATCTCTTGCCTCACGACCTGTATTTTACATAGACTTGGGCCATAAACAAATGCAACAGATGGAGAAAAACTGAAGACTGACAGCAACTGAAACAGAACTATTACTTTCCCATCAACCAGTTAGAAATCTAGCTTGTGCACTGACATAACGGAACACAGGAACTAACAAAAAGAAGGCCTTCTGTTCAGAACAGATCAGTGTGTCTTCACAAGAAAGTGATTTCAACGACTTCAACTTAACAAAGTCAGCGTTATCATTAGCAATGCACCTTTCCTGAAGAGGAAATCCTTGTCTTTTTCAACTGCCAACTGCAAGAGTGTGTCAACAAAACAAATAAACAAACAACCCACACCCCAAGAGCTCTCTTTAGGTTATAGATATATAGATACGACATGTCTTCATAGATGACAGCTGCATCAATTTATACTTCAGGTCCCTCTCCTCTCCAGGAACCAGCTGGTGTTAGTGCCATAGATTTGAGTCTCACAAACCCACACCTGACAGGTCTTGCTTTACAACAGTTTTTAGCAGATGGAGACTTTGTGGTAGATCACAAAAGTGATTTTTAGATTCAATAGTAACTTCCTCTCCCAACAGAGGAAGTCAGTTACTGCCAGAGAAGTGCAGGCCAAAGCCAAAATCTCCAAAACGCAAAGAATGTTTAACAAAACATGAAGGGGTGCCTAGATAACACACATCCTGGTTTTTGTCTTTGTTATTCACTTCAAGGAGATGAGTCTGTCTAGAAACACTACAGCTCATTTTTAGAAAGACAAAGAACATGCTCCCTTCCATGAAGAATTTCTCCAATTGCCAATTCTTCCCCAGACTGTCGCTACACTGGGAAGTTGGTCTCCTCTTTCCAACTTCTATTGCTAAGCAGAGCCCAAAAACTACGAGCGAGCCTGAGCCCTTCTACAGGCAGCAGGGAATAAGTCAGCATAGCATTTTCCTGTGAAGAAAGTAAAGAACTGAACAACAGAAAAGGGAATACAAAAGCAAAAACATCAATAAGGGAAAAGAGAATAACCATTCCTTTTACTGATATATTCTTAATAATTAGCTGAGCACTTCTAAAGACAAAGAGCTTTGCTGCTTTTGGCACCAAAGTAAGGAAAAGTCTAAAGCACAGTCCTCCTGATGTGGGAAGATGTGTCCCCAAAAGAGACACAAGTTCGAATACAGAAACATCTCTACGTCTTGCTGGAAATTTGCACGCTAAGAATCACCAGCTCCTGCTTCAAGAGAACACACCAGCAGCTTCACTGGACGGTAGCAATTTCACCCCACACAAGAAGTCAGAACATGCACTATCCTTTCAGGATGCAGCACAGTCATTTCTAAGCCCTTTTTCTGCTTTGGTTAAGTCAAGATGGCACGTGCTCAGACACACAGCGAGGAGGCGCAAGGTAGCTAAGACAGCAAAATGGAAATTACTCCCCATTCACACAGAGCCAACTTTGACTCAAGTCAGTCCTCCTCTTCTCTTCCCACAAAATTAGGAATACCCTTCTGCAGGAAGGCCAGACTTTGCAGCCATCCATGCAGACAAGCAAAGAACTACCGTGGGTCTGCTTTTGTGGTATTCAGGAAGTTGCAGAAGGCAGCTTAGGGATGCTTAATCACAGTATTTCATGACTGTTTCAGTACTGATCTACAGACATCAGCACACAATATACTAAAAGTCACGGTGCTTCTGATTTGGTATAATCCAACAGACCTCCAGATTTCTCTCCTGAGCATGTAAAGGTACAGCTCTCCGGGCATTGCTCGGTACCACAACCGCCAAATGACTCGACGAGCTTCTAAGCATCCAAACTGCTGCAAACACATTTATATGTACAGTAATGGATGAAATGTAGATGCATTCCACCTCTATACTTATGCACGCAAGCACTCACGAGTTAAAAGCCACTGTATGAGCTGGCCTACAGAGTGGGTAACAAAGGCAGTGATTCCCTTGCACACCTGAAAACCAGAAAAACACTCACCAAAATAAAATTAAGGCCACGCACTTCTCGTTTTATTTTTCTTTAAACTGTAACACGTACCAAGTAAGGCAGCCACATCACTCTTCCAGCATCATTCATACACACATATGCCCTGGAAGCTACTTGAAAGTACCTCATGTAATGGAAGTGTCTGGAAAGCGCAGCTTGAACTAGCTGAACTCAGTTACTGATCAGCTTACAGGTACAGAAAATATATGCCTGCAGCCTTTTAACAACAATGACTTACCACTGTTACGTTATTTCCATTTAGCAAAATCTGGTCCAGCTTTGTGATTCTTCGGCCCTCAAGTGGAATCTCACTGAGGCAGCGTTAGAGAAAGTGAGTACGAACACAGAAGCAGGGACAGCGAGCCCAGTTTTCATTACAGAACTGACCTAAGTCTCTCCATTAAGACAACAGTTGTTGCAACTACCAACTAAATTAGCCACACCGCAGCATAATCTTGATAGATTGACCAAAGAAAGCAAAGAAAGCTGCCCGGCAACTAGAAAGATCCATTGTACTTTTCTGCTCAGTACATAAAGGTATAGAGTCACCCTCTAAATCTTGGCAATTTCTTGAATACCACCAATACTCAAAAGAGGTTTCAAATAATAACACAGCATGACAAAGTAATAAATACTTATCCTTAAGTCTGCAAACTCTTTAAATCTTTGCCCAGGCCTCAAGCAAATGGTAATGCAAACAAACTGCTGCAAAGTTCAACACACAACCCGTGCAAAATTAAGCCTACAAATTAGGAAGCTGACTACAAGTAGAAATCATGCACCAGCTACGCTATGACATGGCTGTCCTGCATAGATCACCCTCTAGAGTTTAAGTCCAAGGTATAAACTATTCAGCTGGCAGGTATTCCTAAAATACAAAACCACTTTGCTTATAGATCTTACACAGTACTGTTCTTCAGGCCACCAAACATTAAACAGCAACAAGATGCAGAAATAACAATTAGAATTCTGCAATGCCTTCTAACACCACATCTGAAAATCCAGTTTCAAGGAAAATAAGGCCCAGAGTTTTAAAGGCAAAATGTTTGTTTTCATCTCATACTGAACAGTAACTTTATCTGTAAAATCAAAATATCAGAATAATACAACTGATCCCTACAAAAAGGTTCTAGTCAGTGCACTCAAACCTCTCAAAAGCAATGTGGGAATTAAGCCAAAGCATAAAGCCGACAGCCTTAAACATTCCCATCAAAGGAGACTGACAAAGCCATCAAATCCTAGAAGCATTCCAACAACTTATCCCTCTTCATCACAATAGGAATGCGTGAACCTGTGCATTTCCCCACGAGTTCTGTAAATAAACCGAAGGTACAAGAGACTCTTTTACAGAACGCACATTTTCCCAAACAAAAGCCCGAACGCTGCGATGGCAGAGCAGTAATTGCCACTGACACTGGTAAAAAACACAGAAACAAGGCGGGGGGGCGGGGGGAGACACACACCTGGTGTCAGGTTTATGGTACAGGATGTCCCACTGGGGCTCACGGATGGGTCAGCAGCAGAGGGTGTCACCAATTTCCAGAGCTGTGGTTGCCCTGACCAAGTATCAGACTCAGCCACAAGCACCGTAGTAGCGTAAAAGAGACAATCCCTGACCCAGAATAATCATGAACTGTGTTATCAGCATGAACTCAGATGAACACTCAGTTTTCGCCATGAACTACTTTATCCTTAAGGATCACAAAAATTGAGCAGACCAACTTCAGACAACAGGCCAAGGCTAGAAAGGGACACACTACAACAGAGTCAGAGAGATCCTGGCTGTAGTGATGGAATAAACAAGTCAGACAGAAGCATAATGCATCTGCCATTTACTTTCCAGAAATCCTCAACAACAGACAATTATTCCCCTAACCAAGGGCTTTTCTACACAATAACCTCTGCAGCCTGGGGCAATGCAGCCGTGCATTCGAGTACATGCACACCCAGTGTGTGCAGGCTTGCAGCTGAAACCTTCCCATACTTCTCTCTTCATTGCTGCTGAAACGTTTTGACTCCCCAACCCTACGCTCTGGTTCTGCAATAATCCCCCATACAGTCAAACTACAGTTTCAGGCACATCCCATCGCCTGCCCAGGATGGAATCCCCAAAGTGCGACTGTTCCCAATTCCATTTTTCCCGTAGGAAACAATGGGATAGAGAGGAATGTGTGCAGGCGCCTCAGCAATGCACACAGCTGAACCACCAAGAACAGCTGGTGTGATGTGGAAGATGGTGAGACAGAAGCGAGACCTCTGGGGTTGTCAGCTGCCAGTTCAACACCTGGTAATCACAGAAGTAGTAGAGGAAATTCTAACTGCTTTTAATATACCAAGAAATAACTGCTACTTGCCTGAGCTTTAGAGTGGAAAATCCCTTTATAACACAAAATTAAACTTCATGATGTCCTGGTGACCCCGTGTGACCCATCTTCAAACAAATCACCATGCTGAAACCTCTCAGCTGCTTCTCCTGTGAGACTGAACACCTGACAACTCTTTCACTGCCAGTGGTCCTGCTGCCTCTCCTGATCCATCACATTTTCATCACCACCTTCAAATGCCTGCTGCTCACCATGGTCAGTGAAGGATGAAGGAAAACAGGACCATGACAACAGTAACCAGAGCAGGGTATTAAATAACTGACGGCAGAGCTCTGAAACAGAAGGGTCAGACAGCAAGGCATTACTGTGCACAAGCTTTCACAGTGCAGACGCAGTATAGACAGGGTAAGAATCTGCTCCCCAGCTCTGGAAAACCCAATCCCCTCAGCAGCAGCACTACTGACACCTGCAAGCTTCCTTCCTTAAGTTCTAAGGACAGAGGAGCATCACCTGGATCCAGATGCAGCCCACCTCTGACTACTGCCATTCTGAGGTGTTGCATTTTTCATATCAATCAGCAAGAACTTAGAAAGCAAGATTTCAGTTAACTGTCCTAAAACCTAAATCCCCAACAGGACTTGCCTCAAAAGGTCGATCAGAGACGAGCCGGCTCCATCTGCTGCATGGCCTCCCCTGACCACCACACACAAAGCTCAAGACCTCCCCAGCCTGTCCCAGCCAGCGCCCCAGAAAGGTGTTGTCAGACCTTTCCGCTCCCCTGACAGCCCCCCGCCAGCTCCCCGGCACAGGGCACACGCCGGCTGCAGGCCGCCAGCCAGCCTTAGGGACAGGGAGTCACTCCAGGAAAACTCACGTTTTCCCCAAAGACCAGGTTCTGCTCCGAGCCCGAGCTACCGCCGCGAGCCCACAGCACCCTGCCTCTCCGCAGCACCCGAGGGGTGCAAACCCCGACCCGGAGCAGACACCAGTCCTGTCCCACCTGCTTCGCACGGCATCCCTGCAGCCACAGGCACCTCCTGAAAGGGGGGAACCTGCGAGAGCAGTTTTTAAATGTGTTTCCACGAAGACCAGGCAATTACAGAAAACAGATTTCACAGGGAGAAAACCAGGGAAAAGGAGGAGGAGGAAACTGGTCTGCCTGGCTACATGAAATCGGGATGAGAACAAGCAGAGATGCAGGGCACAGCAGAACTGAACAGGAGCTTGAAAGCGACGGGAAGGAAAAACAGGCAAGATGAACTACACAGGTGTTCTGGACAGGAGCCTGGTTTTGTTTAAATCTTGATTAATTCTTCCTTATCAGTTATTCTGATGATTAATTCTATTTTCACATGGGCATTTTGTCAACATTTAAGAAGATGCACAGGAGACCCCAGGAGGAGCCCCAACACTCACCTAGGAACGAGGTGACGATCTGCAGACCGACAGCACATCAGGCGGGACAAGCTTGCAAAGAAGAACGATGGCAACCAGTTACATCACGTTTACAGCAATCCACAGCTACATGCAGTGAAAAGCGACTATTTTATGCAGAGCTGGTGCAGAGCAGAGAGCTGGAGATGAAGGAGCGGCTGACAGGGGAGGCTGAAGCAGTGCCACCCACGGCAGGAGCTCTGCCGGCTGTTTGCAGCCTGAGAGCAAGTGTTGCTGCCGGATTTCACAACCAGAAGCACTTCCAGGATCCCAGCACACAGAAACTTGTCCTTTAATTACTTTTCAATTACTTCTTGTACCTTCATTGTGTGAGACTTCTGCTCTGCCTGCAGATGTCAAGAGATTCTTTTCTGAAAGCAGAGCAGGGTCGTTCCAACTTGAAACAAACAGGATTTGTCTTTTGGAAAAGGTGCAAATTAGAAGCTCAGCACAGAAACTGAACTTTGTCCAGAAAGCCAGAGGAGCAGCGGGGCTCTGCAAAGGGGCTGGGCTCCAGCACACCCCCATGCTCACCCCCCCACATCGCTCCCAGCACCCCCGACCTGGGAAAAACTGTCCCACAGCCAGAAGGCAAGAGCCCACCTGGGCCAGCTCTCGCCCTCGGGCTTAATGCAGGTTTCTGATCAGCACCTCTTGGCTCTGGTGACTGGCACCCTCTGAAGCACCACTCTGAGGTGTTTCATCAGATTGAACCCACACAACCCAAATCACCACAGAGAGCAGAAAATATTAAATGTGTCACTTCTTTCACACTTGAAGTAAAAATAAAGAGCTAAAATTCACTTTCCCTGGGGTAACCTGATAGATAAACCCCGCAGACACAACAGACCCTTACAGACAGCAAAGACCCACCAAGTTCAAGGTAAAAGAACAAGCACAGTCACACATCAGAACATCTGAACAGCCCGAACTGTGACAACAAAACTTTTTTTAAAAAAAATCAGAACCATGAAAAAGTTTGGGTTTTTAGACCAAAGCTTTCCCCTTCCCTGGCGATCCCACCACCCCCTCCAGGGAAATCGGCCCCAGCCCCTGCACTCACCCACTGCTAGGCCGGAGCCACCACCACTGGTGCTGGTGCTGGTGCTGGTGCTGGTGCTGGTGCTGCTGGTGCTGGTGCTGCTGGTGCTGGTGCCACCTTTGCAGGAGAAAAATTCATTCAGCCATCCAGAACAAAGCGAGTGTTTTAAAAGGAGGAATTCCCACTTGCTGGGTGAACCAAACTCTCTTCCTGGAACATCCCTCAGTGCAGACCACAGAGAGCTGGAGGACCTCCTGCCTAGGCCGCCTCACTGCAGACCATAGGCCCTCACAGACTGTCAGCAGGAAGTAGGCCCTGTGGGGGCCAGGGGACCCCCGGGGGGGCTCCAGCACGTTGTCCCCCCCCCCAGAACCTGCCCACACTCCTGCCTGTGCCGTGAGTGGGGGATTTGGGAGCTGGGGGGATTCTTGGGGGGGTGTTATTGGGGTTCTGTGGGAGTTGTGGGAGTTATTGGTGTCCTGAGGGGGTTATTTGGGTCCTAGAGGGAGTGTAATGGAGTCGGGGGGTGGGGGGTGTCCTGGAGGGGTTTGGGAGGGTTATTGGGGTCCTCGGGGGGGGTCTTGAGGGAGATATTGGTGTCTGAGGTGGGGGGATTGGGGACATCCTGGAGGGGGTTCTGGGGGAGGTACTGGGGTCCTGGGGGTGTTTTGAGGGAGGTATTGGTGGAGGGTCTTGGTGCTTGGGGGGTGTTATTGGGGTCATGGGGGAGTTCAGGGGGTTATTAGTGTCTGGGGGTGGGAAGCGGGGGGGGAGCGTCTAATGATCGTCTCCTGGGGGTGGTTTCTGGGGGAGATATTGGGGTCCTGGGGGACAGTAATGGGGTGCAAGAAGGGTCCAGTGGGGGCTGCTGGGGTACTGGGAGGGATCTTGTGGGGGATAAACACCCCCATAACATTTCAAAACACCTCTTATATCCCCCATATCCCCCGAAACCACCCCATATCCCACCAAATCACCCCCAAACCCCCCATATCTCCCCAAATCACCCCAAAACACCCCATATCCCCTAAATCAACCCCAAAACCTCCCCATAACCCCCCAAACCCCCATATCTCACCAAATCCACCCAGATCACCTCAAAAGTTTCCCATAGCACGCCAAAACCACACATATCCTTCCAAAATAACCCTTATATCCCCCATATCCCCCAAACACCCCCATATCCCCCAGGACTCCCCCACATATCCCATCCAAACCCCCCATATACCACCAAATCACCCCCAAACCCCCCATATGCCCCCAAATCACCCCCATATACCCCCAACCCCACCATATACCCCCATATCACCACAACCCCTCCATATATCCCCAAATCACCCCTAAAATTCCCCATACACCCCCATATCCCCCATATCCCCCCAAACCCGCATAAACCCCAAATCACCCCCATATCCCCTCAACCACCCCCATAACACCCCCAAACTTAGTATACCCGCTAAACCTCCTCTATATCCCCAAATCAACCCACAACCCACCCATATCCCCTAAATCACCCCCCAAACCTACCCATATGCCCCCAAACCCCCCCATATCTCACCAGATCCCCCCTAAATGCCCCATATCTCCTCAAATACACCCAAATCACCTCAAAACCTTCCCATATCACCCCAAACCGTCCCATATCCTTCCAAAATACCACTTCTATCCCCCATATACCCCCAAACACCCCCATATCACCCCCAAATCACCACTCAATATCCCCCCAAACCTCCCCATATGCCACCAAATCCCCTCCAAAACCACCCATATCCCCCCAAATCACCCGCCATATCCCGCCAATCCCTCCCATATCCCCCATATCCCCCCAAACTCCCCATATATCCCAAATCAACCCCAAAACCTTCCCATATGACCCCAAACCCACCCATATCCCCCAAATCACCCCAAAAACTACCCATATCTCCCCAAATCACACCACAATATCCCCCCAACATCCCATATCCCCCCAAATCACCCCAAAACCCCCCATATCCCCCCAAACCCCCCCAAAACTTCCCCATATCCCCCATTTTACCCCCAAACATCCTGTATATCCCCAGATCACGCCAATACCTCCCCACATCCCCTAAATCACCACCAAAACTTCTCCATGTGCCCCCAAACCCCCCATATCCACCCAACCCCCCCAAATCTCCCCTATATCCCCACAAATCATCTCAAAACCTGCCATTACACCCCAAAACCCCCATATCCTTCTAAAGTCCCCCTTATATCCCCCATATCACCCCAAACCCCCAAATATCCCAGCAAATCACCCCCAAAAAACCCCATATCCCCCCAAACCACCCCCACATCCCCCAAAACCCCCATAACTCCCCAATTAAACCTAAAACACCCCCATATTCCCCCATATCCCCCATATGACCCCAAAACCACCCGTATTCAACAAATCACCCCAAAATTCCCCATATCCCCTAAATCACCCCCAAAAACTCCCCGTATACCCCAAACCCCCCCAAATCCCTCCTAAATCCCCCATATCTCCCCATATCCCCACAAATCACCTCAAAACCTGCCCATATCCCCCCAAACCCCCATATATACCCCAAATCCCCCCCCCATCCCCTCAAACCACCATACCCCCCAAATCACTCCCCAAACCCTCATATCCCCTCAAAACACCATATCCCCCCAAACCACCCCAAAAACCCCCATATACCCTAAATCACCCCCAAAACCTCCCCATATGCCCCCAAGCCCCCCATATCATCCCAAATCAGCCCATGTACCCCAAATCACCCCAAAACTTCCCCAAACACCCCCGTGGCCAACCTCCACTCCAGTGACCCCCACACACACCAGGGTACCCCCCGGACATCTGGGTTCCCTCAGAGTGGGGCTGGGGACTCCCCAGGTGCCTGGTTCCTCCCAAGACACCCCTCTCTGTCACTCTGTGTGTGTGTGTGTGTGTCCCAGGCACCATTATATTATTATTATAATTATTATAATATTATTGTATTATTATATTGGATGAGAAAAGGGGCTTCTGTGTTCATGGAGGTGCTGGGAATGCCGCAGCACGTCCTGGAAACATGAAGGAACGAAGGTCATTGGAACTAGGCGTCAGCATGGAGTCAGCAGGAGAAACCCTGCTGGCCCCACCTAATAACCTTCTGTGGTGAAATGACTGGCTGGGGAGACGAGAGGAGTGCGGTGGCCACTGTCCACCCAGACGTGAGGAAGGCTTTCCGCAGCGTCTGCCAGAATAGCCCCGTGGAGACGCTGAAGCAGCGTGGGCTGGCTGAGGAGAGGGGGAGGTGGGTAGAAAGTGGCTGACCAGCCAAGGCCAGAGGGTGGTGAGCAGCGGCACCAAGTGCAGCTGGAGCCCGGGAGCCAGCGGGGAAGCCCAAGGCAAGAGGCATTGCCAGCAGGTGGAGGGAGGAGGGGTCCTTCCCTCTGCTCCGTCCTGCGCTGGGCTCCCCAGGGCAAGAGAGGCGGGGCCATGCTAGAGAGGCGGGGCCATGCTGGAGAGAACGCCCAGCCTGTGGCCCCTCCCACTGTCCGTTGGGCTTGGGCTGTCAATCAGTTGGAGCCAACAGCCCCCAGCGCCGGCAGCACGGAGCTGTGCTGGCACAGAGCGGCACTGGGAGGAGGCAGGGTCTGGCCGAGCAGCGCTGACCAGGCTCCGGCAACCCGCTTCCCATCCTCGCTGTCACCGGCTGGGCCGCATCCTTGGTGCACAGCGAGGGTCCTCCTGTCCCGGGCAGGATGGGCCAGGCCAACGGCTGCTGTGGCTCCAGGTGGGCTCCCCCCGTGGCTTGGGGACAGGGGGGCATGGCCAGGCCCCGCAGCAGCGGCCTTTCTGATGCCTGCCGTGCTCTGCTCCGCAGGGACGCTCTCGCCGATGCAGAGCCGGTGCTGAGCGCAGACGTGCAGCTGACCCGGGGCTGCAAGAGGAGCGAGAGGCGCCTTCTCCTCCTCCAGGAGGAACTGGTGGTCACCAAGCTGCGGTAAGACCCTCCGACCCAGCTGCCCTTGCCCCATCCCTGGCCCCGGCTCAAGGGCTGGGACACCCTGGCCCCCGGCCCCAGGACCTGTGTGCTGGATGCACCAATGCCCATCCCAAGGGCAGGAGGGGAGCAGGGCTCTGCCCGGGGGGGCACCCCAAGGAGGCCACCTCCAGCTCACTGCCTGCCTCTGCTCTCTGCAGAGGTGGCACCACCCTGCGCCCACAGCTCCGCCTGGCCCTGGACCAGCTGTGGGTGCTGAGTGACGGGAAGGAGGCGGCGTGGGAGGAAGAGGTGGAGGGTGTCAGCAGCCGCGAGGAGAGGAGCTCCCTCATCTTCCTCTGGCCCAGGGGCTCCTGCACTGCCACTTTCGGGTGAGTCGTGGTGCCACGTCCCACGGCCGGGCAGGAGAGGTTCCTGTGAAGGGCCTCTGCCCTCCGTGCAGAGCCTGGGCAGGGAGCGGGCAGCATGCCGGCAGGGAGGGATGGGGGGCATTTCTGCGTCCTGCATCCCCTGGTCACCTTTTGATCCCCAGAAGGGAAGGACCAAAGCAGGTGCTGTGGCAGGACAGAGGGAGCCAGGGCTTGGGCAGCAGCTCTGTCCCGCCCCATGGCGCTTCATCCTGCCCCTGTGTCCTTCCCCAGGGGGCAGGGCTGTGCAGGCATCCGCCTCTGCCCACGGGCTGGGGGGCAGCGGGGCCTGACGCTGTTTCTCCTCTTGCTGCAGCTCCCAGGCGCTGAAGGAGCTGTGGGTGCATACATTGCTGGGGTAAGCTGGGGGGTGCTGCAGGCACAGCCAGATGGGGGAACACAGCTCCCCAGCTGGGGAGAGGTGCCCCCGCGGCTGTGGGCAGCTCTCGGGGAGAGCTGCCTGATGAGAGAGAAGAGGCGGCTTGGGGCTCACCCAGCTCTGTCCCTTCCCGGTGCACAGGATACCCGACGCAGCCAAGAAGCCCCGAGTGACCCTTGTCCCGTCACTCAAGCTCCTGGAGAAGCTGAGCCGCCGCCATGCCGTGAGTGTCTGTCTGGCCTGGGCGCTGTCCCCAGCACTGCTCCTCCAGCCGAGCAGCACAGGCATCACTGCTCACCTTCTGCCGCTGCTTCTCTCTTGCCAGTGGAGGCCGTTCAGCACCAGGAGCCTGGAGAGGCTGGTGGAGCACCAGTCAGAGGTGAGAACGGCTGCCTTTCCCCTCTGGCTGTGCTGGGGTGCAGGGATGGGCGTGCAGTGGGGTGAGCTTGCGAGGGAGGGAGGGAGGGAGGGTCCCCTGGTGCAATTCAGGGAGTGGGGAGGGTTGAGGAGCCACCAGGAATGCTGGCATATCCTTGCTGGTGGCACTGGGAGAAAACCTGCCACACGGGTCAGAGAGCCCAGGAGGGCAGAGGGTCCCCACTCCGCGGTGCTCAGGCTGCTGGTGCTGGGTTCTTGCAGGCTGATCTCAAGCAAGGGCCTCCAACGGTCCCGTCGAGCAGTGAAGGGAGACTTTGCCGTTCACCAGGTGAGTTTGGGAAAGAAAGGACCCTCCTGCAAGCAGCTGGGCTGTGCTCACTTGTCCCTTGAGTGTCCCCATCCAGGTTGGGCAGCCCAAGGGAGGACATCAGCCAGAGAAGGAAGGACAGCGCTGGGCAGCGGCCGATGGACGTGGCTCTGCAGGGACACGCAGCCTCTGGTGCTGCCCACAGCCTGGAGGAGGACAGGGCTAGGACTGGGCCAGGCTGTCCCAGGCTCTCAGGAACCCCCGAGCCGGAGCTGTTGAGCTGGAGCCGTGGTTCCAGCTGCCGGCTCCCTGCCTGTCCTGCCACACCGCTCAGCACCATGCTGCAGGCAGGGCAGGGCAGGCTCCGGGAGCGCTGGCCTGGCGGCATCCACTGATGGGCTCTTGCTCTCTTTTCCTTTGCAGCAGGAGGGACCAGCAGCAGCAGCAGCAGCAGCAGGAGGTGGAGGGGGCTGCCCTGGCCCTTCGCTCTGCGGCGGAGCCCGGCCTCTGTCCTGGCGCCAGGGCAGGCGGGCTCCGGCTGCAGCAGGGCGCTCTTTGGGCAGCCCCTGGCAGCCCTCTGCGAGGATGGCACACTGCCCCGGCCCATCCAGGTCAGCCAGCCTGTCCAGGGGGTCCCCAGCCCTCCCTCCGCAGGCTCCGGAGGGGCAGCAGGTGTCCCCAGGAGCTCCGGGGATGGGGCACTGGGCTCTTCACCCCCAGCACGGAGCCAGCTCTGGGGCAGTGCTCTGGCCACCGCCGCTGGAAGGCGGCTCCTCGGCCACGCAACTGTCCTCCTGCCTCTCCTGCAGGAGCTGCTGGCTGTGCTGAAGCAGGAAGGACCAGCGACCGAGGGGATATTCCGCAGAGCCGCCGGTGGGACAGAGCTTCGGGAGCTGCGGGAGGCCTTGGACTGCGGCGCAGACGTCGACCTGGGAAGCCAGCCCGCGCTGCTGCTGGCCGCCATCCTGAAGGTGAGCGCTTCTGCCCTGCGGCTGGAGGAGCTCCTGGCTGGCCCTGAGTGTTCAAATGCTCACTTGGAGCCCTGGGCCTTGCAGGACTTCCTCCGGAGCATCCCCTGCAAGCTCCTTGTGACTGACCTCTACGAGGACTGGATGGCGGCGATGCAGAAAGCCAGCAGGGAGGAGAAGATCAGGGAGCTGAGAGCGTAAGTGTGGGCAGCAGCCTGCCTGTTGAGCAGGAGCACTGACCGCTGGCCCAGAGCACCTGGAAAGCTGCGCTGGCTCCCACCAGCCTCGGGCGAGTCTGGGGAACGCTGTGGGCAACATCTGCTTTATTAGCGCCGTGTTCCTGTTCCCCCAGGGTGGCCGAGAAGTTGCCTGCAGCCAACCTCCTCCTCCTGAAGCGGCTGCTGTCCCTCCTCCAGCACATCGGCCACCACGCAGCCACCAGCAGGATGGGCTGCAGCAACCTGGCTGTCTGCGTTGGGCCAAACCTGCTGAGCCCAGCCCACGCAGAGCTGCTCCCACTGGAGGCCATGCTGGAGGTGACCCACAAGGTACACGTCCCCACCTGCCGGGGCAGCCTTCCCAGCCCACCAGCGCTTGGCTGCGCAGAGGGCTCTGCAGGCCTCCTCCCACCAGCAAATGCTGTCGGGGTGGCTGCCTGGAGAAGCAGCCCCACAGCCACAGCCTCTGGGCAGGAGCAGGGGGCAGGGGTGGGAAAGGCTGCTTGGTCCCTTGTCAGGCAGGGGGATTGAGACCCACGGTTTGATGTGTGCAGGTGAACGTGCTGGTGGAGTTTCTGGTGGAGAACTGCAGGGATCTCTTTGAGGAGGAAGCGGGCAGCCTTTCCAGCCCAGCAGACAAGGAGCTGCCAGTCCCCCTGGAGAGCTTCAGAGGTGAGAGGGGGGACTGAGGGTTGGCACCGGCTGGGGCTTGGGACACCAGAAACCTCCGTGTTGCTTCTGACAGGGCTGGGCATCGAGTGTTGTCCTCTCAGCCCCGCTTGTCCTGTGGCCTCTCTTGCCACTGCTCTCCAAACATGAACGTCTTCCTCTGCAGGATGAGCTGAAGCCTGCAGACAGGGCATTGGAGGGCTGACCACAGAAGTGTAGGGCTTCGGGTGGGGGTTGCTTTAGCTCTGTTTGCTTCCAAGAAGTCACCATGTTGCACATGCTTTTGCTTTCTAGACCTGAGTTTGGAAGAGAAAAGTGTCCCTGCAGGCAAAGTGGACACCGAGCACCGAGCAGAAGCTTTGCCGCATGCACCCCCCTCTCTGCTCGGTGTCCTCACGGAAGATGGGGGAGATACGGCGGTGGAGTCTGAAGTGGGAGAGGTACGTCAGCTCCCCAAACACGGTGACAGCGTGTCTGGGGTAGGAGGGGAGTCGCTGCTGTACCTCTGCCTGGCAGTAGAGCTGGTGTGGGTTTGGGTTATTCCTCCACCCCTTGGGATGATACATAGCAAGGGAAATTGGCAAGGTTGTGTCTCAAATGCACTCGGCAGGTGCTTAATCAAACCAAAGGCCCACAAAATGCCTACAAAGAGGCAGAGGGGAGCAGCTGTCAACTTCAGGGGGGTTTTGCTCAGGCCCTACTTCATCAGAGCTTCCTCAGGTCTATTTGGGGGTCAGCAGGGGGACTGTGTGAACTGTGGCTGATGCAAACCAGCCCAAGGCATCTCCTCTGGAGATCTCGGGTACCAATTTAGCAAAGAGTCGCTTACCACTCCAGGTCACCCCTTGCCACATGCCAACTGTGACATTTCTGGTTTAGGCACCGCCAGCTTTGCCTCTAGCCACCCCCGAGAGCATGGCAGACTCCCTGGGGCGCCCAGAACAACTGGCCAGGTTTCCAGAGGAAAGAAGGTAAAATGAGCTCGCTTTGGTTAAAATCAGAACTGACTCCAGTGGGTCGTGGCTTTCCCTGTCTAATCCCACTGTGGGATGGAAAGATTTGCAGGCTCTGCCCACGACGAGGAGAAGAAGAGGAGCCGGAAGAGAAGAGAAGCCTGGGGAGAAGAGAGCGAAAGCTGCGTGGAAAAGAAGAGGAGGAAGAGAGAAGGTGCTTCTGGCGACGGACCAGCGAAAAGACGCGGGAAGGCGCAGCAGGTCGGGCAGCCCAGGTGCGTGCCGGGCTCTCTGCCCAACTTTCACACCTCTCCACACTCCTCTGCGTCAGCCCAACGCGCTGGCGAGGGACAGCGAGGGACGGTGCTGCGCGGGGTCTGGAAATAACTCCCTGGCAGGGCCCAGGGGCTCCCGGCCGAGCCCTGCGGCGTGGCACAGGGGCACTGTGCGTCTCTGCGCGTGCTCGGGGCTCGAAGGGCATTGCCCGGGGGACGAGGCGCCAGAGCCACCCCGTAGCCAGCGCCAGCAACAGCTCTCTGCTCTGGGCCGTCAGCAATTCCTCACACACGGTGTTCCCCGGAGAGGGCAGCACAACCCTGCCTCTTCCTGCCGCCAGGGACTCACCAGAGCTTTCTGACTCTCTCCTTGCAGGTGCCGATTCATTGTCACCGCCTGATCCGCTGACTTTGGGGCCCCCAGCATTGCTGTTTGCAATAAAAAGTTGTTTTCTCTCTTGTGACGGAGTCTGCCACAAGACATTCTGGAGTGGGGGCTGTTGTTCTGTGATGGATCCTGGGGGAGGAGTTCGGGCTGGTCCCTTGTCCCAGCACCCTTCCCAGTGGGCATCAGGGCTGAGTCGAGGTGCTGTAGGAGGGAAACCCAAGCCCAGAGTCACACGGGAGGGTGGAGGTTGGACGGAGCCTGTCCAGGTCATCTGGTCCAAGCTGGGCTCAAGCAGGCTCAGCTCGAGCAGGCTGCCCAGCAGCCCGTCCTGGGGAGTTTGGGGGTTCTCCCAGGAACAGCACCGTGAGCTCAGGGTGAGGGCAAGACGTAGGCAGGGCACAGTGGCCAGGAAGGGCTGAAGGTCCTCATGGGGCCACCGTCCCCGGCAGCTCGCTGTCCCCCGGGGCCCTCATCCCTGCACACGGATTGTCGGGCAGTTTCCTCAGAGCCCCCGAACTCATGGTAATGGTACAAACCAAACGTCCCCTCTGGGCGGTAGAAACCCTCCCCTCAAACGCTGCACCCACTCCTGGGTTGGAGTCCTGCAGCTGCGCCTGGGGGGTTTCCTCCAACACAATTTTCCTCTGCACAGGTAAATACTAAACGCTCCCAAAGTAAGGAGCCGGTCGGGGGTTTCTGGTGGGTGAAGGGGGCAGCCGTAGCGCTGGGTCTCCCCGCCAGCCCCAGGGGGTACAAATACCTTTTAGATGGCCCGCAGGCACGGTACTGAGCAAGACCTCAGCTTGCCCTTGATTGTTTAAATCAATAAACAAGTAAATAAATAAATAAAAAATGCTGTAAATAGCCTAAAACAAAGCTTCAGATGGAGAAGACAGCCGTGCTGGGGCACGCCGGGGCAGCCTGGTTTGCTGACAAGGCAGCTGGAGGCTCACAGCCCCCCCAGCCCCACTCCCCGATCCCCTGAAGGCTCACAGCCCCCCCCAAATATTTCTGTAGGACCTACACCCCCCCCCCCCATTGACACTGACTCCACCCCACACCTTCACTGCAAGGTTCTTTATTCCCTTAGGACACCCCCGCCCCCCCCTGACAGAAAACCCCCCAAAATACACCAAAAATAAAAGGGGGGGGTGGGACTTCCACAAGCCACGCCCCCCCACACTCCTCCCCCCTGCCCAGCAGGTTTAAGGCACTTGTGGGGTGGGGGGAGAGCAACCCACCGGGCTTGGGGGGGGACGGGGAAGTGAGGGGCTGGCGGGGGTGACCGGCAGAGATGGGGGGGTCGCTGGGGGGGGGGTGGTCACTTTGGGGGCCAGGGCGGGAGCGGTACACCACCACGCACAGACGCTGCCCAAAGTGTGTCAGGGCGGCTGCGGGAGAAGAGGAGGAGGAAAGGGGGGGGGCTGTGACCCCAAAGTGCACTACAGCTGCCCCCAAACCGTGCCCCCACAGTGCTCCCCACAGACCTTAGCACCCCCAAATCACCCCAGACAACCCCCATATCACCACAACCCCCCCATATCCCCTCAAATCACCCCAAAATTTCCCTATAGCCCCCCATATCCCCATATTACCCCAAAACCTCCCATATCCCACCATATCACCCCAAAACATCCCATAACCCCCCAAATCACCCCAAAACACCCCCATATCTCCTCAAACCCCCCATATCACCCCCAAACCAACTATACCCCCAAACCTCCTCTATATCCCCCAAATCATCCCTAAACCCCCCATATCCCCTAAATCACTCCCAAAACCTCCCCATATCCCCCCAAACACCCCATATGCCCCCAAACCCTCCCAAACCCTTACATATCTCCCCAAATCCCCACAAATCACCTCAAAACCTCCCCATATCACCCCCAAAACCCCATATCCTTCCAAAATACCCCTTATATCCTCCATATCCCCCAAACACCCATATCCCACCAAATTACCCCAAACCCGTCATATTCCCCCAAATCTCCCCAAAACTTCCTCATATACGCCCATATCCCCCCAAATCCCCCAACCCCCCATATCTCCCCAAATCCCCACAAATCACCTCAAAACCTCCCCATATCACCCCCAAACCCCCATATCCTTCAAAAATACCCTTATACCCCCCATATCCCCCCAAAACCCCCCTGATCCCCCCAAATCACCCCCACATTTCCCCCCCAAACACCCCCATATTCCAGCAAATCACATTAAACCCCCCCATAGACCCTCAAATCACACCCCCATATCCCACAAAACCCCCCCATATCAGAGAGACCACAGAGAGCTGGAGCAATACCCAGATAACATGGAATAAGCCTTATTTATCCTGTACAAACCTTTAGAGCGAATAATAACAGGAGAACTTTGGAAAAAATCTCCAGTTTTTCGTAGCGTTCCATCTTTCTTTTTAGCTGACTTCTTACTTGAAGTAGATTCTTGCTTTCTTAAGGGGTATACGTTTCTAAACAACTTTGTAGAAGACATCTGTACAGAAATACAAGATCATTGTTTAAGTTGAAAAACTGACTTATCTTCAAGTTTAATTCCATTTTATTTGACTTCAATGTTATTTTCAAGCTGACATTTTGAGCTTTGCTACTGATACCTCTGTTCATTATACTAATGATACTGCCACAGCAAGCAATGTAGACAACCTTATTTTATACCCAAAAGAAAAAGAATTATCAGAGTTTCACAGAATACATTTAAGGGCATGAGTAAGATAGGAAACAAATAGTTTCTTTTACAAAAAAGTAGATTCAAAGTTTTAGAGTATTTCATTAGACCAGCTGTTCTAGTTATAAAACAGAAGGAAACTGATGGTGAAAATAAGTCTTCTGTCCACCCTTTGAGCCTGCCCAGGTTACTACTAAGGCCTAAAATCATATTTTTATATTTGTCATGCATACAGATGACACAAACCTTAGTTTTACCTCAAAAGGAATTGCCTATAACATGACATATGCTAAGAGTATGTTCAGACTAGTCTTCGTAACTACTCAGCATGCAACATCCTTCCCTGTGAATCCCTGTACGCTGCAGCTAGTACACGTTCTTGGCAAATACAGACTGACTCTCTTTGGTTAGCTTAGAAAGTTTAGCAGGAAGACAACGTAAGTGTTTAAGAATCCTATCAAAATACATAGATAAGGATAAGATACTGCTGCATAAGAATGTTTGCTCCTTTCACGAGTCCACCTATACAGAAAAGGTGGACTCGTGAAAGGAGAAACTAACTTCAAAATTGAACATAACCAAACTATTGTCTTGTTGCTTGTAGAAGGTGAATTAGTCATAGCAGGTTTTGCATTTTTCTTGTTCTCACTTTTCACAAAATCCTAAGAAAATAAATATGACAAATTTTAACTAGGATTCTTCTGGAAAGAACAATTATCTGTATTAGAGAAGCAGCCACTGTTTAAATGCTATGACTAACAGTAGGGAGGCATTGACTAATACTGGATAGAGGTAACTATTCAAATGTGAATGAAACGCTAAACAAACTTGTGGAAGGGAACTAGAAATGCCTGTAGTCAAACCATTCTGACATTTACTATTTTCTTCTCTCCATTATTTCCTATACTTTTGTCTTTAAGAGATTTGACAAGCCAACACACAAATTGAAATTAATAAATCTAAGTGTAAATTCAGATTTATGGTGACAAGTATGAAAGCCAGGTTGGTAGCACAGTGCCTGCTTAAGCTGTCTTGTAATGACATCTTCTATCTCGTGAAGTGGTGCCAAGAGAGTTCAGATAACCCACAGCCATACCAGCTGGTAACAGCATCAGAAAATGGAAAGAGGGTTTTGTTCTTTAATTAGAAGGGAGTCTCTGCAAAAGATTTGGTTTTGTTTGTTTCTAAAAAACCAAGGGGGTTTTGTTTTATTTTTTTAAAAAATTTGACACGAGCAGTATGTGGTTATGTTAGCACTACAGGTTTCCCCTCAGTCCTTAGTTTTAGTTTTAACAGTGCTTTTCAGTTTTAGGAAATTTAAAAACCAAATTGTGTCTTCAGTAGACTTGTAACAGTTAAAGTTACTGAATCACTTTATAATCTATCTCTGTTTGGCATATGTAACATGAAGATAAATATTTAAGAGTAACATTCAGGTGAATAAAACAGCAATAAGATACTTTTAAAATTAGTTCCACGTTATTGAAAAATTACTTAGCTAAATGTTATGTATAAACGGTTTATAAACGGATCAGTAAAATGGTCTTCTCAAAACATGGGTGACTACGTTAGATGAAATATATCCATCTGTAGATAAGTGCAGTACTTTTTCAGTGCCTTCAGAAGGATGATTATTTTTACACTTACTTTTCCAGCAGCCTAAGAGAATACTACTCTCAAAGAAAATTGGTTCAAGACATAGGAAGTTTAAATCAACTCTGGACATTATTCCAGAATGAAGTGTTCAATTCCAGATGAATTAACTTACACAGCTTTTAACAGTTACTTTTGCAATCCAAATTTAACAAAGTGAGTTTATCAAAGTACTGTTGAACACTAATCACTGAAGTGGCCATTTCCCTTAACTATTTTACTAAGAGATTAAAAAAACATCACTTGAGAACGCTTGAAGGAGAATGCTAGAAAAGCATCAGACACTTCACTCCCCAGCTGAGACAAACTCACTCAAAGCGTCACTTACCACTTATGCAAATGATCCACAGGTCACCTCCCTTATACCCCCCTGTCAGCTGCAGAAGTCCTTACAAGTGCAGAGATTCATAAGCCCCACAAGTAAGATTACAGGTATGTAAGTACCACCACAATGAGGTGTCAGGGTTTCAGAGCCTCTGTAAGTGTTGTAGAGATAGCTGTGTTTGTGCTAGTGCTGATAAAAGGCAGAGGAAAGAAATGTGCAGTTCGAGTAGGAGCGGAGAAGATTTTTACCAGCCTGAACTGCTGTGAAGCCTTAGTCTCGCATGTAGACACCACAGCACTCTAGGAAGGCTGGTGCATATAACCTAGCACAGCTGAAGGAATTAAAGAGGAATTAAGTTCTACAGAAACCAGGGAGGTTCAGGTGCTCATGCAATTAGTTCTGTATATTCCCTCTAAGTACAAAAAGATCAAAGAAAACACAGACTGGACAAAAAGTCAAAGGAAGTGGTCTTGAAACTCTGAAATGCATTGATTAAGCCCAGGGGCTTAACTTGTAACTGCCTATTAGAAGAGATTATAATTGATACCAATGGTTGCTTAAACCAAAAGAAGCAGTTCTGTTGAACTGGTCTGTAATCCTGCAGATCACAGCTAGAGACAGAAGCAAACAGTAAGAGCAAGGAGAGAGAAATTAAAAGGTAAAGAGGAAGTACCGATCAGGGACAAGTGTCCAGAGTCTGGATAAATTGAAATCTATGACTTTATTCAACATAGGCCAGAGATCCACCACTTGGCAGGGGGTGGGGCATGGGGGGGAAGAGGTTTAAATATTCTCTCTATGTATCCTTAGGATCTCAGTGAGAATCAAAAGGATAGGATTTTAACAAATGATCGGAGTAATAAATTGAAAAACTGCACAACGTATTTTGTCAGTTGGTCTAAGTCATACCTCATCCATCTCTTCACTCTTCCTTTTCTTTCTTGGCTTGAGCATTTTAACTGTAAGTGGTAAGGTGCTGCCCTGGTGCTTCACCTCCATCTTACTGGGTTGCAGAGCTGTGAACTGGATTTCCACCTCTGGTTTTGGGAACTGACTAGTATTTCCATTTTCTGTGGACACTTCTGAAGAGTGAAGGACAATTTCTGAATGGTCCTGCAAATACATGGAAATTTTAAGAACACAAGTTTTGAAATAACTGAGTTAAAAAACCCATAATACATATCTTTCCCCAATGGATTGCAAAGTAAGCATTCCATTTTCCAGCTGTTCACTTTCAGAACACTTCTAATTGAAGGAATCTACTTCAAGCATAGCAGAGTTTAACCCTTAATTTCTAAATCTTTATTACATTTTAAAAAGTTAATGTTTCTATCCACAACCACAGAACTTGAACTCAGCCTGATACTTTGTTTCCAAGTCATTTTGCTCAAGGGCAGAGACAGTCACAGTTTTCACAAGTAGCAGGAGTAGAATTGATATGACTTTCATCTTAACTCTGCTGCTCCTGAGGAGCTAGGCAGTAATGGGAGCTTTTGAGAGAAAAGTATAACCTTTCTCTAGCCTATCTTTAAGGAACTCTCCCTTCCCCTTCTACACCGGAGAAGTTGTGCAAGTAACGAGGTCCAACCAGCAAGCTACAAGCCAAATTCAACCTACGAGAGACTTCTACATCACCACCTGTTCTCTGGAGGAAGAGCAGGCACTAAGGCAGCCCGCTGCCCACAAGCTGAAAACCTTGTCTTGTACCTGCTCACAGCCAAACCGCACGGACTGCACAGGGAGGGTGGGACGGAAAAGTCAGTTTGCACAATTTTTCTTCCTCATCAGCACTTACCTTCCACCATCCACCCAACCTGTTTTTCTTAGCAAAACCAGCAAGTTAGAGCTGTGGTCTTCCCAGCTCCTGCATCTCTGTGGCAGCAGTTTAGCTGGGACTCTGAGTGGGAACACGAGCACCACTGCATTCCCAAAAATGGAGTTGGCTAATAAAAACATTTTTCTTTGTAACTGCTACTTCATGAGAGTTAGCAATCAAAAAGTTACGTAGGAATGGCTAGCGTCGTTAGCTAACAAAGTTATACACAAGAATCCTGCAGTGGAAGAAAGCAAATCCAATTTGCCCTGCTGTTTCTCATCCATTTAAAAGGGTTTATTTATCTTTTTTTCAAGTGACTTATCTAATAATCAGCCACTTCATAAGCATTGGTGAGAGGCAGGATTTCAAGAGCATGCAGCTGAAGTCAGATATAGCTATTCACGTGATTATGTTACACATCTTTCATTTCTACCAAAAGCCACTAAATCAGGTGATCTGATCACCGAGAAAGGTATTTGCAGAAGAAAACTTTAGAATTGTTCAGACAGCAGGATACATTTTCTTCCCTATTCTGCATTTAGCAAAACCCATACAACTGCATAAAATTTTTAAATTTCAGTTTTGTACCTACCTCACTTAATGAAGAGGCACTGCTAAGACATCGAGATAATGAATAATTCCTTTTAACTTCATCATATCTAACTGGAATACTTTGTCCAAGTAAAGGATTAGTTCTGCTTTGTTTTTCCATGAAGTGTAAATATTTAGAATGAGAAAAGATTATGCTAAACTGTAAACCTCAAAATATTTTGATTTTTCTAAAGCTACAATACAAAAGCTCAAGTGCAGACAGCTAATGAACACCTGGGCTGAAAGACAACACAAGTCGAAGGCAGTAACCTCGACTCACGATGCCATCATAAGACGTGCCCTGGTGGGTCTCACCAACAGTCTGTCTAGTTCAATATTCTGCCCCAAGAGTGGCAAAGGGAGATGCTATTTAAGGATAACGTGTGTGATCCTGGTCACCTTGTCATCTGTTCTCTCCATACTCTCCCAGCATTCTCAGCTGTTGCATTAGAATTGTCAGAGTCTACACCACTGCCTAACCCTCAGAGTATCCATTTAAAAATATATTTATGGATTTCTACTACAAAATTTTTCTAATCCCTGCTGACAGTACCTGTTGCCACCACCTCCAGAAGATTACTAGCTGCTTCATACAGGAATATGTTATTTTAACTGTCTTAAAATTATCTCCTATTAGTTTCATGAAGCGCTGCCCAGTTCTTGCAGGATTTTACCAAGGACAGTTGTGCCTTCTGTCTACCCATCGCAGCCATGATTTTGTAAACCTCAGCCCCACAACCCTCTGGTGGCCTTAACCTCTCCTAATCAGAGTGCCAGCTTCTTAGCCTCTCCTCACAAGGCAGGAGACACACATCGTCCTGATCACCTTAGATTTTCTTCTTTATCTCCACTATATCTTTCCTGAGAATTATTTGACTTCCCCCAAAAACTCTACCCCATTCACTTCACCACCATAACAGTTTCTCACATGATAATCCTGTTAGTAGCCTCTCCTTACTCATAACATCAAGTACTGCTGCTACTGGCTTGAGGTAAATACTTCAGCACCAACTGTTCACAACAATTCTTCTCTAGAACTAATTTTATAGCAAAAATAACTAATTTTATGGTGCTCTCCTAGCTGCCATTACAAAGCTATATAAAGCAATAACCATTCTGACAGCTACTCTCTACTCCCTCATACATCACAAGCTTTATCTATTCGGCACTAGCTGAACTGATGAAGTAGCAAGAAACTGGCCAGTCTTCTTTGGCAGTAGACAGGAAAGAGATGAAGAGATGCATTTTATCATTCAGTCCAGTTCTGCCACAAGAGGAGAATCGCATCTTCTAGCAGCCAGGGGAGGGTCTGCTAGGAGATCCATGTTCAGCTCTCTTCATTACTAGTTAGCAATGAAGTCACATAGCATTAATTCAGTTTAACAGGAAAACTACCTCACTGAATACTGCTCATGTAGCACACAGGGATTTGGTCAGAATCAGAAGGCTCAGTACAGGTGCAAGCCTTTTAATTTTTGTTCAGGAAATATGCAAAGTCGATCTTTTCTTTGTGTAAACTTCAAATATTGTTTTGTTTTTAAGTAAGATGAAAGATACTGTTCTGTTCTTGTGAACCCCATATGGACTGGCAGCTCTAATTACAGAACCATCTCTATTACCACACTATAGGTGATATCGGGAAAGTTGTTTGAGCTGAAATCCCCTTACCAGTGACATAACCAAACAGAGGTGACATCACAAATATTATGTCTTCAGATCTCTAGAACCTGGATTAGTTAACTAGTTTTTCCCTCGGGTACAGAAGTTTTATAGTGTATAGAGAGGTGATGTTCTATTAACTAAAGTACTTCTTATTTCTGAGAGGGGACTTGAAAGAGGGAGAGGGAAGAATGAACAAGAACTCAGAACTAATGATACAGCTAAAGTACGAAGAACTACAGGAAGTAACTTTTGGGAGATTCCCCACATTGCTGAAATATATAGTGAGCAAACAACAAAACAACAAAGTTATTAACAACATATCATTAGTACATACTTTCTACAAATATAACAAACATACCTCTTTGTTTACAGACTGATCTATTTTATCTTGTCCTTCAGGTAAAGGTACTTCTGCCAAAGACTGAAGACTTTTACGGTTAACGCGTTGTTTCAATTCCTTTATAAAGTCATCTTTCTCAGCCACCTGTTTTCTTAGTTCTTCTGTATCAGTTTCCTTATCCTAATAAACATAGCAAAAATTGCCACAAATTGCAGGATTGGCAAAAGAAATTAACATGTGCATGAGCATCATTACAATTACTCAGCAGCATCAGTTTTAGAATTGCAGGCTCAAACAGCCAGCTGTCCATCAAAAAGCCAACAACTTCATGTATGAGTGGCCTCTATTTAAAGTCAAGAAAGGTCATATAACAGCCTGGGAAGATGTAACGCAAAATTTTTATTTTACTCTACTTATGTAGGGTTATAAAAGTTCACCTCCCATTTGCTCATGAAGTTCTTGGTTCTGTGAAAAAGGCAGCAGATGTGATAGTTGTTTCAGATTTCCAGTCCAATCAAATCGCAATCAAATGATCAAATGGACTTGAGTGTTTATTTGAACTAATAAGTTTTTTGAAACTTCAGTTACTGTTACAAATTCAGTTTCAGAAAAGCATAAAGCTTTTTTTATATTAGCTGCAAACAATTTCAATATGTTTGAAATAGAGCCAAAACTTCTACAAACCATCTGAACTGTTCTGACAGTTTAGTTTGGCATAGTTAGTACTATCTTATGGCCTTAGTAGACTTGAGATGTAGATCTTAAAAAGCTCACACCGAACTAGTTTCACTACAAATATACAAAAGCAAACCATGCTTCAAATTAGAAAAAAATGTGTCTATACTTATACTCTTTGTGAAGAGAATTTTTGTCAAGAACCACCACTCCTGCTTGCCCACTTTTTGATTTTATTACTGGAAAGTCTCAGGCAAGCAAAGTCACAGACAAAGTGAAAGTAGTCCTAAGATCCTAACATCCTCCTGTACTGATTGCAGGTCCAGAAGGTCATTGCTAACTACTTCTAGATGCAAGTATAGCTTTAGATTGTACAGATTCGTATAATAATTTCATATGCTCAGGAAATTACAACCTTGATACAGTCCAGTGACTAGGCAAGGTATCCGCCTTGTTATCAACTATCAGTCACTCTACTTTGAAAGCGATATGGGAGCAAAACCACTAGCATTTTGACCAAGTATTTTTACTGGAAAGAAGCTTTTTTTGTCAACTACTGCCTGCTTCTTCTCTTCCTGCTAAAGCCTCATAGGCTTTTTCCTCCCCCCCCCCCCCCCCCCCCTTTTTTTCAGAAAAGCCAAGCAAGAAATCTTGTTTTTCAAGGTATGTTTTCTCAGCTTCATTAAGTAGCAATTCATTTAAGCATAGGTTACTTATTGGTGTTTTACACACAAGATGAAGTTTGAAGAATTCACAGCAAGGTGGTGGTGGTGATAGGACAGAAAGGAACAGGCACTTGCACTTCCATTAGGTATTATGCTTTTTCATTTTGTGACACTCCTGTTCTTCCCTTTTCACACGGAGAAGATCTCATGTAGGCTTTGCCATGTGATAAAGTGAGGGGACTTTGACAAAGGCCAGCTCCCCTCAAGCGCCCACACTGTTAACACTTGACACGAGATCTGCTCTGTACTAAAGACTTACGCTAGAGGACTCTGCTGAGACCTCCAGTCACTTACAATTTCTGCTTGTTGCTCTACCAACGTTTTCCACAAATTTTCTCATTTCTCTGTTGCAATGGCTCTCAGCTTCTTTCACTTGACTTATGAGTCTCATTTTCTCCTCCGGCCAGTTCTTTCTATCAGTTTGATACTTTGCCTCATTCTCCTATTTTAGTGGAACCAGAAATAAAGCCATAGGCAGAGATTAAGCGACACAAAAAGAAGTCTTAAAATCCAAATTACCGTTAAACACATTAGTTTCAAAAAGATATCAGAAATACTAGCACAGTTTTACTCCAGCATATTCCCAAGTGCAAGTATTACATTCTCGTTTGTTTTTTCCATTTAAAACAATTGTTTAGCAGTTTTCAGAATTTATTATTCAGACTGGCATGTCTTCAGGGAACAGACTATTTTTCCTCTAAAAATGCTCTGGGTAAGTCACAAACACTATTAAAGTTACACCAAAGGTAATGGCAAAAAGACCCTTTTTACTTACAAATTCCCAATCTTTTATACTGCCTTGCAGGTCATGTTAGGAAACCTACTTCAAGACTGAAAAGCAAAAAATGCAGCACAATTTGAATGGGAAACAGAGATAGTGTGTAACCAGGAATGTCACTTCAATCCACAGCAACTTTGCCTCCTTCTCTACCACAATCAAACCTCTTGTCAGACATTCTCCCACACAAGACAGAAGGCACCTGAAAAGCCGCCTGGGAAAAAAGGCTACTTTCTAATCTAAGGAGAATTAAGAGGTAAACCCTCAGCCTAACGGGAAGGGCTTACAGATCACACAGCAAGCACAAGATCTTTAAAGTGTCCAATTTATTTGCCCAAGCAACTGATGGGAAAAAGGTTTGAAACAATCCAGCTCCTGACATCTGTTCAGGACAGCTGTAAGAGGAGCCCAGCTAGAGAAGCACCGTCCATGGCAGCACACCACAGTGAAGGGTGCACTCCACTGTGGGGCATCAGTGATGCTGTGTATTACAAAGACACTCCATCCAGACCTTGCTGCACTGACGCACTGCAGTTTTTAGAGGAGGTTTCCTTCACCAGTGTAAGAACTTGCCACATCATGCCCTAGCTCTTGAAGATAGTGACACAAAAAAAATTTAGACTCCTAAATGAAAGTTATGGTTTTAAACCTAAGTATGAATTACATCACCATGTTTTACCTTCAGTTCTTTTTGCAGCTTTATTAATTCCTCATTTTCATCTATGCTTTTTTCCACGGTGTTGCTCATCTTTTGCCGCCAGTCACTATTGCTCTGGTTATTCAGCTCTCTATATTTCTGCTTCCATGCTTCCAGTTCTAGTCAGTACACAAAATGAGGTTATATAACACACAGTTTTAAACGCATATTTGACCACATTCACATCCTTCTACTGAAGTTACTTGGATTTATCAGCTATGACCACAAAGGGACAACAGAAGCCTTTAACTGTTAGAAGTTTGTTATGTAGTATATAAAATTAATGCCTAAATAACACTCAACAAATCAAAACAGAGATTTAAAGCAGCTATCACAATACATCCAAAACAATTTTGCCTCCTTGCTGCTGTTTTCAGGTTTTGGGTGAGGTTGGGTGCTGCTGGGGGCGGGGGGCGGTCGCTGCGCTCGGTAAGCCACGGCTGCATTTTACCCGCTTTTTGGACTCACTACTGTTACTGTTGTTTTCTTGTTATGTTTAGTAAATTCTTTCTTTTTATTCAACCTACGAATTTTCTTCTTTTTGTCCCTCCCCTATTTCACTGGGGAGGGGAGGGGGGAGGTGAACGGCTGCCACGTGGCGACTGGCTGCCGGCTGAGCTCAAACCTCAACACACACAGATCTGAAAATAAATTTACAGATGAGCCCCCATCCTAGTTCCCACCATTCTCTCCCAAAGTGCCTTCATCACAAGCAATTTCCCCCATTTCCTGAGATCTAAAGCTCTATTAGAAAGAAATAGAGTATCTCTACAGAACTTTCCAAATCCAGAATTCTGAAGTGATTCTCATCCACTCGATTTAGGTGAGCATTTCAGTGTTAACGTCAGGCTAAGGGTTGTATTATATGAAAAACTAACTATTGTTCAACTGCTGAGTGTTTATCAAACCTGCAGAAACTGTTGTTGTGCTAGTTCATGTTTCAGTGTTTGATGTTGTTAACATGGCCAACTAAAGTGGCAAATAAATACCAATATCGAGTAAGTTAACACTGATATAGCAAATCCAGTCTTTCTTTGGGGCTTATGTTTCTTATTCTGAGGCTGTTTCTTTGCTTTCAAATATTCCTGCTAATAATGATTCAATAAAAATTAGTTCCTGACTGTAACATTTTAATGCCCAGGTTGGATTTTCTCAGTATTTTAAAATATAAATATGCAAGACTCTCCAAATTAGATAACATCACAACTCATTATGTTGCCATTCCACACCCAAAAAATGGCGCAGTAAGGGCTTTTTCTGACCTTTACACACTTTCTCATACTGTTTGGAGATTTCTTCCAGCTTCTCATTATTTGGCTGCTTCTAAATATCACATTGAAAGCGAATTAAAGAAAACATGTCAAAAACATATTGAAAGAAACAAATATACATGCTACATATTAGTAGCTTTTCATTCTGAGCCTCAGTAAGTATTAAATGAAGTATTTAAAGACAAACAGTCGAGAATAAGTAAGTTTTTCATGTAGTGAAAGGAGCATTCAAGCTGACTAAAAAAGTGTTTAGAAGACATTACTACTAACATATCTAAGCGTCACTGATCAGAATCAGGGTATCTGCAGGTATTAAGTATGTATTTACTAGGCAGATTACTCGATTTAAAACAATTTGCCAAGGTCCTGCAGTGAGAAGTTCTTTAAACATCTTTCATTCATCCATTAAGACTAATTTCATCTGGCTACTCTTGTTTTTACCCCTATTTCTGTAGGCTTTCTCCTGTTGGTTGGAAAATTTGCCTCATTACTGGATTACTTAAAAAAATTAAAAGCAAGTAAAATTTAAAAAAATAGAATACCTTTTTAAATTGCAGGATTGTGCGCTGTTTGATCTCTAATTCTTTACTAAACTGGTTTTTAATTTTCTGAAGTTCATTAACTTTGTTCCTCAGGGATTTCTCCTCAGATTGCATTCTACACACCTGTAACAATGCATAAAGACAGCAAGCAAAGCTAACATTTAGCTATAAGCCTTTTACAATCTCTGCAGGTTATCTAAGTAAAAAAATACTTTCATCAAGAATCAAATTTTCGCAAGCATCTTTGCTAAATTTCAGGGGCTAGAAGTGCACTATGCTGTACATCCTGCCTAGGGAACAATTTTCACCACAGAACAGAGTATTAAGTTTGGCAGGAAAAAAACGAAAAACAACAAACCACACCACCAAAACCAAACCACCAGGAAATAGCCTAATCGAACTACAAATTCAGTTGTCCTTTAAAAAAAAAGTGTTTCCTGACATGCGATCCCATCCACTCCTTGCTACTTCCCAAAGGATTATACACTGCATGTTGAGTCGGGAAAAAGTCCTGAAATGTTACGCTGCTGGGGAAGACATTAATACTCTTTTAAGGCTCCACTTTCAAGCCCAAACTCTTGCAATAGTCTTCTGGATTCTAAGTTCTTGTGATATCCCATGAGGTTCTAAGAAATTCTACTGCTTAATAACTAAATACTAACAATCAACATTAGTAAAAGTTATTCCATTTTTTCATTTATTTTCCCCAAACTTAATAGAAAACATCTCAGATTTTAAAAAGTCTCTAGAATTTTGTGCTTTCCTTTTCCAATTAATCCATCTTTTCCTCCCAGAGATGAGCATTTTCCAAAAGTCTGAATTCTGAGGCTTTGAAGTCAGCACAAATAACAACAGGAGGCTACTGTTGTTACGATGATTACAAAGTCCTCCTCCATAACCAGGTTAACCTACTTTTGACAAGCCTTTTTCAAGTGTATTAATAACATTTACTTCCCCCCTTCAATATCAGTGCTAATCCATGTTTTGACACCTTATCTTTAGCTCACAGCTCAATGGCAATGTAACTTTAGATTCACTCTTACTCTAAATGGATGGCTGAACACAGCCTTGTTATGAATCACTTTTAACAGCTGTAGCTTGAGACTTGTGAAAACAGGTTTTACTAACAGAACCCCAAACAAACTTGCAGAAGAAACATTTGCCCTAGGGTTACAAACCTGGTTTTGTACTTGCTGAATTTGTTTCTTGGCATCAGAAAGTTTCTCTTTCAAATCTGCATATTCTTCCTCTTTCCTCTGCAAATCCTTTTTCAAGCTCTGTACAAGGGCAGAGCTCTCAGAAAGATCTTTACGTAGCCTTGTGTTAGAAATTAAGAGACATAAATAACATTAGTGTTACACATCTCAAAGAAACAGCTTTTACACGTTAACTCAGGCTCTTCGATGGCTGGTTTTATTCATGGATAGAATCCCAGATCTATCAGCTAAATGACAAGCATTACAATTTTGGATTTCAGCTACATATTATATGATCCTGAAGTAACAAACCGCTCAGATTCACTCTTGAACAGTGCAATTTTTCAAAATTCTTTTTTCTAAGCACAGTAGACTAACCATTTCTACCACTAGGTGTCCTTACACAGTAACAAAAGGGACAAGGTTAATATCAATTAAGTATAAACTTGATATTTACATCCCAGACCTTGTAAGGATCAAAATAAATAAAAATCAAAAGAAAGTAGAAAAAACAACAATATTGTAACAAGTCCTGTTGTTATTAAGTGCTATAAAGTCATTAAGAAGTTTAATGGGTTTATTTTTAAATGGTCATATTTATTTTAAAAAGCTTACAGTAAGTTACCTTGGATTTTTACTTCGCAATTACCTAATAGAAGATTTCTTAAATTCTATAATTAACAATGCAAAATAAGGTCTCACAAAAGGAAAACCTTTCAAAGTTCCCCAGACCTTCATGCTAAATTGTATTTTAGAGTACATGCACGTGCCCACAGATATCAGAACTAAAGAAACCCTAGTCAGAAGGGCTACACAGCATCTTAAAGCTATTTTTACATGATTGCAATTTCCTTGCCACATAGCAAATATAATCTCTCAGATACATTTAATCTCTTATTTCTTAAAGATTTAAAAACTAGGGGGGGCTGGGGAAGTTCTACTCTCCTACACCCATTATTCCTTCAAGTTCTTATAGTATACTGTGTTCACCTAGAATAGCTATTACCAAAACCGGCTGTTTACTGTTTAATTACTAGGCTTTTTTTTCCTTTCTTCTTTTCCTTTTTACCATTCAGTCCTTTCTAAAGAAAACATTGCCTGCTTTTATACGAGTTACAGCATATAACATTAAACTACGTCATTTCCTCCAAAAAGGGTATGTAACATAATACTGTTAGAAATCCCCAAATAATTCATCATTTCCTGTTTCCCCCTACAATAGTTCTGCATGATTTAGAGCTATATTTCTGAAAGAATACAGAAACAGGTGAGGAAAACATAGCTAGCAAAATATGCAAATATAGAAATCAAGTAGTGCATTAAAAGTTCTTAAGCAGTTTGGTTAATAAAGTTGACAAACATGAAGATGTGTTATGTCAAAATAAATTGATGTTCACAGAGGGTAGTTTTAACTTGAGTCTATTCTCAAAGGGCTAGGAATTATCTCATTATTTACTTACAATTCTATAGATTGTATTTGCTCACCCTCATTTTTCTCTTTTTCTTAAAGAGTGTGTTTCATGTTCTGCAAGCTGTTCATCAACTGCACAACTTCCTCCTTTAGATTTGCTTCCTGATCATTTAATTCTTTCGGTTTTTTGTCTGAATTGGCACATTCCTCTTGCAGAGCTACTGTATTACTTTCCAGATTTAAAATAATAGATTCTTTTTCTTGAAGTACTTCTTCTAACTTTGCTATGCTGTCATCTTTAGCTCTAAAAGCCTCCAAGAAGCATTCAAGCTCTCTTATTTTTCCCTTGGAGCTGGTAACTTCCTCTTCAAACTCTGCAATTACTCTGTGATCTTCTGCAGCCTGTTTTTCAAAATCCTGGGTTTTCTTCTGGATGTGCTCTTGTAACTGACTCATAAGATCTTTTTCCTTTGTGGACTGATGATCTTGATTTGCAGTCTCATTTAACTTTATTTTTAGTTGTTTATTGCAATTCTCAGCATCATCAAGTCCCTTCTTTAAGTCTTCAACTTGTTGAAGTAGTTCTTGAATCTGCTGACTTTTTTGTGAAGAAGCTTTAATAATGTTTTGGCATTCTTCCCAAATGCTTTCAACACTGCAATGAAAGGAGCTCTCCTGTCCCAGAGCTGCTGTAGAAGCAGTTTGGGACTCCATGCACACAGGACTCATTTGAGCTCTCTCCAGTTCATCTTTCTGAGAGTCTAAGGAATCCTTTAGATCAACTGAATCAATATCCCTAGTGTAAGACTCTAACTGACATTTGTAGAACTCATGTACTTTGGACTGCATTGTTTTAATTAGTGGCACTTTATAAATTATATTTTGTTTAGCACCTTCTACTTCGTTATTTAGCTGAATAATCTTTTCTTCTTGTTCCCTATTGATAGTTTGCTGTTTGTCCAATTCAGAAACAATCTCCTGATAGTCAGCTCAACACTGCTGAAGTTCTTCACCTAAGCCAGAAGCCCTTTCTTCAGAAGCAGAGAGCTTGAGATTCAAGTTTTCTATTTGCCCACTGAACTCTTCTTTTTTGGTTTTTTCTATTCTGCATTGTTCTTCAAGTGCAGCTAGCTGCCCTTCCAAGGTTTCAGTTCTTTCCTTCAGTGCTAGTATTTCTGCATAGTTCTCAGTATTATTTGCTTTCACATATTCAGTTCTCTTTTGATCCAGAGAGTCATCTTCCCAACTCTCCTTCATACCTCCTAAAAAAAGAAAAAAAAAAAACAAAAACAAACCCAAAACAACAGTTCAGGATGATTAAAATCAGTAGTACAAGTCACTAGCACTGCCAAATAGCAATTACTATGTGGAAAATGGTCACCATCTGAAAGCCACACCCTTATATCACATGGCTTTTTGAAGTCTTGAAGTAAAGCCCCTCTGAACAGTTTAAAATGCAGTAGGTGCCTCTTAGGCTTATAGACGTGGTTTGCAGCAAGAGGTGTTCAGGAGCCTTAAAGAACATTCTGCCATGGCTCTGTTCCAGCCTTCTACTCTGCACCACTATAGAAAAATCTAGCTAGTTTTACTAATATGTAGTAATATCTATGAGCCAGATAATGGTCACAGTTATGTCTAGTTTCCACTTCCACTGGTTCAACAATCCTTTTAATACAGCCAATCACCCATTTTACACTTAGAAAAGCAATGGTATTGTATACTTTCCTGAGAATTTTCATTCATACTCAATATGCCCTTACTTTAAAAATTAAGCTAAAAATCCAGCACAAGTTTTTTGCTTAGTGTTTGGGACTTTCTTCTCTTTTTTCAGTTTTTTCAGGAGAACTTATGCCCACACCTAATGTGTTGCATGTAAGGTTCTCCCAGAAAGATCTACAACACTCCATATCACGATCCCAAATTTCCATAAACATTTTATTAGCTTAAGACTGTTTTTTCCCTGAAGTAAAATCATATGCATTTCACCACCTTCAAAATTGACTCCAGCTATATTTTACACTGTTTTAGAATCCAACTGTGTCCATTTAGTAACATGCATGTATGTTTTAGTATTAAAATCAAGCCTGACTATCACTAAAGGTTTAGGTCATCACAGCTATGTACTCCAAAGTGATACTATAGATTTCTGTGAGTACTGCAACTACAGTAAGGTGGAGTTTGGCAGTCATCTTGCTTTGGGAGCATTAAGCACACGGGTGCATGTGTACTGCATGGAACCATCCTCTGAACAGATCCAACAAGTTTTATAGAGTCACTAACAAAAAGTCATACCGAATCATTAGCAATAGTGGTTTCCATCTCAATTCAGGTTTTGGTTTTTGATTATTTTTAGAGGGATCAAATTCTACAGGACACTTTTTTCCTCCTGCTTTTCTGTACCCTTTCTTTTCTGTTCTAATTAGATGTATCAAGTGTTCCTGCTAGGTCAGAGGAAACAGCAGCTTTACTTTGGCTTGTAAAGCCATGCTTCTAAATACTACAAGATGAAAAAATTGGAATTGGGAGATGGCTTTCTCTGAAAGCCTAGTTGTGTGGTCTCAAGAAAACATATCAGACAAAATACTACAAACTCCTCACACTGGACATGAATTTAACATACTTCACTAAAACGGAGAGGTGCTGAGATGTCTTAAGACATATTTTGCGATCTAAGGTGCCAAGATACAAAAAGTAGCAGAGTTTTGCCCAACAGCTATAGTGAGAAGAGTATGATCATTCATAAGAGGATTTAGAGGTGATCGAGATGCTTTGTACTGACAACCACAATCATGTAGCAAAGCAGGATAAATACTAGTGCAAGAAGATGCATGATATTCAGTGCAGAAGCTTCTTATGTAGGAAGTACTAAGAAAGGAAAAAATCCCATCCCAAAACATGGGAGGCAAGTCCTAGAGAAGACTACAAAAACCTGAACCTCAAGACAAGATAACCTATCTTCTCACAAAATAAGCTTTGGTCATAGGCCACTAGCATGTCTAAACTCTACAACAAAGCCATCACAATGTACCTGTGCTCATTTTTCTATTGTACCAAGTATGTTTAACAAGAACGGTTAAATGTAAGTATATATAAGTTTCATCATTACAGAGCATCTAGTAACTCAGTTTTGAAATTAGATGCCTTATATTCTCAACAGCCACAAATCAAACATATTTAACATGACTGAAGAGCCTGCTCTTCCCAATAAAAAGAAAATCTCAGTGCTGTCATTAATTGGCACTGTTAACTAACTTCTTGTTTGAGAAGAGCTATCACTTCTCTGTTTTTTGCTTGTTTAAAAAAGTTTCAGTCATGAGATAAGAAACCTACTACTATATAATATATCAAAGAGTCTACATCAGCTTCAGTTCTCACCCCCTTCCTGTAACATTTATATAGCTGGCACTATCAAATGGTCATGCTAGGATCCAGTATTCATCCCAGCCAAAAAAGGTAGAGACAAATCAGAAATGCATCTGGTACAGACAGAAGCTTTTCTTAAGACAGACTTCAAATGACACGTATTTGAACAAGCTGCACAGACATCAGAAGTGCCCTACTGGATGACACACCATCAGTTGACCTAGCCTAATATTTTGCCTCCTTTTGCTGCTGTTGGCAGGCCCAGCCACTTTCCACAAACCTTTTCTGACACAGAACACCTGGGAATGTTGGAGGAACATGAGACAGTAAATCCCTGCTTAACCCTGTCAGTATCTATGTATGAACCTGTTGGCCGTTAGCTTGTCTAACCACTGCTGGAATCTGAGAATTATCTGTCTCTCTCACCTCCTAGGGCAACAAATACTAGAAGTTCACTACCCATGGCATGAAGTGCTGTGTTCCATAAACTTAAACTGATCTTCTAGATTGAGCATTCCCTTGTTCTTTCACTGCAGTGATGAATGACAGTCCAGCATTCAGTTTATTCACCATCTGTATCCTCAGTTTTCTGTGATCATGTGAACTTGACAAGTCTCCTTGTAACATATTTTATCCCTCTTTATGGAGATAGATATTTTCTGATCCCCATTTTTAACCTTATTCTCTTTTTCTATCCTATCCTCACCCAAACAATTGCCTGGAAGATCTTCTTACTTGCACCTATTCTGCAGGAAGAAGGCAAGAAAGTGAGGGATACAAAGGGAAGATCTTTCATTCTCCTTTGGCATATGCTTTCCATAGTTCTACGAGAAACTGGAGCCCAGCTCTGTCCTGAAGATCTTACAAATACCATTTTGCACAAGTCAGTCCCATAAAGCTCAATCTCACCAATTAATAGACTTTAATGAAATGGATAACGTAAGTAGTGGTGTCCTTTTACGTTTCACCTTCATGCTTGAAGGTCTTCAACTGTAGCTGGTTTATTCACCTCATTCTAAAAAGACTGGTAAGCTCACAGATAAAGCAAGGAAAGCAAAAAAGATTGGAAGTGCAAACGTGAGAGCTGCACAAAATATGTATCTGTGGACTTAAAATAATTTTACTTCCATTCAAGTGAAAAGCTTTTCTCCTTTGCCAGCACTGTCACCTTGAGCAAAGCTGGTGTGTTCACAGCACGCATACAGCATGAAACATCAAGTTTCACAGTCCGTGCTGTATGACTGAACAATCAGTAACTCACTGACACCGTTGACGCTTGCGTAGGCAATTTTAAAAAAACTTGAGCAGGGGATGCTACTCTCCCAGAAGTCCAGCAACAGCAAGTTTAGTCCAAAAACAATTGTTAAGAAATTAAGAACTACAGCTGAGTCTGCAAGTACATTAACAGATGAGAAAAAGCAGCAGAAAGGAGAGTCTAAAAACTAACGTTTATTTTAAGCATTTAGGAGTGAGCAGTATAGGACCTTCTGCAAAAGTGATATTTACATAATAGTTACTTTGATTTACAGTTTAACATAGTAGATTTTCTCCTCACAACATAACGTTTACACTTCACAATTTTTCGCTTCTGTTCTGGAATAGTAATCAAGTTTTTTTGGAAGGCCCCCTGTGAGTGATGGTAGAAATTTTACCTTTCTCTGCAGGTGGCTCTTTTTCCACAATAGGCTTACTTTCAGAGCAACGTTTTCTTCCCACTTCCAATACAGTCTCCTCACAATCCTTGAATTGGCTGCTTTCAATCACTTCCTTAGAGTTTTTTTCTGCGAGTTTTCTTTTTATGGTAGTTACAGTGTTGTCCTGTGTTAAAATAAGATCAATTACTTTGAAGTTTTACCAAGTGAGCACTTAAAAGCCTTAGTAATCCTTTAGATGCAAATATTTTTACAAATCTATCTGGGTAACCTGTATAGGGGTTGTCAGAAGAACAAGTCAGTTACAGATCAGTTACTCAAGCAAAAAGCAGGTACACCTTCAGACAGTAATAAGCACAATGTTTTGCACTGTACAGAAAGTAGAGCAAGAGACTAGGAAACTACAAAATGCAAAACGAGTTTACCACCTGAAGTATCCAGTGTCGAAAGAGCTGAGGAAATTCATGATTTGCTCAAAGGGCCAATGGTCAGCTCTACAAGTTCACCACTTTCTTGTCATGGTTGGTAGAGCTGGGAGTTTTAACCTCCTTCAGCAAAGCCACAGATCGTTTTTATCATGACAGATCTGATGCAATTTGAAAGCCTAGTCAGTTATGTCATATATACTTTAGACTATATCTTTGACTAAGAATGAAGTTTCTTTACTCACAAGATGACACAAGTGGCAAGCCATGCTGGTTGCCAAGGACCAATCACTCATTTAAGTAATTCATTAAAAAAAAATAATCTGTAGAACAGACTTGAGGTTTGTGGTCACGTTTTAAGTTTCATGCCACAGAGTCTCATAGAAACGCTGGACAGAGCTGAAGCCTTTCTCTTGGCAGGAGCAGTGATAGGAAGCAGTCATCACAACTGCCATCACCCTGAGCATTCCTGCTACTGAAAAGCTAAGGTGCTCGGAGGCAGAGAGGGAACAGAAGATTAAGTATGGTCAAAGCCTTAAGTTCACAGTGGAAGAGAAAAAGGGATCAGAGTGCTGCCTAAGTTTAATTTAAAATGTTCTCAGAACTACGTTTCAGGTTACTGGGCATCAGGCTCAAAAAACCACCTAACTGCATGTTTTGATTTTTTTCTAACCTGTATACATGTAGCCAAGCCAGTCTTTTGGCATTCAGCAGCTAGCAGCAGACTAGCCAGCTGCAAGTTTTATTGATCGCATCAAAAGCAGAGATACCCTGGCCATCCACTCTTAGTTCAAACTCTACTCAACACGTTCATATTATTGCTCTGCCTTAAAAAGTTCGTGTGCATGGTGGTAGTAGGTGGAACACACTGATTTTTGTTGGCAATTTACACAATCACTGTCCTTCTCACATTAACTTCTAACTTCAATTAAATCTGACCTTTTGCTGCAGCAAAACCTCCTTTCCTTCCTCTTCCATTCAGGCAAAAATAAAAAGACAGTGACATAATCCCTCTCCTCCCACTGCTAAAGTCCTCCCAGTTTGAGTGTTGGTTTTTTTTTTCTCTTTAGAGTGGCTCTTCATAGTCTCATCGACAGTCCTCCAACAATAACTCCAGATCACTGCTTCCAAAAGTCCTATTTTCCACACACACCTCCACACACATTCTGCTGTAACTTCAGTTTCAATGCCAACTTCACCTGCTGCCATTTCAAGAAAGAAGCCATTACTTACAGAAAATTTCAATTTTCCAAAATAGTCAAGTCCATTATAAGCACAGCTTTAGATTTTTTTTGTAAACAGAAAATTAAGATGTCTCAGACTTACATAGTCTTTCATGGTTTTTTCTAAACGGGATATCAAATCTTGCAGTCTCATGGTAACATCATCTTTTTGCTCCACAATGTCTATTAGTTCTTGAATCCTTTTATTCTGCATATTCATTTTCTTAGAAAAGAAAGTAGTTCAGTCAATGTTAAATTCTTGAACTATACGATGCATTTAGAAGCAAGATCAGTTAAGCTAAACTTGATATAAAAAAAGCTAGAAAGGTACTACAACAGCATTTTGAGCTACTGAAATTTTGTATTAAAGCAAGTAATTCTGCACAAGTTTTTTTTGAGTTAAGTTACCTCAGTTGGTTCTTTAAGCTGCTCAGCAGACTCATCCGATTTAATCATCTGCATTTCAAAGTCTGTAACAGGAAAAGAACCCTGCATCAAATAACCAGCCATTACATATTTTACTCAGTAATCCATTTTTCCAGATCTCCTGGTCCTTTAGTAGCTTTTGAATAGACTCATTTATTTTTGTGTTGGCTTCTACTTGCAGGACACATTTCAAAAGTTTAGGGTTTTTTGAATAGAATTGGGCCCTGCAACCCATATAAAATATAGATCACGTCAAGAGACTTCTGCTGAAATCATACTATGAGGTATTGCTACTTTTACCTATCAGTGTTCCACAGAATACCTGAAAACACTGCATCAGCAAAATGCAAAGTGCTGGGATCATACTATAACCATGAAATCACGAATAAATAATGTTGACGTGTTACCCCACAATTCAGAAGTCTTCAACTGACAGTTTTAAGTTTTGTCTTAAAAATGAAATAATCAAGGCCTGTGCAATTGTTCAACCTGAACATACACAAAACAATTATTATCACCTCTATACATATGATTTGGTTCCAAAATCCTGCTCAACTGGATTTTACAATGCTCAACTACTATTTTACAGTAGTCATTTCTTTTTTCTTTCACATCACACACACACAGAGCTCACCTTTGGTTTTCTGTGTCAACTCTTCTTCAATTTTGATTAGTTCATTGGTTTTCTTTGTCAGCTTTCCTTTGGTCTGAGTTAGTTCAGTGGTAGTTTTGCCCAGCTGTTTTGCAAGCCAACCTATAGCTTCCTGTGGGTCCTCCAGAGACACCACGTGTCTGTGTTTCTTCTGCCTGCTTTTTGATATCAGTGACATCATTCTGCAGAGAATCAGTAATGCCCTCAAGATCAATGTAGGTGCCTGGCCCTATGCCATATTCTTCATTCTGAAAGATAATTTATATCCTTTTAGAAATAGAAATAATTACACAATATCCACTATTTCTACTGAAAATTTGGAAGACCATTATGTCCTCAAACATCTAAGTACAGTTAATTCTGACTTCAAAGCCATCTTGTGGGTTCATAGGCAATTGGATTGCCAGTTTCTGTCTACCTTCACACAGAAGTCTCCAGCATCAAGGAACAGATACTTTATTTTTAAAGCACTTAATGGCCCATCATCACATTCCCTTTTATATCACCACAAAAGCATCCCCTCCAAATTTAATATAAAAGCTAGCATTTTTACCCAATGAGAACACTGAATGAACACAGCAAGCAAACAGTTTTAAAATGAATACATCCGAAATTTTCAAATATCAGTAAAAGTTTGTGAGGTCAAATAAGTTTGTGGTAACCTATCAAATTAAGTTGTACTTAAAACATTGACTTTATATCTTTCCTCCTTGTTTTTTAAAAACAAAGGGTTCCAAACTCACAAGAACCAGCCTCAACTTAAGGGTTTAGTTATGCTTAAGTGTATATACAATTGTCATTGCTTCAGTTGTAGCTACAATAACCTAAAGAGGAAAAAGTCTCTGGGACCACTCCAGTACAGCCCATATATGGGGCCTAAGAATTCAGCTTCAAATACCTTAAATATGCACTTAATGCAACAGTTTATAGCACAATTGCAGCTTTTCCCCCAGCTTCTTTGTACACAGTAATTTTCACTTTGTGTTGCAGAAATGCAGAAAACCCCAAAGATTCCTAAATGCATATCCGAGGCACAGCAACTACTCCTATTTAACATGATAAATATATCTTGCTGAGGATACAGTTACACAGCATGCAATTCCTTGAAACCATTCTTCTAATTCTTGAGACGTACCATCACCATAACAGGTAGTTAGTGAAAGGGATGTTATCAGGGGGATAAAAACACCAGAGGTCCAGCTTGTTCACTGCAAGGCTGATCCTTTAGTTTATTTTCTTCATCCATGTCTTCACGATTACCATCTACAAGTTTCTTGAAGATTTCCAGGCGTGTGTCAGCATCTTCTTCAAGCCATTCTCATTCGTAAGAAAGGCACTCACTATAGTGGGAAAAATAAGTCAGATAAAAGCTAGCTAGCATGAGCTGCTAAGAAGTTAATAGTACAGCTGCTTATAAACAAAGATGTTTTTTTCTTTATTTTGGCACAATAGAACAATACACAAAATGGTGTTCCTACACCAAAACAGAAGTCTATTTCCTGCACACACACTCCCAAAGAATGAGGGGGAGACATATATATACACAGATTATGGCTGACACCTAACTACAAGCATTGTTTCTAAGCTTCTTGAGCCAGAATACCCATTTGAAGTACCACTAAGACTGCACTAACCAAAGAATGTGCAAGTGTCACTCTTTCTACAGACATCCTATCAAAGCTCTTCTGTTAGGGAAAGCTCTGCAGGAACACTGCTGACAGATTACACACACCCCCCCTCCATCCCCCCCAGAATCAAAGCCTTTCCTACACAGTATTTTTCCTGAACTCATAGTCCAAACAGAAACTGATCTATTAACAGAGGCAGTAAGTCTAGCAGAAGAGTGTGGTCTCTTATAGCCAAGAGACAGATTTAAGAAATAAGGGAATTTAATTTCATTTTTTTTTAATCATTAACTTTAAAAACCACTTAAAGCTAACTTACTTGAAATATATTTCCTGCTCAGCAAAATATCGGGCAAATTCCTGTGTCACCTCTTCACGAATTTGTAATTACAGCAGTAACTTATTCTTCTTTTCAGCAAGAAGTTTGTTCAACTCTTCTATGAGACTCAGCAGCATCTAGAATTACCATTGTTATTAAGTTTTTCATAAAGAAATGGTTTCCCAGAAGTGAGATTTTTCTCATTCCTCAAACACTACAACACCACTTTACTCTTGCACCTGAAAAAAGCTCTTCCAGTTCTTTTATTAGCTTATTCATAAACAGGAAGATTTATGAGTAGATCAAAATATCTCTTTGGTACTAACACAGCAATTTTTAAGTTTGCACAGAGCAGACATTTGTAAAGAACATCCATTTTATTACAAGAATTGTTGAAGTTGTCTTAAACAGGCTTAAGCTCCACAGAAACTGGATCTTGTTTTCCAGATGCTCATTTTTGGGGCAATATTAATGAAACCTCCATAAAACAGTTTCTAGCCCTCTGTTCCCTCCTCATCTTCCCTAGAAGTGACTAAATTTGCTTAAGGAACAGTTTTCAGCGTTTTCTTGTGCATAGAATACAGAGGAACAGTCTTGTATTGCTAAAAGCAGGTAATATTTGCTGTGCATTGACAGGAGGAGGAGAGAAAGCCAAATCTGCAATTCTTACTGCCTAGTCTATATTCAGACACATTATACAGTTTTCCCACAACAGGCACCACAGGATGAGTAATCCCACTTTTAGTTCTTAATGCTGGATTTAGATAGAATAAGGGTGATCAGAAAAAAAGAAAAAAAAAAAAAAAAAAAGGTGAGAGATTGGGAAAACCAGAATACCTTGCTTCAAGACTCCATGCTACGCTAATTCTTAACATAGCCCTGGCACATACCATACCCTCTTTTTTTCCCAATAAGAACCGTATTTTCTACAGATTTCTGCACTGCTTCTTCTCTTGACATATGCTGTTCCTCCCTGTCATTGTCATCTTCGATCACATCTTCTAAGCTCCTGTCCCATGGGGCAGTAACTCTTTTCCTTGAGATTGGCATTTTAGTGTGACTGAGTAGTGATGATGTTGCTGATTTCTGGCCAAACAACTGATCTTGGACAAGAACAGATGTGTCCACTAAAACCTACTCAGAAAACAAAGAATAAAGTCTTCAGTATTTTTTAATCCTCTACTGGCACTTCCAAAATACACCTGTTGCACTTCCCTATAGGTCTCCTGAGCACAGTACTCCCCCAGTCTATCCTCTGCTCAGAGTCACTGCTCAGACCAGTTTCCAGCTAGAGTACAAAGGAGGCGCTTTAGAGTCTAACCCTTCTTTGGATTGCAGGAACACCAAGTTTCACTAGCTTGACAACCTACAAGAGGGCTGCCACCTCACGCACCAACAGATTTCTGTATTTCCTATACTTTGAGTTTCTAGTTGCATTACACGAATGCCATCCCACAAATTCTGTTTCTTGAGCAGTTCTATCACCCTTACAGTCTGCTCCTTTCAGTGTTGTACTTGACCTGCTTAGATGAGCCCACATTCTAAAGGCCTGGATCTCTTGTCCTTTGAACATATCTAACTGTCAACAGAAGTTTTCCATGGCTTCCATTAAGGCTGCAGCACTGATCCCCAATACTTTTGTCTTCCAACTCTGCCAGGGTTATATCACTGCACTTACTCCTACTCATTCTGCTTAACCTCCACCTTCCCACTGAAGCTCCTAAGGACATAAAGATGACTTTCAAATCCTCTTTGGTGCTCAACCTATATACCTCAGGTGAGCAATATTCCAAATTAAGATAGCAGTAGTATATGGGGCAGCTAGACTTGCTCCTAGGTGAGAGCATGTTATGACTGCAGAAGAAAAATTCACCCAGATCTCAGGGAATTTCTTCCAAATATAACAAGTGTCTTGTCAGGCTGGATATTTTATGGGAATTATGGATTTTTAATAGGACATGTTCCCACTCCCACAAAAAAAGAAATGTATGTCCCAACAAAGCCTTTTTAAAAGCTTTACAAGGAAATAAAGCCTGACTAGGAGCAATCAGAAAATACGATTGCAACATGAGACAGAAAAATCCAGTAACTAAATTCGTATTCTTAGAAGTGAGGGAACCTGCTCTTTAAAGGCGAATCAGAAGTATCAGAAATCAGATCAAGATAAACTGCAACACACTTACTTTTTGTGCAGTGGCCAAGACCTTTAACACATTGAGTGTGTTATCATATGCTGAAGCACACTGGCTTATGTTTACCATCATGTATACCTTCCTCTTTCCACTGAAGAATCCTTGAAGGAAATGAGTTAACTTCCTTCCCCAAAAGGGTATGTGCTGCTGCAACCTTTAAAGACAAAAGAACAGATGACCAGATGCTTAATAATGTCCAGCCAGTGTAAGAGCTATCCAGCATGAAGACTTAAAAATATTTATTAAAGCAGTAGTCATTAAATCATTTAAAATTGTTTTGGACTAGATGCAGCTGTTTGTAGAGAGACTGTGTGCTGTTGGGACTGTGGCTTTAGCCATCATCTCAGGCAGGCTACAGCAATACAATCGGGGGAGCACCTAAACCAAGGGAGTGTTCGACCTTTAGCCTTGGGCAGGTCACACAGCCTCCTGCTACACCAAACCATACCCCAACCTCTCTCTTCCTTTCACCATTAACGAAGAGAACATGTCTAGTTCTAGGCATGCAGTATCCAACATCATCAGAGATCTCTCTCACTCAGTATCCAGCCTCTGAGAACAGACAATAGCAAGTGCCTAGGCAAGAAAATGAGCATACACCAAACACATGGAGATACTTTTCAGAACTTTCTTCCTAATCTCCCAGCAGTTTGGCACTTGAATTTAGCAGCTGGGGATGTAGGTTTTGATGCTTATAGGAAATTTTATGAGAATTCCTAAAACATGACTGAACGCACACTTGCCACCAAATAAGTTGGCTGCATTTTGGACACATAACAGCTATTCAGTTATATGAACAGTGCTACAGAACTCAGGAAGACAGTGACACTCCTACAAGAGTACATAGACAGCTCATAAATAGCTTTGCTGCAGGACTGACAGTCCAAAAGAATTTTAAGAAATTTACTGCTTCCTATTCAACTTGCAAGGGGTAGGTATTAACACTTTAAGAGATCATGCTTCAGAACATTTCTTCTACATTGTTAAAATCCCAAGTTATTAGGATCAGAAAAAGACATTCTGAATACATTAACAGCCCTCTAGGCAGCTGCTAGTTTCAATGCATCCTTCCTATCTGGAAAGAACAGGAAAATAAGACAGACTGTAACATCACAAAACATAATCAGGAACACACACTAGCAAAGCTCTTTCAGGTTAAGGTGTTACAGACTTTGAACAGGCTGTCAGGAACAGTGTGACAGGGTAAGTGAATTTGGCAAAGCACATCAATCAGCAGACTGAGTTCATTTAACTTCTGGGACAGAAATAGATCTGCAAATGAGAACATGTGGAGAAAGCAGTTCCTAGACAGTTATATCCAGCTGTGACTAGGTGTCGTACTGGTTTTTAGACAACTAACTTCTTGTATTATTTCACTCTTATTTAGATCCCCAAGCTAGGGCATAAATAGTAGGAAGGCTTTCTTTTGTCTGCATATAGTTAGCTGGATCAGGAGGAGAGTGTTAAAAGTTACGTCAGTATTTATTAAAGCCAGACAATTTTTGTCAAATGGTGCACAGTTATGATAGCACAGCAATATTCTGCTGATGAAAAAATGTTACACTAGAAGTATGTAGACAGCTGAGTTAGTTCATAAGGAGTAATAAAAGGCTAAAAATTTGACTCTTACTATGACACTAGTGAAAAGGGGATTTTAAACTTATTCCAAAGTTTGTTTCTTTGATAAACCAAGCTCAGAGGAGTAAAGTTAAATTGCTAAAATATATGATAGCATGCTTAAAGGAGATTAGACCTGATGATTTAAAGAGCAAAACAAGGCAAGTTTAAGATAACTTTGGTAGATCGACAATTCTATACATTGTTTCTGCCAAAATCTTAGTGTTAGCATTGCATATTTTAAACAATAGCTTTTAAACATTGGAGGCAGTACCTAAAAGCCACAACCAGTTTGCAATTCGTAGAAGAACTTACTTTGACTGTTGACAATTCTTGAGTGTGTTAACACACTTGCCCAGCATCAGAAGAGAGGTGTTTATATTTCCACTCTCTTTCAATCTATGACCTTCACTGTGGGTCTTGGCATATCTTTCTGAACCAGCAAGATCACACAGTGACAGTCTGAAGGCAGATAAGGAGAATTCCCTTTATTACCTTAGAACATGCACAAATTCTTCACTTTTAAAAATGATCACTTTTTTTAGAGGAAGAATTTCTTGATCTTCATCTGCACAAACACTTCCATCCTCTTCAATGTTGTTTTCTCAATCAAATTTTACGTTACTTCCTGACAAACCTTTTCCCAACACACCTCCTATTCCCCCTCCCTCCCGCCATCTCTTCCTTCTGAGGACTCAGAGGAGTTCAGGTGTACAGCAGGCTAACAGAACCTTGTGCTGCACAGAGGGGACAAGGCACAGAACAGCCCTGCAGCCTGATGGCTGGAGGTAGAGGGCCAAGAACTGTGTGATGGTAGGAAGTGGGGAAACCACCACACACGCATGAGTTTCTATCAGGAAGCACTGGGTGTATAGTGCAGTACCAGCACACCAACACAGACCATAACTGACAGTTCCCAGTACCAGCACACCAACACAGACCATAACTGACAGTTCCCAGTACCAGCACACCAACACAGACCATAACTGACAATTTCATCACAAAGAAGAGAGGGTCTCTGCTCTGAACTTACTCATTGACTCAGGTCACTCGCGGTGCTCCCGAATCTTCAGTTTTCAGTATCTTAACTGTGAATATGCTGTGGCTAAAAGGAAAAGTTTAAATCAGCAGAGAAGTGATAAAGTAGACAAATACATTCAAAATATTTTTAACCTCCACAACATCTGTTCAAAACTGTTGAATCTGTCAACTTCTCTAAGCATATACTCTATCAGATACAAACTTTTAAAGAGATGCTTATGTAGCCTTTATTTTGCTTTTTCCTCAGACATTTAGATGGAATAAAGCTAAGTGCTTTTGCTTGAAGGAGAGTATTTGATAAAACTGTTAGCTTTTGAACATGTTCATCTTACTGAAGGATTGAATCCTTTTGACTAAAAGCACTGGGTCACATAGTGCTAAAGGATGTCAAACCTAGATATCTAGACCCTGTTAAAGCCTCTTCCCCTCCTAAAAGCCACAATCCATATTTTAGCTCCCCCCTCCTCCCAGACACCATCCTATGCCCAATGTTATTCAAAAAGTTTCTCACCTTCTGCTGGAGCAAGTATTTAGTTTCTTGCTCGCGATACTCTGGTGTTTCAACCCCAGTTTTAGAAGTCTAAAAGCTTCTTTAGAATCAGAAATCTGAACCCACTGCAGATCTTTAGGAAGAACAAACATGGTAATCTTGTAAATATTATCAAAAAGAAAGAAGGGATTAAGGGATAACATACGCACACCAAGAACGTTTACTTGAGACATAAAAACATTTTACTAAGCATGCTTCAGACAGAAATTATATGACGACAAAATCAAGATTCTTCCTTCCATGGGAAAGGAAGGGCACATGTATCTCATCATTTCATCCTATTAGCACACAGAAATATGCTCCATCCAAATTAAGTGAGCAACCTTAGCCCGCGCTCTGAAAAGCCAAAGCACAGGGTCTAATATGAGCATGAACGCCCTATGTTCATACTCATCAAGGCAGAATTCTACCTGGACAGCTTCTCTGGTTTAGCCTATGATCTTGAGGGCAGGGGGGGAAATCACCTAGACATCTTTCAGGGCCATCAAGTTAAAAAAAAAAAAATCAGTGAAGAATTCTGTCTGCAGTATGATGACTGTATGTCATCTTGGTATGGGCTCGAGTAAATACCTACAACCCTACTAATGGAACTTATAATATGAACATTATGGCCTCTGTTAAACTAGAGGTCACCAAAATTGTACTAGCAAAAATACCAGCTGTGACCAAGAAAAATAAGAAAATCAGTAGCTGGTTTTCCTCAGTAACATCAGGAACAGCCTTATACTTCCAAATGTTATAAAAAGAGATTATGCTGAAGCATAGCTCAAAGCAGACTATTTCCTACTTCACACATCTTCTAGTCTTTGAAGAAATGAAGGAGTTGGGTTTATCATCTGATTCAGCTTTCTGAATCTATAGTTTGGCATATGAAAGATAAAAGTAGCAGGCCAAATACCTACAAAAAAGCCTTTAATCTAGAATTGGGGTCTTGATTGTTCAAAGAACCTATAACAAATCAAACAGGATTTGAAAGCTGTTTTTCCCATGGCCAGAAACAAACACTGAACTGTTAGAGTTCTGCTAACTCCCCGCCTTGCCCAACCCACAACAAATTACACCACACGCTTGATTAGAGTACTGTAAAATGTAATTTGCAGTCAGACTGAACTTTCTCACATATTCTCTGAAGTGTATCTCTACAGAAAATACTAAAAAATAGAACTGTTGAGCCAATTATAACTATAGGTAAGAATTTGGAGTCTTTTAAGAAAATGGAAAAAAACAAAACACTAAAAAATTTGTCAATTGTTCTCAATATTTCTCCCATTTCAGAGAAATATCAAGGCAGTGGAGTGCACGCAGGCTTTTAAGAGTTACAGTTAAGAATAGAGAGAAAACACTATTAAAGGCACAGATACTTCTGTGTATGCAGGTTGTTGCCTTTCATGCTCAAGGTAGACATTTCTAGTGCCACAGTGAATACAGTTAGGGGTTTTCTAACCTAGAAAGAAACATTATTACAGGAAGACTGACTTTTCAAATTACACGTTTGGCAGTTTGCAATGTATTCTAATCACCTTTTACATAAGAACATCCCTTGATGTCTTGAGCAAGGCGTAGTGTTTTTCTTTTCTTGTCATTTGATACAGGAATCAATAGATCATAAAAACATTCATTGCAAATCTCACAAAATGAAACCCAAAGAGAAAACGTCACGTGATTTTTCGCAGTTGTGCTAGATTGTTCTGAGCCTTTTAAGAGTTCTTCCAAATCTGCCAAGTACAAAATATTACAAGTCATTATAGACCTTGTAAAATGAACTTCATTCAAAAAATTAATAAGAGAAAACTGGTATTACGGCAGCCTTCTAAAAAGCACTTACCCCAGACAAAAATCCCTTGGAATTTTTCTCCCCTTTCTTAAATATCTGGAAGTCACATGCGTACCCTATATATTTGCCAGACACCTAATCTACCACTTCCTTTCCCACTTACAAATTCTATCAAAAACATGCAGCTTTGTTAGAATTATTCAAGTCTCTTCAATGTCTTCAGAAGATAGAGAATCAAACCGACAAGTACATGACATTCCAACATTTTAAAGCAAACCTAGTATTTAGGTAGTTTTTAAATGCCAGAATTAGGTTTATCTGATTACATACAGGGTCAGGATACCACTAGAGACCATAGCATAAGTAGTACTACTTTTCCTTGCCATAGCCTCATCTCATTTAACCCCTGTTCAGGTATACTTCTAACCATTTTATCCTTGTGTTTTCTGGCCAGGTAACTTACTCACTATCCAATTCACTGGCATATAAAAATGTCAAGTAGCCATTTTATTATTAACATAGGCCAGAAGTCAGTTGTTGAACTTAAGAAAGCTTCTTTGCCTGCTTTAATTGCAATTCTTTAATATAAAACATACCCTTATAACCAACTGGTGCTCTGCTGTTAGTGCTCTCTCGATGGTCTACCTGCAAAAGAGAACAGAGACTTTAAGACACATCGCTGGCAGGACATCACCAGTTACTTGTGTAACAGCTCCACTGGACAGTAACACAGTGTCGTTGCAATATGCCAGTACAAAGATCCTGACTACACATCATGTCTAGTTCAATGCACCTGCACATTCCTATTGAAAGGATTGTTCTTACCTTAACACTTGTTCCTGACACCCCCCTCACCTCAGGCCCTATCACAGTAGAGAGCATTTCAGCTCGCTGAGCCAGAGGAAAACTCACCACGGAAAAATAGAGGGGTGGGACCCCGCAGAGAAGCAGGGTGATTTAACAGGATGATTTGCAGAAGTCCGGTTGTAGTTTACACATTATTCTTAACCTGGTGAATCTAGACAGTCTGGAAATTTTTATTATTGGTATTTTGCTAATTCAGAATTCCATATCTTACAGCTTCCTAGGTCAACTCTCAGAAACAGAGGTAAACATAGAACACTTGTTCACTTAAGAAATTAAGTGAGCAACTTACAGCCTGTATCATGTAGTAGTATCACAGTTGAAATAAAGCCTAGGTTTTAGAAAGAGAAGGAAAACTTCCTTCTGCTGAATCTTAAAAAAAAAAAAAAAAAAAAAAAAAAGAAAGGTAAAACAAATCCCTACAGATAGAGGTTAATACACATACACTCCATTCCCACTCTTAGTTTTGGTTGTTTGGTTTTTTTAAGCAGGGAACTGCAAAGAAGTGCGACTTGTCTACCAAAACCAGTATGCTTAAGAGAAGAAACATGGATTAAAAAACAGGTGTGATTTGGGTTGGGTTTTTTTAATGTTTTGTCAAGAGCATACGTCATATAAAGCTGGGATTCCATAAAGCGGTTCCTGAAATAGTTAAATACATATGTAATCAAAACTTTCAGGTTTAAGCTTTACACACATAAAACACCCACCCAAACCTCTCTCTGTTGAAGTAGGTGTCAACTTTGAAAACTGTTGTTACAAGAACAATACTTCAGCTTATAAATTTAGTGGCAAAACTACAGGGGACACATACATGATCGTTTTTTCTGAAGCCCTTAAAGACTGCTAGAGCTAGATAGAACATATGCCTGTGCTTTTGAAGTGAACTCTTGAAGAATTCTGCTGCCTCCTGCCTTCCACGCTGGAGAATTCTAGTTAACTAACTCGGATAAAAATCGAGGTAACAGATATATTCCATCCCACAACAGTCACAACACTGTATTATAACCTAGCATACCACTAGGGAGATGCTTAATTCTTTTCACTAAACATAAAAAATGCACTGCAATCCCTTTCTAGTTCCAATTCCCAGCATATGCTCAGTTTTCTTACATTCTTGCATTCATTTCAGAATTAAAGACACCAGGAAGAAGGTACGCTTATACAAAATACAATCCCCGTAACTCTAATTGGACTAAACAGCTTTAGAATTCCAGGCACTGAAGTGTATTTCTGGACTACTCAACAGTGATCTGTTTAAGAATAAAGTCCAGCAGAAACCTGTTTGAATTCAGATCTTTAGAAGTCCAACAGCTTTATAGCTCTGCTGTTCCAAAAAAACTCTTCCTTCCTTTGAGGTTATTTGCACAGACTGGAAGAGGGGAACAACCCCAAAATCATTCATTTCTGTCAAGTATCCTGAAAGAGAGTAAATTGTTTAAAGGAGCAGACCTACTAGCATCCCCACAGATGGCGAGACTATTTGCATTCCGTCTTTATTAAGCACCAGTAACCCCAGAGGATAAATTATCAGATGCCCAAGCTATAGAAAAAAGCTCAGTGTTTACATTCTATCAAGTTCAGCCACAAGGCATAAATCCACAGACCAGGGTTCATCAGCAATATTGCTCACTTTGCTGCTAATCTGAAGAGCTACCTGACAGCAAAGACACATCCATACTTAAATACAGAGAGTTGCTTCCCACTGAAAAATGAAGAGCACTGGGCTCTCTAAAGATGCATGTACTCATCAGTACAGAAAAAAGTGCTCCTCTACCTCCCCGCTCCGGGACCGCCCCTGGTGCCTCCCAGTCCTCCCCGGGACCGCCCCCGGTGCCTCCCAGCACGCCCCAAGACCGACCCCCGGTATCTCCCAGACCGCTGCGGGACCGGCCACCGGTACCTCGCTGCCCGCCCCGGGACCGGTCCCGGACGGCGCTGCCGGCCCCGTCACGGAACCCCAGTGTGGCGGTGCCTGCTCCGGGACCGGATCCCGACGGCGCTGCCCGCCCAGGGACCGCCCCCGGTGCCTCCCAGCACTCCCCGGGACCGCCCCTGGTGCCTCCCAGCCCTCCCCGGGACCGACCCCCGTGCCTCCTAGCCCGCGGCGGGACCGGCCGCCGGTACCTCGCTGCCCGCCCCGGGACCGGACCCGGACGGCGCTGCCGGCCCCGGCACGGAACCCCGGTGCCTCGCTGCCCGCCCCGGGACCGGCCTCCGGTGCCGCGCTGCAGGGTCCGAACCTTGGCGACGCTGCCCGCCCCGGGACCGCCCCTGGTGCCTCCCAGCCCTCCCCGGGACCGCCCCCGGTGCCTCCCAGCACGCCCCAGGACCGACCCCCGTGCCTCCCAGACCGCCGCGGGACCGGCCACCGGTACCTCGCTGCCCGCCCGGGGACCGGTCCCGGACGGCGCTGCCGGCCCCGTCACGGAACCCCAGTGCGGCGGTACCCGCTCTGGGACCGAATACCGACAGCGCTGCCCGCCCAGGGACCGCCCCCGGTGCCTCCCAGCCCTCCCCGGGACCGCCCCCGGTGCCTCCCAGCCCTCCCCGGGTCCGACCCCGGTGCCTCCCAGCACTCCCCGGGACGGCTCCCGCTGCCTCCCAGCCCGCCCCAAGACCGACCCCCGGTATCTCCCAGACCGCCGCGGGACGGGCCACCGGTACCTCGCTGCCCGCACCGGGACCGAACCCGGACGGCGCTGCCGGTCCCGGCACGGAACCCCGGTGCCGAGCTGCCCGCCCCGGGACCGGATCCCGACGGCGCTGCCCGCCCAGGGACTGCCCCCGGTGCCTCCCAGCCCTCCCCGGGACCGCCCCCGGTGCCTCCCAGCCCGCCCCAGGACCGCCCCCGGTGCCTCCCAGCCCTCCCCGGGACCGCCGCCGGTGCCTCCCAGCCCGCCCCAGGACCGACCCCCGCTATCTCCCAGCCCGCCGCAGGACCGGCCACCGGTACCTCGCTGCCCGCCCCGGGACCGCCCCCGGTGCCTCCCAGCCCTCCCAGGGACCGCCCCCGATGCCTCCCAGCCCGCCCCAGGACCGCCCCCGGTGCCTCCCAGCCCGCCCCGGGACCGACCCCCGGTGCCTCCCAGCCCTCCCCGGGACCGCCCCCGGTGCCTCCCAGCCCGCCCCAGGACCGCCCCCGGTGCCTCCCAGCCCGCCCCAGGACCGCCCCCGGTGCCTCCCAGCCCGCCCCGGGACCGCCCCGGGTGCCTCCCAGCACGCCCCAGGACCGACCCCCGTGCCTCCCAGCCCGCCGCGGGACGGGCCACCGGTATCTCGCTGCCCGCCCCGGGACAGGACCCGGACGGCGCTGCCGGATCCGGCACGGAAACCCGGTGCCGCGGTGCCTGCTCCGGGACCGGATCCCGACGGCGCTGCCCGCCCAGGGACCGCCCCCGGTGCCTCCCAGCCCTCCCCGGGACCGCCCCCGGTGCCTCCCAGCACGCCCCAGGACCGACCCCCGTCCCTCCCAGCACGCCGCGGGACCGGCCGCCGGTACCTCGCTGCTCGCCCCGGGACCGGACCCGGACGGCGCTGCCAGCCCCAGCACGGAAACACGGCGCCGCGCTGCCTGCTCCGGGACCGGATCCCGACGGCACTGCCCGCCCCGGGACCGCCCCCGGTGCCTCCCAGCCCGCCCCAGGACCGACCCCCGCTATCTCCCAGCCCGCCGCAGGACCGGCCACCGGTACCTCGCTGCCCGCCCCGGGACCGGACCCGGACGGCGCTGCCGGCCCCGGCACGGAACCCCGGTGCCTCGCTGCCCGCCCCGGGACCGGCCTCCGGTGCCGCGCTGCAGGGTCCGAACCTTGGCGACGCTGCCCGCCCCGGGACCGCCCCCGGTGCCTCCCAGCACGCCCCAGGACCGACCCCCGTGCCTCCCAGACCGCCGCGGGACCGGCCACCGGTACCTCGCTGCCCGCCCGGGGACCGGTCCCGGACGGCGCTGCCGGCCCCGTCACGGAACCCCAGTGCGGCGGTACCCGCTCTGGGACCGAATACCGACAGCGCTGCCCGCCCAGGGACCGCCCCCGGTGCCTCCCAGCCCTCCCCGGGTCCGACCCCGGTGCCTCCCAGCACTCCCCGGGACGGCTCCCGCTGCCTCCCAGCCCGCCCCAAGACCGACCCCCGGTATCTCCCAGACCGCCGCGGGACGGGCCACCGGTACCTCGCTGCCCGCACCGGGACCGAACCCGGACGGCGCTGCCGGTCCCGGCACGGAACCCCGGTGCCGAGCTGCCCGCCCCGGGACCGGATCCCGACGGCGCTGCCCGCCCAGGGACTGCCCCCGGTGCCTCCCAGCCCTCCCCGGGACCGCCCCCGGTGCCTCCCAGCCCGCCCCAGGACCGCCCCCGGTGCCTCCCAGCCCTCCCCGGGACCGCCGCCGGTGCCTCCCAGCCCGCCCCAGGACCGACCCCCGCTATCTCCCAGCCCGCCGCAGGACCGGCCACCGGTACCTCGCTGCCCGCCCCGGGACCGCCCCCGGTGCCTCCCAGCCCTCCCAGGGACCGCCCCCGATGCCTCCCAGTCCTTTCCGGGACCGCCCGCGGTGCCTCCCAGCACGCCCCAGGACCGACCCCCGTGCCTCCTAGCCCTCCCCGGGACCGGCCGCCGGTACCGCGCTGCTCGCCCTGCGACCGGACCCGGACGGCGCTGCCGGCCCCGGCACGGAACCCCGGTGCCTCGCTGCCCGCCCCGGGACCGGCCTCCGGTGCCGCGCTGCAGGGTCCGAACCTCGGCGACGCTGCCCGCCCCGGGACCGCCCCTGGTGCCTCCCAGCCCGCCCCGGGACTGCCCCCGGTTCCTCGCTGTCCGCCCCGGCACCGAACCGCGGTGTGTCGCTGCCCACCCCGGGACCTGCCGCCGACGGCGCTGCCGGTCCCGCGATCGGTCCGCGGTGCCGCGGCCCCTCCGGCACGGGGAGGGCGGGGGCAGCCCGCCGGGACGGCTGGGGCCGTCGAGGCGCCGGCCGATGCTCTCGGAGCCGGGCTCAGCCGGCTCGGGGAAGCTTGTTCCCCGCCCCCGGCACGGTCCTCCCGCCCCACCGTCGCTCGGGCAGCCGGTGCCGGTGCCGCCGCACTCCCCGTCCGTGCCCTCGGTGCCCGCTGCGAGTGGAGGTGCCGCGGGGGGGCGGGTAGAAGTACGACGTTCGTTGCGGGCGTGTCTGTGAGTTCGGGGCCGGGGGGGAACTGAACGGCTGCTCCTGCTCCGGGCAGGGCCGCCCCCCCGGGTATGCGGGGCGGGGTGACCCCTTTGTTATCAGCTACAAGGAGTCTCTAGGGTGATGTTGTGAGCCTCGAAGCAAAAGTGCTTCTCGAGAACCGTGGCAAGCAGTTATTCCTGTGAAAGGTGGTCTGGTGCTGTCTGAAGGGAACAAGCTGTGGGATGCAGAGGGGTTTTGCTGGCCTGAGCGTTCAGACCTGGGTAGGATAATTAAAAACCAAACAAACCGTGTGACTTTAAACATGAAGTGTTAATGTGGTTCGAAGGGGGCTATTTTCCTTCTGTGTTACACCACCTGAATTACCCTGGATGAGCCTCTTGCCCTCTGTCCTTCCAAAAGCCAGACAGAGCCCCATGCCAGGAGTCCCTCGATGCCATCAGACGGGGCTCACCCAAGGCCATGGCCCGTCCTGCAGAGGGAAGGCGGTGACGCTGCTGGAAACATCGCAGTGCTGTTCCTGGGGCACTGGCTGGGCTCTGCGCTGGGTGAGGAGCTCAGAGGAGCGGGTGTGCTGGGGCGGTGTTCATTGGGAACAGGGAAGGGGCAGGGGTGGGGAGCTGCTCGATCCCATTGGTTCTAGGGAATCCTCTGCAGTGGGGGGCTGGCGCAGGGACAGGGCACAGGGCTGGCAGAGAGCGCACTTGGACTTGGTGCCAGTGCCATGAACTCCTGTGATGCTCCGGCAGCTCGTTTGTGACTGATTGTTGCTGTCTCCTGTCTCAACAACTGGGATAAGGTGGTGTGGGGGTGCAATTCTCACCCCTCCCCGCCCCTCCTGGTTGGGTGCTTGGTGCTGGGTGTGATTCCCCCCACCTCCCCCAGCTGTGCCCCGTCTCTGGAGATAAGGACTGAGAACGTTACCGAGCCTGGCTCCTGCCCTCCCGCCTGCTGGGAATCGGCTCTAACAGCCCCTCATCTCCTCAGGGCCTGGCACACCTGGGCCTGGGGTGGGGCCAGATGGGAACAAGAACAGAGTTGCACATCCATCAAGTTCTTGTGCAGCTGCTGGACGGCATCAGAAGGGACCTGACAAAAGTCAATTGTCTTGGACCCTCTAAACTGCGACCCCCAGGGAGACCCTTGGAGCTCCCCTGGATCCCAGCGGCCTGTGACCAGCATCTCCCCTGAGCTGGAGCCTCGCAGGGACCAAACCCTGGAGGTGTCGTCTGCTGCCAGAGCTGAGGGCAGGCCGGGGCGAGGTCCCCCCGCTCGAGGCTCAGGGATCGCCCGCGGGGGAATGCCGAGGCCTTGGGAGGATTGGCTCTAACCTCGAGAGGAGGGAAATGTTCTCTGAGCTCGCTGCTCTGTCACCCGCTCGGTCTCTGCTCATGGCGGGGACGGACCCTTGTTTCTGGGTGTCTGTCCGTTGGTGGATGCGCAGGGATCGATGGATCAATGAAGGCACCGGGAAGTGAGGGAGTGTGAATCTGGGCAGTTCAGAATCTGTGAGTAAGTCGCTTTTCTTTCTTTCAGCATTTCTGAATTATTTTGTAATGATAAATTGCTGTTAGTTATTAATAAATCCAGATTTCCTGCTAAACCATCACCGTGTCAATACTATCAACCGCGACACCCAGTGCCCCCCACTATGTGCCAGTGGCTCTCCTAGTGCTCTCCAGTATGTTCCAGTGCCCTACGTTCTGTCCCAGTATCCCTCCTAATGGCCCCAGTATGTCCCAATGACCCTCTTAGTGCTCCCCAATATATCCCAGTATGTCCCAGTGCCCCCCAGTATATCCCAATAACACTGCTAGCATTCCCAAATATATCCCAGTACGTCCCAGTAACCATCCCAGTGCCCCCCGTTGAGACGGACACGACAAACACCAAATTGTGCAAAAATGGCTACTTTATTATTCTAACAAGCCTTTTTATAACTTTATGAAGAGTATGTGTCCATATATGATTGGTTTAATTACAGACTAACAGTTCATGACTGGATGACCTCTTCTCTGCCGCAACCTCGATAACCTTCCTCTCCTTGCGGTCAGGGAGTTCCAGTCTGGCAGTTCCTTAATCTTGTTTACTCAGCTCTTCTCGGGACTTTCAAGCCTCTTAAGGGTACGTGGTTATCTGTTCAAGGTCAATATCAAACTTCCATTCTGATCCCTCGGACCAGCCGAGGTCTCCCATAGTACCAGTACTGGTTCCCAGCTCCAAGCACAGAAGAGATGCTGGGCGGCTCAGGCCGCATGCTCTGCCCAAGCCAGAAGGTCACTGGGGCACAAGGGGCAGCCCTGGATCTGAGTTCAGGTGGGAGCAGTGTGGGAGGCTCCCACGCCCCAGCCTTACCATGGGTCCTGGCTGATGGTGGGATACAGGCAGGTACCCCTGCAGTGCACCTGGTACAGTCGCTTTGTCCCCAGGGCCTCAAAATGCAGCGTCTGGTCAAACTGCCCCGGCACCGTGGAGCTGAATTGGACCTTCAGTTCCACCTCACCGTGGGCAGGCACTATCCACCGGCAGCTGCTCAGCCCGGCAATTAAAGAGGAGGCTTCAGACATTGCTAACGAGCAAACAAGAGAAGGAGGAGGCTCATGGACTCGCCATCCCGTGGAGGCACCAGCAGAGGGTCCCTGTGGAGCTGGGGATGATGGACCCCGTTTGGCAAGATGGACGTGAAGCAGAGGGATCACCTCCTCCCTCACAGCTCACCTGACGGATTTCCCCGGGAATGGGACCGTGTCTGTGTCGCTTTGGTGTGCCTCGGGGGGCCGCGTGGGTGCTCCCGTGCCCGGTGCCTGGAGACCTCTCCTGCCCCGGCTGGAGCTCCTCTTCTCCCTCACAGCCTCCCGCCTGCCCGCGGCTTTCTCCTTCCCCGACCGACCCCTGCTTGGCGTGACCTGCTCCTCTGACACCTTCACACCAAGGGAGAGAGGTGAGACCTGCCCTGAGACACCCCCATCCTGGAGAGAAAGCTGCAGGTTTGTTAACAGACAGGAGGGAGAATAAACCACCAACCACCTCTGCCCATGGATTTGGTCTTCCTTATGGGACTTTGTTTCCCCTACAACACCCCTCCTTGCCCAGGACCCTCTCCTCAAGGGAAGTTGAAGGTTTTAGCTGATTTATTTTTTCTCTCATCTCACAGAACTGCCCTATGTCTCAAGCAGAGCTGTATCTTTTAAACAGACAGGAGGGATGCCTGCAGACACGGGGCCCCATCATGTCTTCACTGCCCTTCCACAGTGATCCTTTTCCATCCCACCTGCCCCCCATGCCCCCATCCAGCCTGGCCCCTGCCCTGGCACCTTCACTGCAGGCACAACAGGGACGTCCAAGAAACTTCTGGTTTCCTTCTTTCCTTCTTCTGCAGTGGCATCTTCTGGCACCACAAAGGTGAAGTGCTCGAGGGCTTCTCCTGCTGCAGGGACCATCCGCTTCTCCGGGTAGCGGATCACAGAGTAAAAAGCAGTAGGTGGAATGGGAGGCCCCGAGGAACCCAGTCCCAGGTCATCCAGGATCTAAAGCATAAGAGAAAACCCTGTTTATACTCCCGTCGCCTTCATCCTCACACTTCCTGAAAGGCACTGAGCTTTTGGCAATGGGTTTTTTTATTTACATGGAGTACAGTGCTTTTTTATACCCAGTGGGGTGGGCAGGCTCCAGAGCAGTGCCAGGACCTACAAGTGGGACCTAGAGAGAAATCTCAGCTCTGAGTGACTCGGCTGAAGGAAACAATGACCAGGAGTTGCCCTGCCCTGGGACCATTTTTAATGATTTCCAGACTGGGAAACTCTCCAAACAGAGAGGATGTTCTAACAGAGAGCCCTCCCTCTTTCCACCCATCTGAGGGATGGCAAGAACTTCCCCAGCCACGTGGCTGCTGTGAAGCCATCGTGGAACATCATCAGTGTCCTGAACAAGGCTCTGTGCTGTTGTCACCTGGTTGGACACAATGCACCAGGGCCCAGACCACGGCAGGCTCAGCATCTGAGCCTCACACGGGCTTTACCTGCTCTGCCGCTGGCAGCTTGCCACTCTCCAGGATCGCCCTAGTCACATCTGCAGAGCTCAGCACCTGGATGTCCAAGCAGGGCACCCCGATGTCCTGGCCCCTGGCTGACCCTTCTGCACCTTCCCCTTCCAGCCCAGATAACTTGGAGTCCTCAAGAGCCTTCAGTTTTTCTAGATGCTCCTTCTCTCTGTCCTTTCAGCTCCTCCGCCTGGATAAATGCTGGCGCTGGCCTTGTACTTGGTGCTGCATCACCTCTTGGTTCAGAGGGGACAGCAGGATACCCTGAGCCCTGTCCCAGGATGACAAAATGTGTGTGACATCCTTCTGTGATGCCTTGTAGATCTTAAGCCTCAGGGCCAAGTTCTTCTCGCTGTCACTCTGCGCCTCAGTTTTGGTTTCCCTCTGTTCTGGGTCTGCAGGTTGCACAACCTCCACTGGGCAGGCCTCTGTCGGGGGAGCCTTGCTCTGCTTTTTCTTATCTTCCTTGTTACTTGCAAGAGAGTCAGGGTGCTCCTTTGCAGATCCCTTCTTCTCTCCCCCCTCGGTGACATTGGACAGGTTGCCGGTGGATGCGCTGGTGTTGCTAGTGGATGCATTCGTATTCTGGGCAGGAGGAGCAGGAAAAAGCTGTGAGCATTTCAAAGCACCAACTCAAATGCTGTAGGACAGCGGCGATCTTTGCAATAGCACCCCACGCCTCATCTGAGACCTGTGCTAGGTGCTCTACAAATCCCAATTCAGAACACAGCTGGTACCCAGCTGAGCTCAACTGAAACTAAACTCCCCAGTGCCAGACTGATGAGGAGTCCTGCAAACCAGCTGAGAAACAGAACAGCTTCCCCAACCCAAACAGGGAACTTAAGACACCTCCTTACTCCTGTGCAGTCCTCCGGGCACGTTTCTGGTGTGCTGAGCATCCATCCCTGTGTCTGGCTGACACTTTGGGAAGTCTGGCTGCTAATGAATACCTAAAGGGCCTGGTGGTATCTCCTGCCAGACAGGTAGCAAAAGACACCACATCCCAGGCGGGTCATGGCTCAGAGGTGTAAGTCACATGCAGAACGGGGAGAAATGCTGAACTAAAACTATCTAGGGCTTGGAGTTACGTGAAGCCATGACTCAAAGGCAGCATGACCCTAGAAGAACAGCTCTACCCAACAAACCCATGCGAAAATACCCCTGGTGAAGCAGCAGCACGATCAAACACTGGCTGCTGTTTCCCAGTACAGCCCCGTGTGTTGCTGATGGCCAGGTACTCACCCCCAGCACTGCAGGTGGCTGCTGGCTTCACCAGGAATGGTACGGCTCAGCAGGCGGGTCCCCAGGGCTTTCACTCTTCTCTATAAACACAACCACCCACCTGCCTGACTCCAGGCTCGCTTTTCTTCCTTGAAGCATTTTCTTTGTCTTTTCCAAGCTTTCTCTTGGCCCACTTAGACAACTTCTTCAGCAATTCTTCCTCCCTCAAGCGTTCGAGCTCCCACCGGTGCTTTTCCTCAAGCTCTCGAGCCAGCCACTCCATCTTCCTTCAGCAAGACAAACAGAAAACATCCCCGAGAGTCACCGCCAGAAATCGGGGCTCGCTGCAATCCTAGCTGGTCCCACACTTCATTCACTGACCCTAAGGCCAGGCACAACTGTTAGACCAGCTCTGTGGACTTTTCTCAACCTGGGGAGGCTGGGACATCCAAAGTGAGGGAAGTGGGAGGGGACCTCCAGGGCCAGCCAAATCTAGGCTTTGCTGTCACAAGGTCTAAATTGCACTACTTCTCCAATAAGGTCCACCTGGACACCTCCAGCATGCTGCCAAAGACTGATCCACCATTGCTCCACACTGGAGCCTGAAGCTCTCAATATCCAGCTCACAAATCACTAAACCAGCTCACAAATCACTAACACCTGCTTATCCCTGCACCAATACTTGGCTTATCTAGCCCTTCTCCCTGGGCACAGCCTGCTCCTTAGCAAGACTAGCCATATCAATCAGAAAGCAAAGGCTGCAGTAACTGCCCTCCTGCAAAACAGGCTCCAAACAACCAGGTTTCCTGCTGGAGCCCAGCTGGGACCATGGGAAACTTGTGCTGCCTGTCCTGGAAATCACAGTTTGAAGCAGCCCTAGTGATCTCCTCCCAGGGAAACAAACTTCAGCTGGGGTTGAAAGAAGTGCTGAAACACAGGCTCGCTTTAAGCAAGTCCCTCCCCAAGTTTCAGGCAGGGGTTATGTACCGGGTCTGGCTGAGCCAGGATTGGTTCCCCTGTAGCAGCCCTCATGGTGCTGTGTTTTATGTTGGGAGCTGGCAGGGTGTTGATAGCACACTGGTGTTGTGGCTACTGCTGAGTAGTGCTTACACAGCACCAAGGCTCTTTCCGACATTTCCCCCCCACAGTGGGACAGGGTGGGCAAGATCTTGGGAGGGGACACAACCAGGACAGCTGACCCGAACTGACCAAAGGGATATTCCAGACCATATGACATCTGCTCAGTCTGCTCAGTCATAAAGCTGGGAGAAAGGAGGAAGGGGGTGGGTCACCCTTGGTCCTCCGAGGCAACCACTACGCGTATTGGAGCCCTGCTTCCTGAGAAGGCCCGACATTGCCTGTTAATGGGAAGTAGTGAATAAATCTGTTGGTTTTTTCTTTTTTTTTTTTGTTTCCACGCGCGGACCTTTGCTTTGCTTTGCTTATATTAAAACTGCTTTTGTTTTACCCACAAGGGTTGGTTATTTTCTTTCCCCTCTTTGCCCTGTTGAGAAAAAAGGGGAAGGGGGGGAAGTGATAGAGCGACTTGGTGGGAACCTGGCATTTAGCCAAGGTCAAACCACCACAGGTTAATAGGGGCTTAAGCTTATCCTGTGTATCCTCTTGAACAGGGCTGCTTTGCTGGATCAGAGCTTCTCCCAGGCTCACCTGCTGCTGCAGCTGAAGGTGAGCCTAAGAGACACCAGCTTTTGTGGCTGGTGTCACTCAGTAAGGAAAACCCTGGGAGCTCAGCAGTGCAAGGGCCTCCCTCACCTACAGCAGGGCTGGGATCCAAACCAAGCCAGCACAGCTGCGCCTCACACCAACCCACACCACAACCCCTCTGGTTTGGAGAAGAAGGGCGATGAAGATGAGAACGAACATAATTAACTTAGAGACACTTGTAAGCACTGTGGCAAGGGAAGCACAGAGCCCAGCTCCCTGCAGCCAGTGTCAAAGCCGAAGGGCTCACCACTAAAACGGAGAGAAGATGTTCTCATCTCACCGGAGGAAGGTCCCTCCTCTGCTGGGAACCAGGGAGGTGGAACTGGCAATCCTTGTGCTGCTGGTAATTAATGCTTTTGGCCTTGGTAACCCCTCTGAGCACAACCAAGGTCTCCGGAGCAGGGAAACCCTTTGGGGACACTATCCTGGGGAGGCACCCATTGAAGGCTTACAGACCTTTTCTTCCTCTCACGCTGGACTTGCAGTATACTGTTATCAAACTGAATTTTCTCCTCCTCGGTGAGGGCATCATACTCGTCCTCTTCCATCTCCCAGAGACGTGCTTTCTCCCTCCTGGCAGCTTCCTCCCACTCCTGTCCTTCAGCACAGACCAAGGAGAAACCATCAGTGCCTGCAAGCAGAGCTTGCTGCTCTGGGTGAGCTGCCAGGATTCACAACTCTGTCCTGACCCAGCCTATCATCCTGCCAGGAGATACTGGCGAGCTCACATCCCTGCTTCAGAATTCAGATAAGCCCCCAAACTATCGCTGGCCAGTGAGTTCCCATGCCTTGCCTGGCTCACATGCACCAGCACTGTGGACAGCTGGCCAGTGATTAGTTATTGAGCCACAACAGCTTGCACTTGTGCCCAGGCTTTAATGTTAGAGACTGAGGTCAGCCTCAGCATTGTTGAATTTTAAGCAGCTGTGAGCTGAGTGCTGGTTACACCGAGGCAGAAGGTGGAAGGATTAATAAAAACATCTCTTGCAAGTTCTGCTGGTAACCCAGATACACACGGGTAAGGCTGAGGGCTTGAGAGAGAAGATTTCAGAGTTACGGAGACGAAGAGTCTCACCTTCCTGCTCTTTTGCGGCCATCTCCCTGGCTTTCAAAGAAGCATAATCCTGGAACAGGTTCACAAAATAGATGTAAGGCCGATTTCTGACAGCTTTGATCAGGCAGAGGAGAGCAGACGCCGTGTCGCGTGCAAAGGGGGTCTCCAGGCCATCAAACACCACTCCCTGGTAGCAGTCACTCAGCTGCAGATAAAGTCGAAAAGGAAGAGAAAGTCAGCTGTTGCACGCATTGGGCTCTCAGCTAGTCACTAAAGCCTGATGTCAAAGATCACCAGCCATCACAGTTCCAAGTGCAGCAGCTCAGACAAGCTCTGATCTTTCCCCACGCTCTGCCAACTTATGGCATCTGCAGCTTCACCCACGGATCCCTGCACGCAGCCCAGGACTCCTCCAAGAGCAGGCACAGCCCTCCTCCTCTCTGAATTGTACCTCGCTGCCTGTCTCTCTGTAGCAAGACCGTACCATTTGCCCCCACCCCACGTACATGCAGCCTTTCAGAGAGGATGGCCACCAGCAGGTCCTCGGGCAGCACGCAGCTCCTAAAGCCCAGCTCTCCTGATGTGCTGCCACTGATGCTCAGCCATCGCTGCGCAGGAACGCAGGGAAGGGGAGAGAGGTGAGAACTTGATGAGCCCTGCAATGTTGAACACCACAAGAAAAATCAACCACTTTGGAAACCCCCAAACAATTCCAACTGCTGGGCTTGGAGCTGGGGTTTCTCACTAGCAGGAGACTAGAACAAAACTGCAGGCCAGCAGCTCCAGGGGACCATGCTGGAGGGTGCATCCGTGGCCAGCAGAGACCCAAGCTCGCAAGCCCCCAGCGCAGCACCCGGCAGCTTTGCCCACTGCTGCAGTCACGTTAGCCAGGACTGCACTTTGCCAACAATCTGTTAAGATGCCGTAGAGTTTTTCTGCCAGAGCACAGGGTTTCATTCCCACCCCGAGCCACGCCCAGCCTGCCCAGCTGGCTCTCTGCACTATAGACCCCCGCACCAGGCTCTGGGTGACACAGAGCCTCCACTGGAAGCGGCCCCTTCACTTCTCAGAGGCAACAGAAAGGTCCCAGGCATTAACCAGTGCAGATCGTGCTTCACCTGGGAGTCTGTCAGATCCATCAGATGCTGTTTCTGGGATTGGGGTGTGGGGCCATCTGTCTTCTTCTTGCCCGCCGCAGCGCTCACCTGGCCTCAGGACCTGACGGACCGCAGGCTGAGTTTGTCCACAGAGCTGGACCGTCTCATGTCTAGGCTGCGCTTGGCCCTGGTGCCGAACTGCAGGCTGAGGGATGCATCTGCGTTGTGACCTGTGGAGGGGACAGACGCTCAGTGGGGAGCAAGCAGGCACCTTCCACCCCAACGGGCACAGCCCTGCGCCCTGGCAGGGACACGGCCATTGTTCCCCAGCCTGCTGGGCACTAGCAGCACCGATCTCCAGAAGCAGCTCCTGCCCTGTCACTGACTCTCCACCTGCCCCGAGAGGTGCACGGGCACAGCGGGGTGAGGAAGCACGCCGTAGGTACCTTGATGGGCAGGAGCACGTCCACCTCTCCCAGTGGCAGGTTGGCGCTCTGTGGGTCGAAGCGCACTTCAAACACCTTGGTCTCGCAGCAGAGCAGGTGCTTCACGTGGTCCAGATCCACACTGAAACCTTGAACAGATGAAAATAAAGCAGCTGAGATGCACAATAGACATGAATGTGTCACAAGCACGTTAAGGCCATATGTCCTGGCTGGCAGCTCTGTGAAGGACCCCTTTGTACCTGTGGAGAAGATTGCAGCTCCTTCTCCCTTGTCACCATACAAGGAGAAAGGGCTTTCACAGTCAGAATCCAAGACCCACATGGTAAAAAGGAAACATCTCAGTTGAGGAGCTCCAACCATGCCTTCACTAGGCATCCCAGGGAAGGATGCACAGACCTCTCCAAAGGAGAATTTCCAACTAAGATTCCCCCATGCCATGGTACTCCCTGAAAAACAATTTAGAGGAGGCAACTGATCACCCTTCAGACATGGCGAGTCACCATTTGCTGGTACTGCAGCCTTATGTCAAGGCCTGTTTAGAAAGCCTATTTTGATACAACAGAGGGCCTCACAGGCTGTCTTCTCAATAAAGGCTGAACAGAAGTGCTATGGCATTATGAACTTTAAACAAAGCACTTCCAAACCACAGAACGTCCATCTGTTTGCAACACAAGCCCATGGAGTGCCCATCAGATGATGCTCATGGTAGCCAAGAGCAGAAGATGCTGAGAGGTGACCAAGGCGATCAGCCCATCCAGCCCCTGCAGGGAAGTGTTAGGGCAGGCACAGGCAGGCTGGGTCTCTGAGCACTGCTGGCCAGGAGAACTCAGGCTCTAAAGCACCAGGCAGAGGGTCCCAAGGAGGAAAAAGTTATACACACAAGCACTCAAAAAAACTCCCCATGTCTAGTGGCTTAAGCTAATCTGTCAGAGACAGCTCCTTCAAGCCCACGTGAAGTCTCTCCAGCACCGGTTACCTGCGTCACGCAGGACCCGTCTATCAGTGTGGAAGGACACAGGGAACTGCCCGGTGTTGGTGATCCTCACGACGTGCGTGGGGGTGTTACCGAGAATCACGTACCCAAAGTCCAGGAGGTACTCGGGCAGCTCAACTCTGAAAGGAGGAGTAAGGACAGTCCTTAAACCACAGCCTGGCTACATTTCCAAGAGCATGGAAGATGCAAATAAAGTGAATATTTCTGGATTCGCTGCTGTAAAAACTCAACTCAAGCCCGTGAAACCCAAGGCCTGACCACCTGGTAGTAAGACTTTGGTAAGTCACGAGGAGCATAGGACCTAGGTTTTATCACCTACCAGTGGGACCTTAAAATAAAACTAGTTTAAAATGAATACTGGTCACAGCTCCTCTGCTATAGAAAGCCACTGTAGATAAGTCCAGTGGACCTCCACTGGTCTCAATGAAACTGCTAAGCCTGGTGTACAGCCCCAGCCTGAAATGGCTTCAGGACCTTGTCATAAGATTCGCCTGCACAGGAAATCTTCACTGCTCTGCAACCAGATCTGTCCCCAAAGCAGCACCGACAAATGCAGTAATCAACACCTACAAGATTCACGGGAGGGTCCTTTTCCAGAGCAATCACACTTGGGAAAGCACATACGTGATCAGTTTTGCAGAGCATCTTCCCGAACTGGAGCCTACCATGCCTGTGCCTCCTCATGAAGGAGCAGAGGGAAGTTACCGAGGTAAGTCCTGCAGTCCCACCAGCATCCAAGCCACCTGATTTAGGGTTTGTCAAGGGTGTGTCAACCTCTGCAGTTCCCTACTCTTTTTGCTCAGTGTGGTCTGTTAGCTGGAACAAAGATGCCAGCTCTGAGTTGCCTCTTTCAGAGCTGGTCAGCAGGGATGGTGTTGGTGCTCTCTGGAAGGGCTTGATGCTCTGCACTGGACCCCCTCAGCCCTAAGAGCAGGACCCAGAGCCTGTGGGGAGCTGAGCACCTCCAAAGCTCAGGGTGGCTCTGTGGAAGTGAGGACACTCAGCTGCTCACAGGGAGCATGTCAAAACTACCAGGATCAGACCCTTTCTGAAGTCCCCACTATCCCCAGCTCTGCAGACACAAGGACCTCTCAGGAGCAGGGGTGCACTGATGGGTGTTACCCTTGGGGCACAAGAAGATAGGGTACAAGAGGCCCTACTAACTTGAGAAGCCTCTGATGAGCGTGCTGGTCAAAGGCAGTGGCCTCTGGGGGACCAGAGGTGAGAGCTTTCTGCTGCTCCAGGGCATGTTCCTCTATCAGCATCTGCTCCATCTGCATCTGCAGCTGAGGGTCCAGCTGAGGGAAGGAAAGGCAGTGGCTGGTTAGCAACGGTCCTTCCCAAGGCTCCCCCCTGCTTGTGTTGAGAGGGGTGATGGGGTCCTTCTGTATTGCTGCTCAGTGTCTGTGACACCTCCTGCTCTCTTAGTCAGGGCCTCATCTCAAGGGCAATGAACTCCAGTATCTTCGCCTGCCCAGTCACTGTTATAAAAGCTGATCTGGCCAGACAAACAGACAGACAAGCCAGGAACCTTCCAGAGCTCCGAGTCTTTGCCTGGCCCCAGCCAGTGCCAAAGCAGCTTGGACAAAAGCTCTCTTGTAAAGGGAGCCACGATAAAGCTGCTGTCTCTTAGAGATCAGTCCTGGCAGCACAGTCCCAGGGCACAGTCAGGCTGCTGCTATTAAGCTCTGTAAACCTGGCAGGGCTTGGGTTGTGAGCAGCAAATACCCCAGTGATGACCTACATCTCCATCCCAAAGTACCATAAATTCAATCACTTGAGCAGGGTCTTCAGGATCTCTCCCTGGGGCAGCCCTGGGGGCAATGCTGAGCTGATGCAGGATCATGGGCAGGTTGGGTGTCCTGATGCAGGATCATGGGCAGGGAGGTCCCAAGTGCCAGCAGGGCACCGGGAAGCCTGCTGCGGGCTGCAGGGGACCAAATGACACCGGGGGAGGGAGGCACGTGTCAAATGGGGCAGCAGCCATTCTCACCATGGCATCCAAGGGATCTGGGGGTGGCTCCGTGGCCACAGCCTCCCCCAGAACAACTGCTTCCTCTCTCTGGCTGTCTTTCATCTTTTCTATCACCTCCTTGAGGACCTTCTCATATTTTTCATTTCCTGAAGGAAGAAAACATCCACAAATAGAAGCGTGGCACAGCGCCATTCCCATTTAAGCTGGGAAGCCCCACTTCCTCGACTCTGGCCTCTCCCAGAAACACCCTCCTCAAGCAATGTATGGAAAGTAGATGCTGCTTTTCCTCTACCAACCCTGATGTTCATTCCCACCCATCTTCCTCCCCACATAGGAGCATCTCATCCCCTGCAATGTGACGCAAATCCAACCCTGCCAAAATCCCTGCCAGCGTGTGCTCAGCTTTCCCGAGCATTTCTGTCCAGCCACCACCTTCCCAGGACTCCGACACATGCTGGCAAGCTCTGCAGGATGGTTCCTGGGGCAAAGCCCATACAGGCTCATCTGCCAGAGCCTCAGGAACCAACCGGGGGGTTGAGTGTTGGTCTGACAGCCCTGAAACCTCCAGGCTCCATGGAGGCAGGTGTGAGCTGCCCTACGGGCATCTGACATGGAGGAGAAACAGGGGATCCTCCTGGGGAGCAGACAGGCCGTGCTCACCTTTGATGTTCCTGGACAGGTCCAAGTAGATCCTGGGAAAGGTCCCCTCTCCTTTCAGGGAGATTTCTTCTGGTTCTAGGTGACCCACTTGGATCTGGAAAGTCCTGCAGAAGGCTCCAGGCACTCCTGGCAGGTAATAGACTTTCAGGACTTGCTCCTGGCCAGGTCCAACTTAACCCTGCAGGGTGTGGGAGAAGAGGGAGGGAATGAACCAAAGAGGGTTTGGTGGAGGGATGGCTCAGACGACAGACACACCGAGAAGAGAAGGCAGGTTCTCATATATAAGAAAGTATCAGACAACATCGCCTTCTAGCTTTCTTGTACCCAGAAGCTGAAGTCTCCTACACCAGGTCCTTCAGAGGGCTCGTAGGGATGCACTCCCCCAGGACAGACCCACAGACCGCCCCTTGCTCAGCATGAGCACAGCTCTGCCCCTAGCGGTGTTTACCCTCTGCTAGCAAGAGCCAGACTGAAGAAATAAAAGCTCTTTTACCAGCCACTATGCAAAATAAGGGAAGTGCCCACACTCTCAGCATGGCCAGCAGCTCCTGCCACAGCACATCAGCGGTTCCCAGGCTGGTGTTGAAGGGCCTGACCCCTTATAAATGATCCCAACCACACACCTCCTGCCTGTGCGGTTACACCGGGGGTGCGTGAGCCTATCCAGACTCACGGTGACCTGCAAACATGCATCTCTGGAAAGGCAGGAGCAGAGACTAGGACAAGATCTAGGGAAGGTGTTGCCAGGAAGGGCACCTCCTCTCCAGGCTTCCAGAAAGCTGCCTGAGCCCCAGGCTAGGCTCCCGCCAGCCAGACTGAGAGCAAATGCAAGCAGACAGCAACATAGCCTGGGGTGACGGGACACAGCCGCAGCTTTCCTCGGCTCACCCTCTGCACACTGGGCTGGACCCTCGGCTCCCCACTCCCCTTCACGCTGCAGGGAGAAGCTGCTGAGCGGGACAGATCTTGCCACTTGGTCCCCTGAGCCCCTGGTGCAGCGCAGAACACAGCTGCAGCAAAAGCCAGCCCTGCCAAGCTGCCAGTGCCAATGGGGCTGTCACAGCAACTGATTGCGCGGGTCTGAGCAGAGCTGGGTCTTTGGAAGTTCGCAGGAAGAGGGCATCAGTGTGTCACCCCTTGTAGGAGACAGGCATGAGGAAATGTGAACGCCTTTGGCTTCCTCTTCCCACTGCAAAAAGGGACTAGACAGGAATGCTGCTCCAGCCCAAAGACAGCAACACAGGACTGAGAAGTTGGGATGGTGAGATGCTGCAAAGTCCTCTCCTCACTGTTCCAGCCCTGCTCCTGTCTGGCCCCCTCACTGCCCCACAAAGCTGCTGCGAAGCAGCAAAGCTGGGGGAGTGGGGGACCGGTACAGGGGCTGCTACAATTTCTGGCAAAGCAGCTTCATGCCCAAGTGAGAGCATTTAAGTCCCGCTCAGTGCTGGCAGGGGACTGGCAGGGTGTGCTACAGGCAGGGACAAGGAGTAAGCCCTGTCCAATCACACACCCTGGGAAAGGTGACTCTCAGGAGAGCCGGCACAGTGTGGCCCCAGTGCCCGCACAGCTGGAGCACTCAGCAGTTGGGGTCCCCAGAGCCACCGAAGCACTGGTGCCTCTGGCCGGTGGCTGCTGTGTGACAGCAGGGTCACCCGCCGGCAAAGGCCGTGAAGGGCGATGAGGACCACGCTTGCTTGACCCTCCCTGCCTCCCAGTAGCAGCTGCTTGCAGCCCTGTCTCTCCTGTCTGCTTTTGTGGGTTGTTTTCTTTTTTTTTAATTTTGGGTTTTTTCCCCTACAACCCCCTGCTGGGCAGCCTGACCCAGAGCCAGGGTCCATCACTCGCGCCACCTCCGTACTCACTGTGCTGGGCAGGACCAGGGGCACGCCGGGCAGAGGGCTGTCTGCGGTGCCTGCGCTGGGCCTTAGCACCACGTAGGTGAATCCCATCTTCCCGCTGTTCGGCAGGGTGACCTCTGCTTCGGTGACTTTGTTAAACAGCTGAAGAGAGGACAGAGGAGTGGGAAGCTGAAGACACAGGCCTGATACTGGGAACCTCCTTCTGCTTTCATTGGGATGCGAGCAAATGAACTCAACACAGGAGAAAAGCAGAGGCAGAGGAGGTACAGGCATTTGAGTCTCCCAGGTTAACCTGGGGAAGCCACCGCCACAGGGCACCCCTTAGCCCTACACAGGAACAGATACTGATGGCGGCATGCAGAGGGGCAATGCCAACCACAGAGATCAGTCATAAGGAAACCAAGGAGGAGACAAGCTCTCTGCACCTCATGGTGTCATCTCACACCCAGCTGGAACAAAGGAGGTGGCATCAAGACATTGCAGAAGAAAAAGCACCTGCAGTGACAGCAAAATGGGAGACAGGGCAACAGCTGGAAATATCTGTGGGGTTTTTAACCAAAAAGAAGTGGGGATTATTCTAGGACATTCTCTCCAGCTACAGTGACTGGGAAGCCCAAGTTAACTTCCTCCCTCGTTTATTTTGTTGATTAATCAAGAACATCAAAAGAGAGCACCTCCTTGGACCTCAGGCTTTAGGAGTGGATCAGCAGATGGATGTCTTGGGGCACGTCCCTCTGGAGATCACCACTGGGACCCTGCCTGCCCCAGGAGGTGCTGTTAGTTACCTTGAGGAGGAGGAATTCCCAGCTGGAGGGGGGTGGAGATGGCCTTTAAAAACCAGCTTGAATGCAGGACATATCACTCCAAGGTTGTACTTCCAAGCCATAGAGCCAACAAAGTAGTTGGGAAGGGGAGAGAGCCCTAGCCCTAGGTGGGTGGCAACCCGCCGGTGATGGTTTCACGACAAGGACCTCGGCCAAGAGAAGCGTGTGGTACCTGCAGCCTGTAGTCGATCTCTGTGATGTCTAGGAGGTAGCTGATGAGCGAAGCCTCTCCACTTAGCACGATGTCATAGGTCGGGCCTCCCTCCACCCTGCACAGCACCATGACATGGGCGACGATATTTGTGTAGCCAAAGAAGGTGAACATGACCCGCTGGCTCTCACCTGGCTGCAGCACACCGTAGAGCGGCAGGACATCGAAAACCTGGAGGTAGGCGAGGAGAGATCAAGATGTCGAGCATGGAAACTGATGCAGAAGAGCAGCCATGGCTTGGAGCGAAGTACAGACGTGGCTGGAGGGGGCTCTTCCTCAAACACAGGCAAAATCACCCTAATCTCATCCTGTATCCATTCCACTTACCAGTGGAGGGGCCACGGGAAAAATTTTCTCCCATACTCACTCATTAACGCATTAATTAATACACTACATATTAAAGTAATTTGGGCTGTCTCCTGGCAGCAAGAAATTCTCTTCACTGCAGAACTTGCCTTTAAAAGCACCTTTTACTGCCTTAAGAAAAACACAGTATTCGGAGGTGAAAGCCCTTAGAGCTGGGGAGGGAGGACTCCAGCCCAGCTCATCTGACTCCTGATGCTTTTCACTCTCTCCGATTTGCATGCTGCGCTCTCTCAAGATGCTACAGCAAAAGCTACTGCAGAAATTTCCTGTTGACCACTTGATTAGCAACAAGATGAATAATGCCCTCCATAGCTGCTGCACAGGTCAACCCTACGACATGTCCTGCGTGGCCTCTCCAGTGACCAGTTGCTTCAGCAGCGCTGTGCGATGGGCTTGGAGGGACGTGAGGCCACTCTGCGAGCAGCATCGAGGGCCACCAGTGGGAGGGGGGCTACATAACTGCTTGCCACACTGGAAACGTGGCACAAGATAGATTCCCATTTACCTCCTCCATTCCCAAGGTGACGGGCTCTGCCTCCACAAACTGCATCAGTCTGTTGATCCCCACCAGGCTCTGAGTCTCCACAGCACCTTCCAGCTCCGCAGCAGTGGATGGCAGCAACTGGAAAACAAGCATCATGGGCTGCAGTAAGCAGCTGGCTGGTCTGGGTGAGACCACTCTGCTGCAGGCTCCACCACCTCATCCAGCCAGGAGCAGCTGAGATGGGACCTGGGTGCAAATCAAGTATGGGTATGTCCGTGCCATCCATTGAGAGTGGGTCCAAGCCCACCCACAGGTGAGACACGGGCTCCATCTGCACTTCCTACGCACAAGCTTGCATGGGGAAGCTGAGTGCACTGAGCCCTCAGTCCTGGCAGAGACCTCAAGGGCATTTTGCACCCTTGTGCCAGCCCAGCTTCGCTCACTCCTGCCCAAGGAATGTGCCCAGAACCCCAAGCCTCGACAGGTTAGGTTCTTCATGACAAAAACAGGAACACAGCTGCAAGTGAGAAGTATCAAAACCAGGAAAATAAGGACTTGGCACAACTATTCCATTTCAGAGAGTGCTTAGGTTTCATCTCGTGCAGCCATCAGTGCTGGAGAGCTGAGGATCTCCACCAGGTCATTCTCTTGAACAACACCTTCCTGAAGAAGGCAGCCGAGGTGTTCTTCTGTCTTGCAGCAGCTGAGAGCTGGTGTTTGACCTCAGAGGTGCCATCTTTCAAAAGGAACCTCATCCCTGGGCTTCTGATCCCTAATTTAATAAGCGAGGGCTTTGTGAGTGCTTTTGAAATGTAGTAATACCTGCTTCTTCAGTAACGTGAAGAAGTGCTTTGTGCTGGGGCCTTGACATCAGCAGAATCTGCAAGAATATTTATGGGACATCTTTACACCTAATCAGAGGCTACACCTCCCCGGTAGATGAAGCTCAGAATCAGAAGATTCAATGCTCTTTCTCTCATCTTCACATTTTCAAGCCTAGCAAAGCTTTGCCAAGCGCCTGTTCCCAAAGATTCTAACCCGCATATTTCCTAGGCCTATGGTCTCCCACCTCCCCAGGGAGGTTATGTGGTACAGTGACACAAGCGGAAGATGAAGCTGCAATCCAGACATATCCTTTGAGGCACTTTTGGATCCTACTTAGCCATATCTACTTGAATTTCTTTGCTTTATTTCTGCATACATGGCAACAAAGCAGGAAATAAAGATGATTCCACCCTTCTATCTGAAAACATTCAGCCACACTATTCTTTACGTCTACAGGGTATCATTTCTCCTGATTCAGAAAAAATGTGCAGTTATAATGTTAAAATGACCGATATTTGGATGTGAGCAGATGCAACCCCTCTCCTTGAACTTAATGCCAACGCCAGTGCTTTCAGAACTTCCCATGCTTTCCTGCATCCTTTTTTATTGCCCCAGGAGCAGCCTCTGTCCCACACAATGCAGAACAAGGCGCCAGTTCCCACTAGCATGGACGTCGAGTTCCAAAGCACCGAGGTTCACCAGGAAGGTCAGCAGACCAAAGGCCATTTTCCATGCCAGGAGGAAGAGACAATGACTTTGCAAAGTCTCATTTTATCAAAGACAGCTCTGTGGCCATCCCTGCAATACTGCAGGTTTCGGGTGAAGGCAGAGACATAAAAACAGGCGGCTCCAGCTGGGGTTGAGAAGGTGGTACATGGAGATCACAGTACTTGGCACAGCTTGATACAGGAAGGAAACTGGAAGCCTTCACATCATGATGCAGATAAAAGCCTCATTTTACAGTGTAAAAACAAGCCAAAAAACCCCCAAACTCAGCATAGGTCCGTAGGATCTGAGAGGGCTTCTCCAAGCAAAGCTATCCGATTTCTCCCTCCCCAGAAGCCCCGTGTCCAGCCACTGGCCCTGCTGCCCAGCCCGCCCTCAGGGCACATGACAGCAGGGCAGCAAAAAGGGGGATGGGCACAAGCACGGCTTTTTGGTGGCAAGCTGGGGGAGGCAACGCAAGCAGTAGGTGTACAAGAAAATCTACCTTTGCTTCCAGGGAGTCATCTGCATCTGCTGGCTCTTGGGCAGGATCCCCTGCGGCTCCCAGGGCTTTGGCTGGTTCCTCCACACCTCCATCCCTGCAGCTGCTCCCTGCAGACACTGAGCACTTGGACCAGGCTCCCCCCTCCTTTGGTGGTTGGGGTTTGATGAAAAATTTAGGTATTGGAGGGCTGAACCTGGAAAAGAACATAACTTTGATTGTGGACCTGCAGTGGGAGGGAGGGAAGCCTGCACGAACAGCTCCTCAGCAGGATGCGGCCCCCGGCTGGGCACTGGTGGTGTGAACTCAGTAACGGGTCTGACCCAACAGCTCCGAAACCAGGATGGAGCAGGTCAGCATATGGGGCTGCCTAGGGATGACGCTGGTATAGCAGCAGCGCAGGCAGCTGGCAACTGGTTGCAAGGAGAAATGGAAGAGGACACAGGTGAAAGCCTTGTAGGGAGGTAAAAAGCACAGCAGGAGAGGAAGAGATACACAAACTGTGCAAAAAGGTGAACCTGAGACACAAAGGGGCAGATCCGGACAGCAACAAGCCAGTGCAGACCCACCAGTGCCCTCCCGAAAGCACCCACAGCTGCAGACTGTGCCTCCCCCACCCAGAGGGCCAAAGCAAGAACTTCTGCAGCTCTACCAGGTGCTAATCCGGAATATTTCCCCTGTCACCCACCCGCAGCTGCAGGTCAGCACAAGCAAGCAGCAATGCCCGAGGCTTTCTCCAAGTGCCGTACGGCAGGAGCAGGGATAAGCCCGGAGCCTGCTGTGCCCTAACCCCGACAGAGCCCAGCACCGTGCGGGGGCACCCATGGAGCCCGGTACGGGACACCCCCACACACACGGGGCAGCGTGGAAAGACACGCTGAGCAACTCCAGGCAGAGACTCACAACTGAACAGCCCATTGATCCCTGAGGAGCACCGAAGCAGCAGCGATTGGTGCTCCGGGAAAGGAAGCTTTGGTCATTTTTAATCAATACACAGCAAATGCCGATGACAAGGTTCAGCTCCTGCTGTGCTGCCGGTATTCCCTGGCTGTGAAACAACGGCTCCAACCGCACCTCGCGCTAAAAGGGCAGCAGCTCTGCTGAAACAAGGCTATAACCGATGTGGCACTTACCAACGGCATGATCACCTCCCCAGCAGCTTCTAAACGCAAACCATTTGAGGACCAATTTGGCAAATGATTCAGCAAAGCAGTTCAACAGCTCATCTTACTGACAGGACTGAGTTGATAGTTGGACCAACACGTGTCAGTAAAGAGTGTTCGGTTTAACATTTTCAAACATTCCCAGTGACTCAGACTACATTCCCTGTTTCAAATTGCAGCAGGTGCTCACAGTAACTCTGTTCACCCTTCTGATGCCCCATGGAGGACACACTGGAACCATGCCTGCCTGTCACCACACCTATCTGCAAGTGTTCCCGAGGGCAAACGAGGCCCATCTTTTACAGCAATGTGGGTGCTTCCTTCCCAGCTGGGAACTCAGTGCCTTTAACGACGTGTTCCCAAATGAGTATTTGTCTCTAGCTTTGCAGCTCATCATTTAAGGCTGGTTTCCATTTCTGGATTAGAGGCTCTGTGCCTCACAACCCCCAAGAGATCCCACCTGACTTGTCCTTCCTGCAACCACATGCAAGAACAAGGCTCTGCCGAGGCGAGCTGCCCCAAGCAGGGACCGATGAGCAGCAGCGCTGTCACTCCTCCCCAGCCCCCCCTCTGCCTGCTACTGGGACCACATGGGGGACACCAAAGGCGACCTCAGCACCGTCCACGTGGAAGAGCAAAGCAGGACTGGAGGGGACGAAGGCATGCGCTTGCCCCTGCAGAGCATCGCCCATCTCCAGTCCCACCAGTGCAACCTTCGCTCCTCTCAGCCGAGGCACCTTAACAAGTATTGGGGTGCCCTGAGGGGTGACCCACCTGCTCAACACCTCCAGCAGCTGCTACCTTGGGCATCTGCCTCAGGATAAAATAAATCCAGCTCATCTGCAACAACGGTGCCTCCGGGCAGCCTGCAGCTGAACGCTGCCTGTCCCTGGTGATAGGGAGATGCCCGCAGCGCAGGGGCAGACACATCCAGGGCCAGGAACACCTCGAAGCTCTCCAGCTACACACCAGTCCATGCACCAGTTCAGCGCATGGGTCTGGCCATTGTCATGGTGATGGTCCCAAAACTGCTAGCTGTGACCCATCCTAGCCAGGAAATGAAAGCGCAGCTCTCAGAGCTGCTTGTGATAAATACTGTAGGTTAAGAACAGCTCCTGAGGAGAGGTAAACCCCCAAGATGCAAAATCCACAATCACTTATGAAATTACCCTTAGTTTTATAGAATGGCTTGAGGCAACTTCATGGGATCGTGGTGCCTAGACAACAGTATTTTTCTCTCTAAAGCAGAAGCCTCTGGGACCTGGTGCTGGGATATGATGTGATTAGTGAGCCCTGCTGTGGAGAAGCACAAAGCATGGTGAGGGACTTTTTCCAGTGAGGGAAATCAGAATGAACAACAAGAAATGTAACATGAAAAGGAAGGGAGAGAGGAACCCAAGGTGTCAATAGAAAGCTGATCCCTGGAACAAGAAATCTTCCTGGTGCTGAAGAAAAGGGGGTTGTCTTCAAAAAGGAGAAGAAAGGGGAAGATAACAAGATGCTCAGCATCAGCCCAAGCTTTAGGCAGCTCTTGCCCTCCAGCACCTTCTGGCCAAGGCTGTGAATGCAGGGAGGTAGGCAAGGAGCAGAGAGCAGCTCCTCCACCTGCAGAGAGGACCCATCCCAAACCAGAGGGGCTGAAGGGCTGTGGACGTGCCTCCACCAGCACCATGGAGCTGAGAGATGGAGTCTCCTGACATAAGCAGGTCATCCTGGAGCTGGAGGGGCTGAAAGCAAGGGGTTAAGCCCTCCATGTCCATCTCACCCAACCTGGCCACCCCTCAGGTGAGACAAAATGCATCCAGGAATTAACAGTGGGGATTTAATGGGAGTATGGGAGGATTGACACCGGGGGGAGAGGAGTCCTTCCTGCTAAGGCCAGGACAACCTTGTGTCACCCACTGTCCCCAACCTCCTGTTAAAAGTATCTCAGCCTGTCTCTTGGTTTCTGAGCCTGCTAGGGCCACAGCTTCTCACAGCTTCCCACACCCACCTCCCAAAATAGAGGAGCTAGAAATCCCACCACTTCTGCAAACTACATGTGAAGATTCACACAGGATGATGTGACCTGGCTGGCTGAGGCTGTGCGAGAGCCAGCAACATGAGGACCGTCCCCCCAACCCTGCAGCACTGCAAGAGGAGTGCCCCAGCTCCCCACAGCCCCGGCCAGCACCAAGGACATGAGCCAAAAGCCACCACCCCTTCACATTAAATGCCAGAGTTTTAACGGTGCTGAGACTGCTTCCCTAGTGCATGGCACCCACGTGTGGAGCATCCTTGCCCATGTCCCCAAGGACCACCCACTGGTGCCCCCACTAGCCATGGCACTGGGTGAAAATAAGCCTCCCAGCAAAGCACGAGCTCTTCTCAGGTCATCACAGGGAAAAGCACCAGAGACCGCATGCCCATGAGGCACCTGAACAGGCTACAGGCCCCTACAGTGCACTTTTATTTCTCCTTCTGGCCATCAGATGCATATTAAAAAGGCACTTTGGAGCCAGCTACAGACAGCTCAAGAGTGTTTGCTGCTGAAAACAAAATAATATAATACAAGTGCAAACCAAAAGCCTTTCCAGCGCACGGTGTGGGAACACTGGGCTTGAGCTGGGCCAACTGGCCAGCAGCTGAGGAAGGCAGTGGTGAGGGTTTGCCCTCATCAAGAGTGACTATTGAACAGCATTTCATCCAAATGGCCCTGAAGCCTATTTCTTTGCTTGGATAAATTCCCCTGCTGAGCTAAGGTTTGTGTATTTACTGAACCACCCACTGAAATTCAGACCAGGCAGCAGAGAGACAGAGAAGAGAAGCAACATTGCTGCGGTGAGATCCGACACCTCCAACTCCTGTCTTGCACATGCTGGAAGGGATTAAGCTGGATTTGGCATTCATCTAAATGCAGCGAGCGGTCCCACTGTGACCAAGTATTAATTAACTCGAAGTTCATACACAATTTCAACAGCCACTTACTTATCCAAGTCAAAAAAATGTCAGTTTTGAGAGATGAGGGAGAATTTTGATTTCTTGTTTGAAAGCAGAAATTGTGTGGGAATGGATGCAGCGGAAGTGAAGTGTCTCATGTTCCTGGGGCAGCAACCAAAGCTCGCCAGCACCTTTAAGCAGGAGCCACAGGATTTGATTTTTGGGTGCACAAGACTCCTCGGCTCCTGCTGAAGCCCACAGACCTTGACCATCCCATCACTTTCGATGAGAAGAGTCAGAGGAGGGTCTGAGGCCCCTCAGGCTCCATCTGACAGGGCTCATGCCTCTCCCAGAGTACTTCCACGGGATGTGGCTGGTCCAGTTTTGCAGGGGACAGGCACTAAAGCTCCTCAGGCACTTTGGTTCAGCTGAAGCTGGACCAGGGCCAGCTACCACTGGCATCGCAGGCACAGCGGCTCTTTGTGGAGATCATCCTTTGGCAGCAGTACTTCCCTCTCTTGACAGGTCACAGCCCTGGACGAAGTCTCCACTGACTTTACCGGAGTTATTCTGACTTGCATTGCTTTTACAGATGGCAAAGCATGACCCAGTAAGTCCTCTCCTTCCTTGTGCTTTGCACATCAGCCAGGTGATTTATAAGCATCAGGTGAGCTCCTGATTCTCTATCAGATAGAAAAATGTTTCTCAATCCGACTCTGCCCAGAGGTCCCTCCGATCAAATCAGTAGCTCTAACAATAAATACAATTACAGTCTTTGTTCAAAATTAAACAAGCCCTGACAGCAGTATTTTGCAGATGCTATTTAAAGTAATCCGTACCAATTACAATTGTACCAGATGCTTCAAAAATCATCTCTGCCAACAGACGACTGTATTGACTCCCATGACCGATAGCAAAGGAGGAGAGATGTGCTCCAGCCGTCTTTGTGGCAGGGATCTGGACACTCGCTATTTCAGGATGCTTTCAGGGGGACAAGCGCTAGAGCTTGGAAACACAAAGGGTGTGTCTGCAAGGGTGAAGAATACTAGGAAACAGGGGGGAGCAGAAGAAGTGCTTGAGCATAACCAGCTGAGAGCAGCAGGATGCTCCTGGGTGATTAGAAAGGCAAGCAGGAGGCTCCTGGCCCTGGGAAGAGAGAGGTTCTCAATCTCCTCTCCTTAGGGAAAGGCTGCAGGAGGCCGAAGCTGGATCTCAACAAGTTTGTAAAAGGGGTGAACAGGACAGTCTGAGGTGGTAGGGGCCAGGCTGGGTGGGCTTGGCAGGCCAGTTTCACCCTAAAGGAAGCCAGAAAGCAGCTCAAGCCTGAGCTGGGGCATCCTGGGGGTTGAGGACCAGCAGGTACCTGGGCTCTGCCCAGGCACCCATGCGCTCTGGGTGCCTCGTTGCACCCCGTGGCAGCACGCAAAGACCTTGCAACCCCTGACCAAGCAACCTCCAGAGCACAGGGGCTCACAGCTGCACCACAGGAAAAGCCAACCACGGCCCCTCTGCCCACCACCTCGCATCACTGTCCCTGCACGGTGCCAAGAGCAGAGCGAGGAAAAGGAGGGAGATGCAATGACGGTGCATGTCCTGAAGTCCTCACCTAGAAGGAAACGTCCCTGCTCATCTTGACAGCATCTGCTGAACCCCAGGAGGTGTCTCCACCAGCCCGCACTGGTGCAGGCTGCCCAGCATGCCCGGGGTAGGCAGCGATGCCACAGCGCACCCTCCCAATGGGGCTCTGCAGCGGGTCACCACAGGGAAAGACAGGAGAAGGTAAAGCAGCAACGATAACTAACGCAGAAGGAGAAACAAACCAAAACAAGCTCCAGTTTCATATACTTCCAAGGGTCGCATCCCCAGATCACCCAGACAGACACTGAAGCTCCACCCCCTGAGTACACCAGCACAGCCATCCACCTCCTGTTCAGAGGAGCAGGGTTTGTGGCACCAGCAGAAATCACAGATTTAAGGCTGTGCATGGCTTTCACCCTGTGTAAAAGGTGAGTTAACATCACTGCTGGGTTATTATTAAAGGTCACTCCCATAGCACAACTTAATTACCCCCTGCTTTACCAAGAGCAAGGCAGAAATACTCCCAGGAAACGTGCTCACAGTCCAATGGCCCCACTGAGCTCCTGGGGCCGGGGCAAGGGACGAGCAGACAGGATTGGCCTGGTCCAGGTGACACCGGGGACAGCTGGGGACAGCTGTGGGGTGATGGAGGCAAGTGGGTGAGGGAGAGGTGACAGGTACCACCAAAGAGGAAGCAAGCAAAGCAAGCTCACAGTTGGAAGGGTTTCACACAGAGGAGAAAGATGACTCTCCCGAGGGCAGAGCAGCTGAAAAGGCAGCATTAATTGAGTTAGGCACTCTCAAAATGCATGACATGCCAGCTGGCCCAGAAGGACCCTTGGGGTGCCCAAACCCCCGGGACTCCTGCCTCCTGCTACAGGAAGCGGACGGTGGGAAATAAACCAATCCTTCTCGCACCAGCCTACACCATTAACTCTGGGGTGGGCACCTCTTTGGGCTGCCCCGCTCTTTGCAGAGCCCCATTAAATCTCCCTGGGACCTGAAGTCCTCCCCAGGCTGCTGTGCTGTAGAGAGCTGAAGGTTTCCCCTCTCCTTGCCCCTGGCTGCCTCCATCTCCAAGTCAGGAGACACAGATTTATGGTGATACATCCCTGACATCCCAAAGTCCTCACCTGGCCTGTGTGAACATGGGGTCCATACTGCCTTAACCCAACTGCTACTTGTTCTCTGAGTTGGCAAAGACAAACCACCTGCTTCTGCAAGCAGCGTGGCAATCTGTCAGAGTTCAAGGATCACCTGGACAATGCTCTTAGTCATATGATTTCATTCTATGTGGTCCTGCGAGGACCAGGGAGTTGGACTTGATGATCCTTATGGGTCCCTTTCAACTTGAGATATTCTATGAATCAATGCTCCTGCGCAGCTACAAGGGCAGTAGTAACAGCAGGTCTTCCCACTGTGGCTGTTTTCAGGGATGAAGAGATGGACCAGGTGGATAAGAGATGATTTTTTTATAACAGGCTCATTTAACAGAGTCTATCACAGCATGGAGTGGCTCCTCACCTAAGAGCACATGGAGCTGGTGGCTGTGGCCAAAGAAAACATTGGCAAAGAAACCATTGTGGGACCAAAACACTGGCTCTGGCTTTTAGAGGAACAGCAAGCATTGCTTCTGCTCCACGCCGGGACAGTCTCCTGTGTCCTTGGTGATACAAGAGGAAAACAGAGCACTGGCACATGCCAGGCAGATCCCACCCTTTCTGAAAAAGAAATACACGATGATGTTTTGGGAAATGATCTCCCTGACTGGTATTCTCCTCATCTGCCTTAAACCAGCCAGTCAGCAGCAAGAGATCTGAAACCCACCCAAAACCCATCCTGCCCATCCACCATCCCAATATCAGCCTCTCGAGGGGAAAGAGTGGCTGTACACAAGGATGAGCACCAGTTTCACTGTCTTGTGAGTGTCCAGCCTCACGCAGGACAAAATCCCTGTTCTCTGGAAGGGTTTTTGCTGCCCATCCCTGTCTCGGCAGCAGCCAGCTCAGGGCTGATGATGGGACCAGCAGGGAAGCTGGGCTCTCCATCACCTCTGCACTAGGCAGCACCTTGGACTAGAAGGAATCAGCACAAAAATCCCCTGTGCAGATTTACACCCAAAAAGATGTGAAGATTTGGCACCTGGATTCAAATTTGGCTTGAGCCTCTTCTTCTAAGAGTTTAAAGATTTCTCACCTACCCTCTGAAGACAGGGATGCACCAGGAAAGAGCACAACGATACTAGAGACGGCACTCTTGGGCAGAACGATGCCAGTGGGCTCAGAGGGATTTTCCCTTAAGGAAAGCTGTTTGATGCATAGCTTGCTGGAAGCAGGAAAAGAGTGAAGGGTGAGAAACAGCTGGCGAAATTACAAGAAACAAGGTCTAGAAAATTTTGTCACCGTACTCCTCATTGCCACATGCAGTGACAGCAGGTCAGCAAATAAAGGACTATAAATAGCCCATCCTGCCCCCCAGATTTCATCTGGTGGCTTCACTACTCAGTGCTCTACCAGAGGGATGACAGGGAAGCAACAGCAGCAGTCCCTGAATCGATGCTCTCGCTCTACCTCAGCCAGGCTATGACAGCAAGCCGTTCCCATGAACAACAGAAAAATTAAAAAAAAAAAATCAACATTTTGTTTCATAAACATTGAAGCTCTGCAGAGACGGGCCTTGAGCAGCAGCCTCCTGCCCAGAGGGAATTGAAGGACGAGTCATCCAGGCCGCAGAGGCATAACATCATTTATAGGGAGAAGGATGCTGTTTGCAGTGCAAACGTACCTTGGGTTCCTGCTGCGTGCCCCGGGTAATGAAGATGTCCAGAAAGCAAAGACAGAAGTCAGCTGCTCCCCAGGTTTGCTAGCTGAACATCGCTGACAGAGCAAGACGTCGTCACCTTCCAGACAGCGTTTGCTGACCGGCTACAAAACCAGAAGGCAACCCCCATCCCACCACAGCCTGCTCGGGGCGTGGGTGACACTGGGACACCTCCCACACTTTGTCCTGAGACAGTCAGCTGCCCGACAGCACCTTGGGTAGGACGTGCAGCGCTTTTCACCCAACCAATGTTTTCTCCTTCGCCCTCCCTACGCTCAATCTGCTCCTCCAACAGCCTGGGGCTGCTCCCCAGTCCCCGAGGCGAAGGACAGCTCTCAGGGTCTGTCACCCTGTGCAAAGGAGGAGGCTGAGCCTCAGAAAACCCAAGAGTAATAGTTAAAGCAATTCTCACGCAGCTGTTCTGGGCTCCAGCCTCCACCGCAATGGCCCAGGTAAAAGTCCTCCAGGTGTGCGACAGCGTAATGGGCAGTCAGAAGCCCTGGGGCAGCAGAAGCTGTCTCAAACCTGCAGTCAGGCTCCCAGGAGCACTACCAGAAGGTGCCATGCCCAGGCCTGGGGCAGGCTGGCTGACTCGCCAGCACGTGAGCTGGGAAAAGAGCAGCACCGTGCTGGAAAAGGCACAGAGATGGAGGGTGCATGGTGACAGCAGAGAAGAAAGAAGCTTACAGACATGTTGCAAATAGAAAATCATCAGCCCCCCAACCTTTGTCCCGATAAAGCATCACTGTACCACACCTGGTATGCAGGTTTATGTCTCTAAGATAGACTTGGTAACAGCATATGCTCGCTTACGCCTGGCTCCAAACCCCTCCCTGGCAATCATTTTATTTACCTTCCATTCTCTCTGGGTGCAACAGGCAGCAAATTTCCAGGTCTCCCTTGCTCCAGCTCCCCAGTGTCTCTCCACAAGCACAGAGCCTCTCCATCAGCTGCCACCCCAGAGGTGAAGCCTGCCTGGCACCAGTCCTTGCTCCAAGACACTCCATCTCTGAGAAATAAGAGGCCACTTCTCCCTTACACCAAGCAAAACACTTCTCTGCTGCTGCCAAACCACATGGAGCTGAAGGCCGCATTCAGCAGCACGTTTCCATCACGACTCAGCCCTTTTCTAACTTACCCACGGGATTTAAGCAGGAAAAGCAGCACCCATGGGGCTACCAAAGCCCAAAATGTACTGCCCTGAGGAGCTGATGGCACTGGGGGATGAGGAGGGGGTATGGTCTACTGTCACCCATCTGAGACTCCCCAGCACCAGGGGCACGGTGGATGGGTGCATTTCGGATGTACATGCTCGCTGCTGCTGTTGCTACCTCTCCCCTCTGGTGGCTGACAGAGGACTGCTGTCAGATTTTTGCCTTGCACTGTTTTTCACTGCCTGCATTTTCCATTTCTTCCTTGTTACAAAAACAACAAAGCAGAAACCCCATCAAATATAACAAGAGAGTTGGGGTTTTCTGGTCAGTAACAAGGCTGGGATCTGGCTCGCAGGGTCCCTGCACTGCAACCTGCCAGGGGACATGGAAGGAGAGAGGGCGGAGGAATGAGAAGTTACTAATGCTGTAGGAAGACCCACTTGGGAGGAGAAAGGCTCCTGGTTGGTTCAAAACACATTGGCTGAGAAAATCCTGGATGGAAAGGAAAGAGTCATTTTCTACATGTTTAGCTCAACAAACCCTTTCCCCAAAGAATCTACTGGCAATTCATTATGCTGGATTTGTAGCTACGAAGTTCCCACTCTCCAGACACGCCAGATCAATACGCAGAGGGGGTCTGACATGTGCCACAGAGGTGCAGAGCTCCCTGCTGATCCATCCTGGCACACGGACTGATTGGTGTGTGTCAGCTCTGTCCCAGGGAGGAAACGTGTCTCGCGTGAAGGGGACAAAGAGGTGATGCAGGAGGAGCAATGCTCAAAGTAAATGACAAGGCACAGGTCCTTAACAGAGGATGAAAACTCTAGAGAACAGCGAAGTTTGGGGATGAGCCTTTGGCAGCCTTTGTCACAGGTCTCAAAAAAAAAAATCCTTGTATATCCATTGGGATTTAATGTCTTCCTTTTGATGGGAAAGCCAAACAGAGCTGAGGAGCTGGATACTGCCCTTGGAAAGGGGGACAAATCAGTGTTTCAGGAAGAAACCTTTAAGGTAAGAAATATGATAAAATGTCCAAATTTGACTCCAGACCTACTGTCTCCTGCTGGGTGACTCTGGTGACCCATTCCAACGCTGCAGAAAACATCTTGGTGCAAAGGCTTAACTCAGCTTTGAGCTATCAAAGGCCCAAAGGGTGAGGAGAATGTATTCTCAGTCTGTCTCTAACCACGTAGAGGTCTAGAAGTAGAGTAACCGTGAGAGATTTATGGCTCAGCAGCGCCAGAGAAGGGACCTGGGTTGGCGTGAGTTGGGCACGTCCAACCACACAGCAATGCTTGGACTGTGTTACTTATATGATTGCTCTGCTCAAAGTAGCAGCAGTGATTAAAGGGTAAGTAGGAAAAATAGGTTGAACAATTAGAAGAAAAAAAGATCTAAGCACGCAGTCTTGTCCAGGCAGAGGAACAACATTTTTCTCTCATGGCCAAAATAAACGTGTGTGTCTGATTGATGGTGGGAGTCTCTGATGATCGGCTCCAGCAAGGTCAGATGGATGGATGGTTAAACTCTATTGATCTCACCTTCATGAGTCCTGATGTTTGATTCCCTCGATGTCAGACTGGGTGAGTTTGATCTGATAATTTAGAATACTAACAGTGCTTAATGTGGACCAGAAATAATATCTGACATGCTGCCCTTCTGCCAGGCTCTTAATGAGCAACTTGAGGTGTTAATAGCTTGGAGACCATCTTCATTTCCAGCTCTGCCACGGAGAATCACATGGTGTCTGCTGAGGGACCCACAGAAAGTACATTTCTGCTTAATTAACATACAGAGCAGAAAAGGGAGCTGCCACAACGTCCCCAGTGCTAACGAGCCAGTGAAGGGGCTATGCCAAACCCTTTGGAGCAGAGGCTGCTATCCTGCCAGATGCTCAGGACCCTCAACTGCTACCAACTCAGCAGAGTTGGGTGACTCAGCATCCCCTGGAAGAACAAGCACCTGCAGGCTCGGGTCCTAAGCCAGTTTAGGTGGAGACAGGGTAATTCAAAGCTGAAAACTGATTCAGCATTCACATTTCCAAAAACCTAAATTGGTTCTAAAAAAAGAAAAGAGTAAAGATAGACAGGCAACTGGCCAGCAAGTGGCCCCAGAAGAAATTAATTCCACACAGGCTTTGCTGTAACATGCTTGCTTCTCTGTTATTATAAAATATATGCATTGGTCTATCATCAAAATTAGATTTTCCCTCTAGCTTGCAATTAAACCCTAATCTAATTTACCAGGAGATGACGGGGCCTCCAAGCAGAGCTTACAGCTCTGCTCCTCCTTCCCTGCCCACCTCCCTCCACCTGCTTTTGCGGGCTTTCCTCTGCATGTTAGGGTCTCTTCCTGAAGGTGCCGTGCATCAAGAAGGGCCACACTAAAGACTGGTTGTTACTCGGTAAGATCCGGCTGTGAACAGGCTAGCCCAGTGCCCAGGTCTTCTCTGCCAAGCTCTCCTCATAGCCATAGCTAATCTCCAGTTCCCAGTAGGTTATGTCCTCTGAGCCAGATCCCAATTCTCTAAACAAACCTGTTTATTGATCATCTCTATTATTTGTAATGGCAGCACTTCAATGCACAATGGTTAACTTTGCTCAGTTTCCTAGGGCATTATGGAGAAACCATTTGCTACTGTAATTAAAACTGCCCAGACTAGACTTTTGTGCTATGCAGAGAGGCCACAGCAGCAGGAACTGCTGGAAATGTGTTTATAAATGTGCTCCAGCACGACTACAAGATTCTTCTTGGGCTTGGAAACCACAGCCCAGTGCTGGATGGCCCCGCTTCCCACAGATGTTCAGACAAGTGCTCCCACCAACACCTACAGCTGGACCCAAAGCTGCAGCAGAACCTGCCGTTTCCCTGTAAAACACTAAACAGCTGTTTGGGGAATGTGATGAGCAGTTTAACAGATGAAAATTCACTTCACCAGTGTGGTGTTTGCCTCAGGCCACAAAGGTCTGAGAAAGCAGCTTTCCAATACCAGCCTTCCTTCCCAGGGGAACCAGTATGGGGGCTACAGCAAAGCAGCAGCAAGAGACTGGGGCAGCAGCACATCGTTCTGGTGGCAGTGCCTGTGTAGGTTCTTAGCGTAAAATGACAACACATAGGGTTGGCAGGAAAGAAAAATCATGTATCTGCTTGTCCCAGTGCCTAAGTATAGGTTTGTAGCTCCAGAAATAAAGTAGGACTCTAGGCTATGGACAATGCAAAAAGTGTTGGTAGCATCTCACAGCCCCAGCTTGGCTGGAGAACGTTGTCTCCTTCCCAGCGTCAAACTGGTGGAGATCACTTATTCCCTGAGAACCTAAGCCCGACCACGGCTGGTAGGTGTTACTCCTACAGGGAAAGTTGAAAGCAATTTGTCAGATCACAGGCAAACAGCCTTGGTCTTTGCAAAGCACAAACAGGACACGAGGAAGGAGAAAAGCTGCAAGGAGAGAGCAAAGGGGCACATACCTCATCTGGCTCACGTGGCTGTCCATCAGGAACGCCCAGTGGTACTGGACAAGAAGCGGGCTGCAGTTGGTCATCTCGATGTAACGCACACCTTCAGTGTTGTTCAAGATGCAGCCAAAGTCCAGGGCCGTGGGCTGGTTATGGAGATTCGGAAAGTAGACTTCTCCCCAAACCGTGACCCGCTCCTCATGAGGAAGCTCAAGAAATCGTATCTTCAGAACCTTCTCTACTACCTGGGTACACAAATCCTCTTCATAAGCAGGGTTAAATCTGATGGAGAGATGAGGTTCCTCCCCTATCTCCAGCTTCACGGGCTGCAAGGAAATGAAGAGTATTAATCATCAGTGTGATGAAGTCCCAAGGTCCAGCAGCACAAAATGTGTAAATGTTCAACGTGTGACCCCAGCGTAGGCTTCTCAGTTCATCCTGCGTTCCCTTCACAGTGTGCGCCTGACTGCAAGCCCCACCACGCTCTTGTCTGAGACTATCTCAGGCTCATCTCACTGTGCTCTGCATCAATACACGAGGAAAATAAATATTCTTCTGCTGAATTCGGGACCCACAGAAGCTATGTGCTAAATACACAACTAAATCAGCACTCTGGCACACCAGGGCCTTTTGCCCCAACTCTGGAGGAACTCCTTTAGCCTCACAGCACAAGCAGCATGGCACTGCAGCCTCACCCTTGCAGGGACTAGTCACTGGCACAGCACAGAAGTGGTGGCCCTGTCTACGACAAGTGTTTAGCAGAGCCCATGTCCAACACCTTCCACCAACAACAGGGCAGGGGCCAGGCAGCAGCTGGAGGAGCTTCCTCAGCCTTCCTGAAAGCAGGGCTGCCCTTGAAGAAAGCAAGCTGCTCTTGAGGTTATCTGAGAATGGCTGCTGGAGAGCTCGATGGCTTCCAAGAGACACCTTTACTACACAGCTTGCCCAGACCTAGCTGCCTGCTCCCCTCTCCTCACGTCTTAGAGCCAGTATTTCCCCAGTTCAGATGATAGTTCGTTTCCTTCAGCAGCTCGTTTCAAATCTGATTTAGTTCAGGCCAGTCTACCACTGAGTCTAAAGAATAAACTTCTCTACTAGAGGACCTCCCAACAGAAACGTACCACCACACTCCCCCCTCTTCAAACCCCACCATCAGGAAGGCCCACGGCTGCTCACCTGAACGTCTGCAGAGAGGGGCTGCTGGTCTGCACTGCAGATTAAGAAGGGCTGCTCTAAGGCCAGGACAATGCTGAGTGGCAGGGGGATGCGTTTTTTAAAGAAAGAGGCTGGTACTGCAGAGTTAGGACATCATTGGGGTGCTACAGAAACAGGACACAAGGGAAAAAAACAATGTGAAGTTTTTCAACCCCAAAGCGCATACACCTCTATTTACTATTTTTATTAGTTTCTACCCTTCTAGGTGGTTTTTCTCTAAGTATATCAGATGCCTTTCATGTTTAGAAACCACAGCATCCCCCGGGGACAGGGAAACACTCTTGCATACAGAGGAGGGAATAGGAGCCCGAGAGGAGGCAGCTGCATGAACAAGATCAATAGCAGAAAGTGAACCCAGACCACTTGTCTCCAGTTTTGTATCCTCTCTCGAGAAGAATGGCACAAGATGATTTTCACTCACATACAGTAATTTCTTACAACCTTATCAGCTCTAGTAGCCTCATAAAAGCAGTGATGCTGGTCAGAGGAGAAAAGCGAGCAGGATTTGGCCCATAGTGGAGAGCCTGCAGCAGCCTAAGGTTAGCTTTGAACATCTACAGGCACATACAGCCAGCTAGAAACCTCAACAGTCGGGCTACAACGGGTGTCCTGCTGCCCCTGCTCCAGTGACAAGCTGTCTGTAGCCTCAAAGTGTGGCTCCACCTAAGCTATTTTTTCCTGTTTATGCATTGCTCTGGGCTTCCTGCATGGTTTATATCAACTAGACAGTGTTTGGGAAACTGGTTCTGGATGTATCGATATCAAACAGCGTCATAACACTCGATAAATCAGAGCACATGGCATCAAGCAGACCACAGGCAGACATCAGGGATAGCTGAAAAGCTTCTAATTAAACCCGAACTGCCTGCTCACAGGGTTTTGTGCTTCTCTGGAAGCCTGGGAACCAGAGGAGAGACCTGAAAACACAGAAACTAAATAATGAAATATCTTCTCTTTTTCAGACACCTCGCGGGAGAGGGAAAGGTGATGCAGCAGTCAGGATCCAGAGACTAAAGGGCATCTGCTTTGCGCTGGTGTTATCATCACTGCAGCTGAAGGATGTCTGTGGGTCCTTTGAAGAAGGTGAAGCTTGGGGAATTGCAAAGAGCTAGCATCCATACCAACAGCAGAGAAGGCAAAGAGAGACAAGAGATGACAGGCTTTTCTCATCAGCCTGAGGAGCTGACAGGAATCTCAGTTCTTCTCAGCTTCCCTACAGGATCGGTGTTCAGACATCACTGTGCCTTGGAGGATCCCCAAAAACCTCCCTTCACACTGAGTACAGGAACTGGTGTCTCTCTAGAAGTAGCCACGATCCCCCTCGGCAGAGTTTTACTTGGGTGAAGTTACAAACCAGTCCCATCTCCAAAAACATCCTCACTTACTTTACGAAGCACCTCAGAACGGGTGAGGAGGGGGTTTAGCATCGCTCAGCTGCAGCAGTCTGCTCGCCCACCCGCAGCCCCAGCACACGAGGTGGCTGTGCAAAGCCCACGCTGTTCTCGTGGGTCCCACACATCTCACCCTGTGCTCTTGGCTCAGCAGTTCAATTCTGTCTCCACATCATGAAGGCAGAATACAGCAAGGCAGAATACAGCTGGTGGGACTGCTCCCAATCCCAGAGGAGCAAAATATTGATCTCAGTGTTAATGGCAAAATCTTGGTCCAGCTCAGCTCAATAGTCAAAGTCCCACAGACTTGGAGAAGCCATTTAACTTCCTCCTTTGAACACAAGCACACCCCCCCACCAGGCTTTCAGTCATCAGCCATGCTCTTCAATGCCAGGATGAAACCCAGAGACTTACCTTCTCCACCCGGAAAGTGATTTCTCTGGAGGACATTTGCAGGACGGGAGCAATGAACTCGCACGTGACATCCACTTGCATTATCGGTGCCTTCCCTGCCTTGCTCCCCACGACGGCGTGGCACAGCAGCCGCTCCTTCACCACCTGCACGGAGGAGTCAGCCGTCACCCAGCGGGGGCCAGCAGGGCGTCCCGAAAACGCACTGCATTTGCTACCCACCCAGCCACAGACCGTATTACCGCCATCAAGTTACATCCACTGGGCTCCTCAACAGCCCCCTTTTCTTTTTATGCTGCATCCCATTTATTCTGCTCTCAAACGTCCGTAATGCTACACCCCACTATCCACAAAAAGCCCTTGTGAGTCATGTGCTGCCTACAATTGTAATAGTCCCTGCCCCAAAGGATTACTGTTTTGATTTGTACCACTGCCAAGCATAATACTTACAGAAAGCTGTAGGAACTGATTTAAAAAAAAAATAATAATAATACAACTATATTAAGGAAAACAGGTGATAGAAGGGCCAATGCTAGCAAACCCTCCCTTGGAAGCTTAGTGGACAGGATCCATGGGAAAAACCCAAATAGCCAGACTGCCTTCAGGTAAAGAGGGGGTCACTCATTCCTAGCAGGTACTGTGCCCTCCTAGAGCTGGTTTTAAAAGAAACCTCCCCAGGAAAGAGATGTCTTGCAGTTCACATGAAAACCCTCTGCTTAAGCTGGATGCTCTTACACTTAAGACTTTTTCCTGATTTCTCATGGTTTCAGTTCCCCAAATTCCTCCCTTCATTTCTCACTCTTCCCTCTGATTCAACACCACAACCCAACTGCTCCTCAGAGTCCACAGACTCAAAATCATCCGTGTTGCGTGTGCAATGCAGGGAGTTGGGCTTCTGACCAACCTCAAGAGTATAAACTTCTTAAGACCCGAGGAAGGTGGAAAGCCCACTCCCAGGGTCTTGGCTTTGACTGCAGGAGGCAGGTAGCCACAGCTCAGCTCACAGATCCCCTTTTGGCTTTCCAGGCAAGACAGCCTCACCTGCACCCTGATCACTTTATTTCCTTTCTGGTACCTTTTCCCCATTTCAGCAAAACCTTTGGGCTCCGAACTGCACAGGGACAGTCTCATCGCAGTCAACTAGGTGAGTAATCGAGTATTCCTCAAGCTACCACCAAGGCAATCCTTTAAAACACCTTTCAAAACACAAGTATCAGCAGGAGCTTGATGCAGATTTATTCCACATTCACCTAAATATCTGTGGTCAGCGATCTTGGAGAAAGGGAATGCACACCAGGGTTAGCTGGCAGCTTCTCTGGAGAGTTGGATTTCCCTGGAAAGAAGGGTCCAGGGAGGAGAACACCCAGTGATCCTGCTGAAATCTCCCCCTCTGAGCTGCCATCCAAGGGTGCTGCGAGACCTGCCTGCCCTTGGGACCCTGGGACTGGCTGAGAGACTGGGGCGAGCTGTTATGGAAATATTGACAAAGGCCAAGCTGTCAATTATAATGATCCCTGCAAACAGTTTCCCACATGGATGAACATCACCCCGATCACTACAGCTGACACACTGTTCATTTTTCTGCTCCAGGACTCAGTGCTAGACAAGCCCTCTGCCCATGTTTGTCTATAGAGGAAAAATGATGCTACTCCCAGACCCTCCCACCCTTCACAGGTGTTTTGTTTTACTCACTGCTTCCCCCAAATACATGACTTTGCACTTTTTTATTTACTTTCTGCCTGTGCTCCTAGTCTAAGCGTAACTTATTTTCTCTGCCCTTCCTTTCTGCCTCAGCACATGACACCTTGTAACCTGCCATTTGTCCCTGAAGTAGCAATATTTCCTTCAGCCTGTGTTTTGGTATCAGCAGGTTGGGTTTACGGTAGCCATGGAAACATGAAAAAGCCTTAGGAACTGATGGTGGCCAGCAAGGAAAGCAGCTGGTGCTGCCATGGTAACTTGTGACTCTTGAAAGCACTTGCTCCTGATGGGGAAGGCTCAGCCCTCGGGGGGGACCTCACCTGGGGAGTGCTGGAGAAGCCTTCCAGCACCATCTCCATAGTCTTGCCTGGCATCAGCTCCACCCTCAGCAGTTGAACCTTAAACACAGGGCAGGCAGGTCTGGGGCTCTGGGAGAAACCTTGGCCCTTGGTGGTGCTGACAGCAGGGACCCGATCGCGCTGGTGAAACAGGCCAAAACCTTCTGTTGACCAGTAGAGCTGATGGGTGCGCCGTCCTTTGTTTGTTATCTTGAAGTGGTAACAGCAGGGATCCAGGCTGGAAGAGAAAAAGAGATGGAAAATGTCATGGGAGCTGCTATCTCCCAGCGGTCACCCAGCTTCAGCACTCCGATGGCGTTATCTGACTGCACACTCAGCAATAAAAGCACCTCCAAAAAGGCTGACCTAGCTCAAAGCTTCAGCAAAAGCCAGACCTTGGTTGCCCCCAAGTTTATCAGCATCCAGCAGCTGCTCTGTTTGCGTACAGCAAGGAAGAGCTGCATGAAGATCATCATCTCAGCTGCCGCAGACAGAGCATCACCAGCCCAGAGACCCTCCGGTGACCTGGGCACCCCTTGCCTCGCTGGCGGGGCCCCTGCCCTGGCACCCACGTTATCCCCTCACCCCCCATCCCTTCGGGAGCATTCAACCCTCATCACCCCCAACATGTCATCCTTTGCCTGAACAGTGCAGCTGGTTTTGTGGTTTAGGAAGATAAATGCACTGTGAGAACACAGGATCAACAGAAGTTTCCCCAATACAAACACGGCAGCAAGACCAGGTCTGGCTGCTGAGGGGATTGAGCAACAACGAGAGATGAATAACGAGAGCTAGATATAAACCAAAATGAATATTCAATGGAAATGATTATGAAATGATTATGAATGGAAAAAATTATGAAATCAAAAGGCAGAGCCTCTAAAAAAAAAAAAGTAGTGTGGCACTCACTGCCACTGACAACAGAGCCTAACTTGTCAAGCTTGGTTCAGCCAATAGCAGACTGCTGAGTGAGCTAACGAAGCTTGTCTCCATTTGTGTCCTCAGTCCACAGCTCACCCCTCCAGATTCCATCTGCGCTTCCTTGCTGGGCTGGGGAGATCAGGGCCACCTGGTTTGATAACCAAACTCCTCCTGCTTTTCCTTTGGGAAAAGCACCCGGCTGAGTCACTCTTGCTTGTAGGAGCGTAACTGCCTTGAAGATTCTACCCTTCTTTAATTCAGTTAACCAACAGGTGCAGCATGATACGACAAGTTTAGTTTCCCTAGACAAGCAGAATAACAATTTCTTCCATTGCTGAAAAACAGAAATTCTGAAAGGGCATGAACTCATATAAGATACCTTACGTGATAAAAACCAAACTCTCCCCTGTGGCCAGGTTTCAGGCACCTTTTCCAAGGTCTGCTCCACACCTCTGCTCCCCTTTCCAAGAGCCACATGCTCTGGACTTAAGCCTGCTGGACCTAAGCCTGTGCGACACTGGGAGGGACAGAGCCTTCCACCTTCCTCAGGTTTTGGTACAACCGGTCACCAGGACAAGACTGACGCTCCTGGCCATGACCCCTGCTCATGACTGATGCCGTGTGTTTCCAGGCACAGTTGGCTACAATGAATGGTTCCCTCCAGCTCTGGCAAGACCAAACTGGGTGGAAATCAGCAAATTGGTACTGCTGTATTAGCAAAACATGGCCTTTAAAATATAAACTAATGGCTTAAGCCTAAAGGTGAGCTTTTGGGGCACCATGAGGCTCTGGTGGGACAGCTCTGGAAAGAGTTAAGCCTGTGCATCTTATCTTCAAAAGTTCTGCTCACCTTGGAAGAGATCACGTATTCAGGGCCAGTGCTGCCCGTATCCTGGAAAGTTACTTTAACACTCATTTCTAAATAGCATTGCAGATATCATTTGAAGGGCACAGCACTGTCTGTCTGCCTGTCTTGCTACGACCAAACACTGACGGGCTGGCTAATTATTCAGATGCTTGGAGGAAAAAAAAAAAGCAATTTACAGTAGATTTAAAAACCAGCCCCTCTTGCCAATTCAAGTCTGCTCCAACTTCAGTTGGAGAGAGCTACAAACAATGCCAACACACTCTTCAAAGCCTTCCCTCCCCACAGCCTGAAAAATTCGCTTGGATATCAGCAAAATTGCCCATCAGCCAGAACAGGAAACAGAATCACTAAAGCAGCATCCCTTTATTGGCACTGTTTTTAAGTTTATCTCCACGTTTTGCTGTCTCTCCATATGGCCATTTCTTTAATAAAGGGAATGTTGTCAAAAGCTTGAGATACTAAGCAATGAAATTAGTAAATGAAACAAATCCTGCACTAATGAGGAGAGAGGCAAGTACGGGAATGGGAACTGCGTGTCCTCCCCTTGCTTACATCACGTTTGACCATGAGCCTTTAGACACTGCCTGAAAATCAACTGACTTTTCTTCAGTGAATCCCAGTGAGAAGATAAACAGTTACAGCTTTTTTTTTTTTTTTTTTTTTTAAATTAAAAAACCTGTGTCTCTTCTGCAATGTCAGCTCCACTTGAATCTGACAGCAGCTCGTCCCTGGGAAGGTGGAGGGGGATCTACTCAGCAGGCACCCTCCTGAAGAAGACAACACATCTGGCTGTATGACCGCTGCTGGAAACCAGGCAGCAGCAAGCTCCACCAGCAGCACAGGGCTCTGGATTAGAGAGGTCAAGGATCAGGTCAAAGGCGTCAGGACCCCAAATTAGGACTGTCATAAGAAGAGGAAATCCCAAGAAAGGTCTTCTCCCTCCTCCCTCATTACAAGGCACTGGGAAACCACCGTTTGGCTCCCTATGGTAGCACATGAGAGACCCAGCATGGTGGTTATGCAGGGAGAAGAAAGCTGCCACTGATTAACAAACACTACACCTCTGTCTTTTCTTTCCTGATCACACAGGCATGATATGCAGCTGCCTTCCGTGGTGCCAAGAGATGTCATTCTTAGCAGCTGAATAAAAGATCCCCAAGAAGACAGAGTGACAAAGAACAAGTAGGAAATGATCAAAGAACGATGCTTTTTCCTATCTGCCTTTCTGCAGGGAGAGCAAACACTTCCATTAACCAATACAACTCTTTTGTACTGGTCAGTATGGCAAAAAAATCAGGCACTTAGGGAAAGAAGATGACAGCGGCAGCAAGGAGGAGAAACAGCCATCTTTTTCAGCAGGTCGCATCAGTCCCAGCTAAGCTGCAGCAGCCCCTTCACCTTGACCTGTTCCTCCAGTCTTTTCTACCCAAAAAAGCTCAAACTCTTGCCTTGCAGGATCCAGAGGATCCTCTAACAGGGCTGCCTGGCAGCTGGGAAAGCAATCTGACAAGGAAAAGTATGTCAGACACACACAGGATTCAGCACGGGATGACACACTGGTCCCAGGGGTCACAGACCTGCAGACACCCTGGCACACAGGGATAAGCCAACAGAGGACTAGGCTACAAAGTCCCTATGCTCTTCTTCAAACCCAGAAAAGCCCCATCTCAATGCACAGACTTGGAGGTTTTTTATTTATTTCTTTCTGGTGGCAGAGATGTTCAGTGCTGCTCCCCACAACTCAGAATATAAAAGACTCAACTCATCCAACAGAGAGAAGAGGAGACGGTACGGGGAAGCCTGTGCACGAGGGGTACTCCAGGTAATTCCTTAAGTCACCACCCCAAAGTGAAGTTATCCACAAAAGAGCATCTTGGCTTGCTCAGATAATGCTCTTTTCTCCCATAGAGCAAGAAGAAATCTTGGCTTGACAGGAACAGAAATTTGCATGTGATGGTTAATACCACCACCAAGGTGGCACCGTGACCATCTGCATTACAGCATTTTCCTTTCCTGTTTCGAACAAGATACCAACCTTTGACTTGCCCTGTTGCTGTCCCTTAATTTAATCTCATTCAGTTTGTTGAGCTGCCAGTCAGCGTGCTGTAACATTGCTGATCCAATGCTGCTGTGAAAATTTCAATCATAGCTCCTTCCTTTGAGCAGGGACCGTGATCTATAAGCCTAACTGCAAACAGCCACAGTTTCGAGAATAGCCATCAAACGGAGACAGGGAAATCACAGCTCACCGTCCTGCAGCAATCTCCAAGCAGGAAATCAAAGCAGCAGCTTTTCCATCTTAGAGAACACAAGACTTGGGTTCAGGGGCGCAACTGGATGCAGGATGTCCAAGTCACCCACCATCTAGGCTAAGGGACAGCCTCTGCTCTCAGATGTACGTGTGCAGTTCACCCTGATGCCTGACTACATCTCAAATTTTATCTCCAAAATTATTCAGTCCTCTCTTCTTCCCATCAATAAATGGCCAGGCAGCCTAAGGCAGCAGCAAAGGGCGAAACTTCAACTGAGGCAGCAAAGCAGCACCAAAGGAGGCACCTGCTGAGGACAGGGGAGCAGCTGGAGCACACCTCGCCTGCCGCAGTGCTGCCTCCACCCAGCACGCTCAGCATCAGGGTGCTGAAGAGTCTGAAGAGCCCTTGCTGAAACGACTGATCGAGCAGGTTCTCAGGACCTGCTTCCTTGGACACCTCCATGATAGCAGCAGCTGTCCTGAGAAGCCGAGATGCTCACCGTGGGGTAAGTCAAGCCTGTGGGGTCAGCAGGGGGGACTATGGAGCAGCAGAGCCCACCCTTACTGCAGGGAAAGAAACCATCCCTGAACCACCTCGTATTTATTGTTCTATTTATTGATTAGCCACCGTATTTGCAGAGATCGCAGTGAAGCAGGATAGGATTTATTGCCCAGTCCCATACCTTAGGGCCCTGAGGCAATGCAGAGGCAGATATACCCTGTGAGCCCCCCGGGTACACCACAAGCTGCCTGGGGAGGGAGGGACCGGGACAGCAGTGCCTGAGCAGCTCTGCGGGTCAGTGCCTGGTATGAGCACGCAAACCCCATCATTCGTACACCAGTACCACCCACCCCAGGTAGCTTGCTTTCGGCAGAGATGGAAAGCAGGTTTTCATTGTGGAATCAAAGCAAGCTGCTCTGGGAATCCCCCACTTTGAGGTTACATTTATCCCCCAAACAGCTGGAAAAGCAGCACGAGGGAAATTCAGCCCCCTCCTTGGCCCAGGAGGCTGAGCCTGTACTCTCACACACTGCTTGATGCTCCATCCACAACACCAAGTCCACAGTGCCAGGTCTGGGCTAACCAGCCCCAGAAGTCTGACCCACCTAGTATGGAGAAGAACAAACCTCCTCTGAACCCATTTTCAAGCCCCTCACAGATCCCCCCTCCAGTGGGGAGCACACCCCAACCAGCCTCAGCACACGAGCCTGTCCTGGCTGCATCAGCCCTGCTCCCCCTGCCAGGGAGCAACCCAACCTCCCTCGGCTATGCAGCTTCTCACACTACGCAGCCTCCATGAATTAAAGAGCCTTTTTCTGCAGCCAGTCTCCAGAGGTGCTCTGCAATGCGACACAGTCCACCGTAGGTACACGACCTTTACACGTACATTCTTGTGCAACAACCCAGCTGGTTTGACCCCCAGTAGGTGTGAAACTCACCTCACTGCGAGCGGTTTGAGGACAGATCTCACACCCTAGTCTCTATCATTAACAGCAGTTCGACAGAAAGCAAATGCAGATCTAACAGGGAAACCGTGCGGAAACCCATGCCCTTTCAGGAGCAAAGGGCCACAGCGTTCTCTTGGTCTCAGAGCTCCAAGCACATGACTCTTAGAGATAAATTACCTTCCACAAAATAAAGGGAGAACTTGCAAAAATGATCCAGACTCATTTCTGCTCAAACATCTATGCAAATTCTCTGTTTTACTGAGGGGTCCCCCAGCTAAAACTGCCCCCAGAGCCAGGCTCCTCTTGCTGCATTGTGATGGAATACGTTGCTTTCTCAATCATATAGTGATATGCAAATGTTGCATATAAAAATCAAGTCACAGGTTGCTTGTCAGTCATTTTTGTTAGAAAATAGCCCCACAGATACTTACCATCTTTGCCCTGAAGGATGCAGGGATGACACTCTGATTGGAGCGGTGGAGACTTCGGGAAGCATCTTGTATAACTTGGATACTGCCGAAATTTATCTTACTTGGGTGCACGTAGACAACTGCTCCTTCTCCAGTGCTCACTAAATGGATTTTCTGCTCCAGAAAGCAGGTAGGAAAGATCAAAAAAAACAACAGAGAAAGTTTAAAATGATTAGACAGCTCTAAGGGTACTCCTAGACTGGGGGATAATTATGGCTGTTTGAAGTTTTTTCAGTGTTGTAAAACCAAAACAGAAGGCCTGGAGCAAGTGTGGGATCTGGACTGATCCCATCTGAAAAGCACAAGCTCCCGTTATCAGGGGATAAAGAAACCCTGGTTCCTGTGTTTGCTTTTTCACACCTCCTCCACACTGTTAACTCTCCTTCCTCTACCTTGTGCCTGCTCCCACTCCTTTTACTGCTCAGTCTTGCCCCAGACCACCCTCCCTGACTTCTGCTGCTGCACAGCACACTTGGACAGTGACTTTAGCCCCAAAGCTACACCTGTGAAAGCCAGCACAAGTCAGAAGCAAAGCAGGCCCTTTAGAGTAGAGATCACACAAGTTAGTTGCCTCTGATTTGCACATATGTGTATTCCTGGTATTATATGGATAATGGGCTTTAATTATTAATTACATCATTCAAGCAGTATTGTTTTCTTTTGACAGTCTGAGACCCAAAAGTTCTGTTCTTGCAGAACTGGCACAGACTATTGGAGGAGGAATGTGGATCCCTTGGCTAAACCACCTTCTCTCATCATTAAAAACATTCAGGAGGCATTCAGGAGATTTAGCAGCATCATTTCCACTTGTTTTATTAAAAGTTTAAAGCCCTGTAACTACTTTCAAAATGTCAGCCTTTCGTTCTGTTACAGAAAGCTTAAGGTTCCCAGGAATCCTGTGACATCCTCTTTCATGCTCAGAGAGATGAGAAGACGTTTTAAAACAGCTGCTTCAAAAGTTGATATCATCTTAAATTAAAGTTTAATTATCTATATTTGTTCTCGATTTCAGCTAGATGAAGTCAGGACACTACAGACAACATTCTCTTGCCTACATTTTGTTGTCATTGCTGCTGTTGTGTATGCCTGAATGTGGACATCATCTTTCAGGAGGCTTTAGTCCAGGAATGCTTTGCCTCATCCATTTCCAAACTTAGTAGAAAAAAAAGTCTCTGTGCTCCACGTGCAAGTGCTGTGGAGACTCATGAGTCTTTGGCTGGGGCTCTTGGCAAAGAGATATGATGGATGTTTCTCAGACGTGATGGCCCTGACTTTCAGCATGGCCTCTTACACAGTACTTGCCTTAGCAGGATTCAGGGACGTCCCTGCGTGCTCCTGAACAAAAGGCCTAACGAAGCACCAGTGCGGTTCATCTAATAGCACAGCAGAGTACAAGACCCAGGGGTTGTTCTGGGCTTCAGACTGGCCCTCTTATCCCGACTGACCTACCGTAATTAAATGCTGTGTCAGACACTTAGATTACCACCTAGGATGATACATCCTTCCTCTTCTCTAGGTGAAGGGAAGTTGTTGCGAGTATACTTGAAATTACGAGACCTCCTGACCTTGTTAATGTATAGAAACCAGTAAAGTAGGACGTTTAGTTTTAACATTAACCATCACTTGTGTTTCACTAGCTTTTATTTTTCCCGTATTTCACTGCAATGTATATAATTTCATTTATACTCTTTTCCTAACTACCCTCTGACATCTTACCCACTGGTAAAACATCTTGAAACCTGTAACTCCTTGCCTAGTGGAGATAAAACAGGCCTTGGACAGTCTGGCAAACTCCGAGTACATCCCTGATAACAGGGACCTAAAAATACAAGACAAGTGCCTGAGAAGACGCCAGTGTCAAGAAAAGCGACTGGAAGCCGGTTTAAACCAACCTCCTCAAAACAAACAGGAGCTGAAGGAGGGATGAGGTCACTCCATGACCATGTATGGACATGGGAAACCTAAAGTTCAGCTAGCAGACAGTGTGAGGAAGGTGATGTGGACCACCAAGGTGGGGAGAAGACCCTCACTCTATTTTTACTACGCACTCTCAGACTATGTAAATGAATTCTGAGAACCCATTAGCATAAGACTGTCTTTTCTAGGAAACCTGATGCATATGTATGCTTTTTGTGTATATTAGTCAGAGAGTTTTGTTAGTAAGCGTGGCACTCATGGTGGAGTGATCCCCAGTGCTGCCCAGCGCTGCGAATAAAGAATCCCTGCTGAACAACAGTTATACTCAGTTCTGACTGTGGAGTGAAGCTCTTTGTTTCACAGGCATTAGCTGTTGTGTATGCCACAAACCCCTTCTTTCCTTGTCCACACCAGCATATATTACAAGTTCTTGTTTTCCCGGGAAGGATCCCCGGAATTAGCAACCCTGCCTTACGCTTCACACCCCACCAAGATGAGTCGCACAAAGGCCCACGTCCCCTGGAACTCACCAGAGGGGATCCTTCACTCCCAAACACTGCAACATGAGCAACAGTGTCCTGTTCTCCCGTCACCTGGGCCTCCAGGGTCAATGGGACCTCCACCGAGCTGTGAGGCTGAACAATCCCCCACGGCACGGGGCTGGAGTACCACACAGAAGTGTCCTCCTTGTGTTCCTGTAAGGGACAGAGTCAAATGCAACACACAGGAGTGACCTTTGAGGAAACTTTGAACTCCTCAACATCTACACAATGGCAATTCACACACATTTTCAAAAATCCCCAGGAGAAAGCAGAAAGGTACAAAGCAAGATGCAAGACTTGTATGGGCTTAGCATCCTCAGGGGGTCTAAAAGCTGCTGCACCCACAAACACCCACTCCTGGGCTGGCAGCCTCCTTGCAGCAACTTTTCACAACCCTCTATGTTCTCCTGCATGAAAGCACCCCAAAGACTAGAATATAAACTGCTTCCTAAAAAGTTTAAACTGTTTCCTGAAGTTTATACTCAGGTAGGTTCCTGTCTAACTGCTTCCTGAAGTTATATTCAGGTAGCTTCCTTTTCTCAGCAACCTTTAGGTTTGAATATAAACCAGCAAGGTCTTATCCAAAACCCTTTTTTCCCCTAATAAACCCCTTGATAACATCTGAGGGCAGGAGGCGGATGCAATGCCAAACCTGAGGGATAACCCTGTAGCAGCTTGGAAGATTGCTGTCATTCACAAGGGTCAGCATCTGCTGATAAGGGAATTTTAGAAAGCACCGTCCAAACATCACGACAGGGTTGAGTACTCACAGCGGAGGAACCACGCATCTAGGCAAAGAGATGACCAAAAGGGAATTAGAGATACCGAGAGAATGTAGAGTTCGTTTACTCCCCAAGTAGCATGAAATAGAGCGTAACACATTTGTCAAATAGACACTTAATACCCCTACAGCGATAAATCACCTTTAACTTCTTCTGACTCAACCACCTCCTGTAAAGGTGGGGCAAAACCCTGGGACTCAGCCTCGCAGAGGCTGCCAAGTGCCCAGGCAGCGCACAGTGCCCTGTCCCAGAGCTGCCTGATCAGCTCTGCCCGCTCTTTGCCCCAGGAGGCTTGCAAGGACCCTCCCAACAGTCCCAGCAAGGCGTGAGCTCTGGGGGAGCCTTCCCACTGAGGACCAGTGCTCACCAAGGCTCAAAGAACACAAGACTCCAGTGTCTCAGTGAAAATGACTCCCTCCTCTCCCACACCGCTGTTGCCCTGCCTGAGAACTCAGCCCTTTGCCCCAGCGATGGAGGGCACAAGCCACCCCCTGCCTTAGGCAGTGGGGGATCACCCTCTCCCAGTTCCTGCACCCCCACGGCTCCATGCATTGTCTGTCCCCATTTGCACTTGTTTTACAAAACTGCAGCCCAGGCACTGACTGGATGACTCTGCCTGGGAGAGGGAACAGCACAGTGAACTCATCCCTCTTGTAATCAAACCAACACCCACTGCAGCACAACAGGATTGAATCTGGCTGCAGCAAGATCTTCTGGCTTAAGTCTGAGAACATTAGTGCTCAAAAGAACCAGAGGGAAGCAGAGAAACCTGAGCTCACCTTTCACATCAAGGACTATTTTCCCCTTCATACAATCGTGCTTTGAGCCTTCCCTCACCAGTCCTGCCATAAGCCCCTTTCCCATTCGCATGCACCTTCGTTAACTGACCCAGACACCAGCTCTCAGCAGGCTGCTCATTGCGGCCCAAATGAATGCTGTATTTTGGTTGCAACCCAGCACAAGTCCACCACTTGCGGGAAGGCGGAAAGATGGCCCTTTGGAAACTTATTACACCTCAAGCACCAAAAAACAGGCCAATAATGAATATAATTACTGTTCCCCTTAGTAAAAGGCTCAGGGCCATGCCTGTCCGTGCAGTACAGGTGCTGCTTTCAGAACACTGCCAATCTCACATCTAGCTGGGCAGAACTAGCTCATTAAGCAACACTTGTCATTTGGAGATGGAGCCAGCAAACCACGTGCAAGGCAGCGTGGTGCTGGATGCACGAGGAGAGACGACGAGCTGCAAGGAAAGCGCTGATACCTGGCTGTGAGGAGCAGCGCCGACACCGCCTTGCCAACACCGCACACGTCCACCACCAGTGCCAGCTCGTAGCTCTTCACAGTGTTGGAACACAGGGTGACCTGGTGGGAGAGAAGAGCATCAAACACTTCATCACTCCCAAAAGCCATCGTCCATGTGTGCTGTCCTCCGGTTCTTGTTCCACGAGCAGGAGAGGGAGGATTTTGCCCTAACTCTTCTGCTGGTCCATGTACAGAGCACAGTTGCTGGGAGCAACAAAAGTCTTCTGACAAATCTGCTTTGTTAAATACACCTTGCCCTTACCAGGGCATATGTAAGCACGATTACATTAATGCTCTACTCACCACTGTATTAAAATTAAGGGACGAATTTTTAATCTCAACTACAACAGCATAAATCCAGAGTCAATCTGTTAACTTCAACAGATTCAGCTTTACATTGGGAAGCTGAGGGCAAAATGCAGCCCAGCAGGTGCTGTGCAGTTCATGGCTGCCAGACCTTTTTCAGTCCCCACTGGAGATCACCGTAGTGAATACAACTCATTCTGCTCTTCAGGAGAAGATATATAAGACCAGGAAGAAAAGCAAACTGCTTTATATAATGACATCTCTCTTTTTAACAGCCACCACCTGTCCTCATCGTTCCTCTGCCCACTTTAAATCAGTGGGGCTCTTAGTGTGGGGATGCTAGGATCCGAGCCAAGACTAAGACCTTAGACAACACCTTTTTTTCTCTGTTTCATCCTAAAATGAGGTAGGTGGGAGATGATTACCCAGAGACAGCTACAGATGTTCCCACCAAGCTCCTGTAACCCTCCTCACCTGATAGTCAAGGTCACAGGCTCAGGGGATCCATTCACACTGAACCTGAATTCTTCTGTGAACTCCCCCAGGATGGCGGAACTGAAGGAGATCCGGATGACTTGCAGCCCGTCTGGCAAAATGATGCCCTCCTGGGGGAGGAAGGTGAAGCAGGAGCCCAGAGCTGTAGCTGGAGGGACCAAGTTGAAGACAGTGTCAATGGCTCCTTTGTTAAACAGGACCACCTGCAGCAGCAAGAAAGCAAAATGGAAATACATAAGGAATCTTCCTTTCTTACAGAAGGCTGATTTGTCTTCTGATTAAGCAATTAACGTCTGTAAAAAGCAGAAGATGCTGTGTGCTGCTGCTTGGCAGAAGCCAAAGAAAATGCAACAGGACAAGTTCTGCCTTTGGGTTTTTCGTACAAAGCAGTGACAGCTTCATAGAAACAGTCACTCAGGGTTTATTCCACTGATGCAGAGCAGCCCACTTCGACTTGCAGTGCAGAGGAGCTGCTCAGCATCACCAAGTCGATTCAGACCTGTCCCTAAGAACAAGGAAGGGCAGTTGCAGCATTACTAGTGATTCATCACACAACTGATTCTGCTCCCGATGAGTCCGATCCTGCCAAGGGCAGAACATGTTGCAGCCAACAAGTTTACTGCATGTAGAAGACACCTCAGGGCAGCACTACAACCAACTTCAGAAGCACTCCCCAACTCTGCTACGGTATGTAATTTAGTTTTCTTATTTTTCCTTTAATGGGATACTTTCTTAGTCTTTGCTCAAACAGACGTGTCAGGAAAGGATGAGCGTGCGGTGCCCAGCAGCTCTATCTATTCCAAAGAATTTCTCTTTCTTAAATATTCACAGCCACCATCTAAGACTTTACCGTTATCAGAATAAACTGCAAATTTAGAACTAAGCCGTATTTTGTTGAACACTTGAGAGATCTACTGCCTCGATCAAGTGACACAATCCCGTAGCACTTGTTGAGAGTCAGCTCTTCTCATGTTGGGTGAGAAATGCCCACAGCTGCTGCGAGTACCAGCACGCTGTCAGTCACCAACAAACCCACCCGAAGCAAAGCGGTAAAGGTTCTGATTGCTGCAGGGTGAAATCCTGCCATTTCCATGGACTTAACTATCTGCTTTGGATTTCTTTTCCCTAACTTTTGTCCTTGTAAAACCTGGTAGAAAAATTGAGACAGAAGCAGAGAGATGTCCCTTATTTTTTTAATTTTGCAGCTGCTGTTAAAAATATTCACGTATTCAAGCTCTGCAAGGGTAACCTGAAAACTACTCTCTCCTCTCTTGTCTTTTACACCTCAGTTACAAATTGCACTTAGGGATCCAACGCTGAGCTGAGGTTTACCTCCAGTCTAGCTGCTTAGTACAGCACTAACAGTATCATCTACTTAGTCACATTTTCTCAAGTCATGAAAATAATAAAACGATAATCAATAAAGTATCACCATTAAAAATGCATAGAGAACACAATATTTTGGTAAGAAAACACCTTAATGTGTCCTTCCCTGCCACAGTCAAGCTTTTAAAAGTATTGCCTCAGATCTACCTCTTTCAGTTGCCCTATCTTATTTTTTTTGCAGAAGACTTGACACCATTGGCAGGGGGAGGCAAATATGTAGAAAATTCCTTTGCTTCATTTCCAGAAATGCTTTGCTCTTCATAGAGATGCAGCAAATCTGAAGAGTGGCGAGAGACTGGTCAGCAAGGGAAAGCACTCCCAGTTCTGTTGCAAGACACAGCTCTGAGCCAGGAGGCTGGACAGCTTTCCTCCAACTCTCAGGAACCAGCAGCACGCACTTAACCGAAAACTGGCTGCACTGGACTGGAGTTCAAACACAGTAAATTAGTTCCAGCTGCTTTTTAACAGCCCGGGTACAAAGGTGCATTGCATCCAGGGCTGAAACAAAAGCCTCTGAATATTTATCTTTTTGTCCCAGTGTTGCTTCCATGTGTCAAGGGGGTATTTTTTCACATGAAGCCTCCCAGCTGATCTCCAGGGAAGGTTGCCAAAAAGCAGGGATTAAGGCTTCACAAACAACATATGCACCTTTCAGATCCCATCAGAAGTATCCAGATTCTGGGAAAGCCCCCGGATTTGACTAGTATGTCAAATGCTCCCTGCTCACAATGACCTGAGTTGCCAGAAATCCCACAGGTCCACCAGGCTCACTGCTGCCCTGGGAGCCATCAGGATCCCCCCCCAGCCCCTCAGAATCACCTCATAGCTGTGCTCTAATCCAACAAAAACCTTCCCGATGTCCAGCTGCTCAAAGCTGAAGTGGAGCCGAGGCCCTGTGCCTTCCCCTTTGATGCGCAGGGGCAGCCTGGTCTTGCGGCCTAGGGAGAGATTTCCACTTCAGTACAGTAATTCCCTCTGTTATCCTGGACTGTCCAGGCTGCCTCAGTGCTACTCCCTGACTCGGGGCTGGATGGGACCAGCTCTAGGTGCTCCAGGAGGAGATACAGGACTCTTCCCTTCCCTCAAGAGATATGCCTTGGGGCTGGCTTCTAATTTCTAACCAACCCCTCGGGCTGGTTTCTCATTGAGCCATCAGTTTGCACCCTGAAAAAGCGATGCTGAGTTTAAAACACAATCTCTGAATTTCTTCCCATGTGCTTAGATGAGCTCTGAAATCCATTCAGTGAAGGCACAAAGCTCACAAAACAGAAGATAAAAATACGCCATCTATACTGATGCAATCAGAGACAAGAGAACAGGAGCCGAGAAGTACGAGCCCAGGCAAGGCGAAGCTCCCTGCTAACGGCAGTATGCACGTCTGAGACTGCCTCCAGCAGGCAGAGCGTCTCAGCCACTGCCCGTGCCTGACACACAGCTCCGTGCCCGGGGCTCCAGGGCTCACCTCCTGCAGTGGCACCTAAATAAGACAGGGCTTTGTGATCTCCAGAGAGAAGCACTCACCTATGCCCACCGTGATACCGAGAGCTCAGCTTTGTAAAGACACCTTACCTGAAGCACGCTGAACAGTTATGGAAAACCTCACTGCTGAGGTCAGAGAAGCCATAAACATACTGCTAATACACACACCCCTTGCTGCAAAGGAACTGAGACTGCAAGGCTTATAGCTAAACTCTAAGATGCTCATTTTCTTCCGTAAGCCTGCTAAGATGACAGTGTGGGATCTTTGTCTGAAGGATGCTCTGAACCACTGGAGCAGCCTCAAGTGCCTGAATCCTGGCCACTGTAGCTCTTTGGCCTCTACAGGCACCTGGCAGCAGAGCAAATGCTGGCAAACCCACGGCATGAAAACCTATCCCTTCACTGCCTTGGTTGTTCTGGGATCAGTGATCCAGGCTTGTAGCGACACATCCTGAGGGCTGGCCTTGGACAGGAGACCACCTGGAAACCGCAGGGACAGTGGGCACGTACCAGCACCCTGCTGACCACTGACCCTTCCTACCAACTACACGAGAACCGAGTGGGCTGCAAGACTACTTGTGCCTCCACTGTGGGCAACAGAAGCAGGAGAAAGGAGCCGTACCTGAGATGTCGCAGTAGACCGTTTGTTGATAGACTCTGGCTTCTCGGGGTCTAAAGATCACATTAATTTCAGCTGAGGAATTTGGCCAGATATCTCCCTCCTGAAACAGAAGGAGACAGCAAACCATTTGTCTTCAAATGTCACATTTCTTGTTTTCAACCACAGTCCTGTAGCCTTTATTTAGAGCATCAATGAAGAGCAGGGAACAAGCAACACTTATCAACAAAATTTATGGGAGTTTGGAAGCAGCTGCAAAAAAACTTTCTAAGTCTCTTACCTTTACTGGCATCTGGTAGAGGTGTTTTGTTAAATTAGGGCTATAACGAAGCAACCAAACTGGCTCACACTCCAGTAGCACCTCAGGAGCCAGCGGTCTGCCTGGGCTACGTGTTCTCTATAGGATGGCAGTTGAGTCAGAGCATGGAGAACCACCATGGATGGTAACCAGGACAGATGTAAAACTACGCAGTGCTGTGAACATGGTATTGCAACACTTCTGGCTGAAACACTTCTGGCCTCAGACAGGCTGCAGCTGGCCGGTGCCATAAAATACAGATGGTGGATGTATGATGGTACAGCACAACCACTCCAGCTGTCGTATCCTGGTTTTGCTACAGCATAAGCAAGGTGATACGGGAGGGGATGGCACACCGTGACTCACAGCTGTCTCTCTGCAAGAGCCCAACCGTAAATACATGCAGATCCTATTTCTCCCTCAGCCCCTAAATAATGAGAATCTGCTAGATCTCCACCAGTCTGAGTAAGAAAAAGCTGATCTTGAAAAGCCGGGCACCACCAACTGCTGGCCAAATCACCTGCTTTGCTTTGCAGAGGGGGAAGGCAGTGGAAGGAAATCACTGCTCAAAGCAGTCAAAGAAACAAAAGACAGAGCTGGCAACAGAAGTACTAAAATGACACTCAAAGTGCATCCTGTCAGCTCAGGGCACTTAGGAGAAAGGCAGTGCCAAAGCCAACATCTGCCTCTTTCCATAAATAACCGAACCCACAGGGAGCTGTGGGATGGACCACGGCTCCCACTGGAGATGGTGTCTTCTGCCAAAAAACAAAGTGCTCTGCAGTAGCCTCTCATCTGGATGGGGAACAGCTTGGTTCCCCAGCTGAGGTGCAGATTTGCAGCAACAATCAACACTGTTACCTCCTGGCCCAACCTCTGGATCAACAACAGTAGCACCTTCGCAACCTGGACATCTTGAAGACCACCTCCATCAGCTCAGAGTTCACACGTGACACTGAAGAGTCACTACCAGGCAAGGACAGGACAGCGATGACTTGTCAAGGTCAGTGTAACAGTAACAAGTCCTCGTCCTCCCTCTCCTCTGGTTGCCATTTCCAAGGAGTCAGCTCCCACGGGTCTGCAATGTGACTTACAGCCGAGCTGTGGCGGGGAGGATGCAGCAAACAGCAAGGACTTTGTCCTTTGGCAGCCACCTGGGCCTCTATCACAGCTGCCTCTGCTGACATAACACGTGTAGATGCAAAAATAAACCAAATTTGAGATGTGCTCAGAAAGTCAGAGCTGTGTATCAGCTTGTTTCCCATAGGCTTGGACAACTGCTCAAAATGTTCTCGGTCACACGGTAATTCCAAAATCATGCCTCCTCTTTTTTGTTATTATTTTCATCAGCAAGTTAACCCTATACAGACTGAAGTGACCTGCTACAGCTTCTACAGATTGCAGCACCTGAAAATACTGGCAGCTAATGGTCCACTGACACAACAAAGCTTCTGCACAAACCCTGCAAAGCCATCCCACCCAGAAAGCGTTTCCAAGATTACTCTCCCTCCACCAGCTTCTTAACCTCTGGAAGCAATTATTTCCTCCTGTCACCTGTTACAAGGATTTCATTATTTCTGTGGGGAGCTCCCACACATCACGGCTGAGAGGTGGGAAGGAGAGAGCAGCCACTTTTGGCCAGAAGGTCTGAGGCAGCAAGGTCCCATCTCTGGGGGGCCTCTCCAGCAGATTTACATGGCAGTGCAAGAAGGGTGTCTGCCCAAGCTAAAAGTTACAGGGCTGTCACTGGAGAGAAGGTTATGGAAGCCAGCAGCAGTGGATTTTTAGATTCTACATTTGATAAAGAGGAGAAAATACTTACTACCATTTGATGTAAAGACACCCATATGCCAGGGGGAAAGACAGGCATGAGCAAAACTGAATGTGAACCTGATTGTTCCATAAATAATGGAATTAATGGAAATCAAAAGGTTGATAATGCTGGACAATACAGAAGGGGAGAGACTCATGCAGTAGCCCACTTATATTCAGTCCTAGAGAAAACTGCGTAACATTAACACAGACATTCAGGAAAGGTTTCCACTCGAGAGTTGAGGCCACGCTACCCTTTATGTCCGTATGTCACTACATGGAGTACCAGGACTCGGCGCTGTGGGCAGCCGGACTTCTGGACCTCACCTTAACGCACTTCAGGAGCTCAAGAGCAGGCTAAGCTAGTTGTGGAGACACAGTCCGACTGAAAAGCAGCAGGAGCCCTGGGACACACTCCAAAACCAGCTCTGACACACCGCAGCGTGCTCTTAATGCTCAGCTGATCAGCTCCCACGCTCTACAATATTCCCACCACTCTGACACAACCTCTTGGTCACATCATGCTGCTGTCAGCTATAGTGGTGTGAAACTGCAGCTGTGTCAACATTGGTGGCTCTCAGACTTATATGTGATATAGGAGTAACTGAGAAGAGAAGATGATCCCCTTCCTTGAAAAAAAAAAAAATAGTTTCACCTATTTTAAAAGGAAGAAGAGGTTGAGATTATCCTAGGATTTACTCCAAGATGAAAAGGGATTTTGCATTGCTCGGACAGTGGCCATTCTTCATCTCAGACCATGCAAATACTCAGAACCAGGGCTCTGGCTGATTGAAGGATATGGCGTTTTGCTTGCATAAACAGAAAAAGCAAAAAAATTTCTGTACCTATGTGCAATGAAAGTCAAAAAGTCTGTTTAAACCTGCCAGCCTTGTGTCCAGGCTCACAGATGACACTGGAAGGGAGATTCAGCCATGGTATCCATCCAGGTTATATGAAGAGATTGATATGTCTGTGATCAAACTTGGGTTGAATTTGGCCTCCTTCAGAGGACCATTTCATTTCTCAGGTCAATATGTGAACTGAGAGTGCTCTGATATCCTTTGTTAATCCCCATACGCTACGTGTAAACTGTGTCCTTACTCATAATTATCGATAGCTCTCAGCAGTGTAAGGACACTTATGAAGTGCCCTTAATTTATAGCCCTTGCAGCAGAGCTCAGCTTTAGGCAGCCTCTCGCTCTGTCAGGAGCCCACAGAAATGCTTTTTGCAACAAGCTCTCACAGCCTCACTAGAAACCTGGTGTTTTCTCTCGGCACATCAAGCCAGCTGATGCAGGGACCTGCCAAGTGACCTCAGCCAGGGAGGAGAAGGAAGGGAGCTATCGCTTACCAGAGGCTCAAGGGTGAACACATCGTCAGAGAAAAGCATGGAGTCTCCTTGCGCCTTTGCCCGCTGGTCCTGGAAGGGGCGGGAGAGAAAGGAACGGCGTTCTTGGAGAGCGGGCTCCACCTTGCACTCCCTCAGACAATGATCCATCTCGTCCTCTTTCTGCCTCTGCAGCCTGCAGCCACGGGGAGAGACAAACCAAGCAGATAATTTAATGAGCAACATATTTGCAGAGACTCGTGTGAGCTCAGGGGCAGCAAAGCGCTCGGGGAGGAACAGCAGCAGCTCAGCAAGGGGCTGACCCCAAGCTGCGGGGTCCCACACGGATCAGATTATCACTTGCTGTTCACGGGCACGGCACGTAGTTTTACTCCATGCTTACAAGGTCAGCGGAGGTTTCTGAAAGCCAGCAGCCCTCGAGAGCCTCCCGGCTCAAAGTCTCTGCCACAACGGATGGAGAATCCACCAACAACCCCAACTGGCTTTTCCTACCACAGAGCTGCTTGGGGGAGGCAGATCAAGATGAAGGAGCACCCACTGCAGGGCTTCACTGGCAAGGGGAGACGCAGCTGGGTTTCAGCTGCAGGCTACTGGCATCACTCTTTTCTTCCCCTTTGGACCTGCAGGGATAAGCAAGCTAAATGTGCTCTCTGTGCCCTATACCGCCTTCCACCAGAGGATCCCAGAGCACTGTAAAAGCAAACCAATGAATTCAGGCATTGCATCACTTTGGTGAAACCAATGGCTTTACATGCATGGAAATAGAGGCCCTGAGAGGGGAAGGGCGTTGCCTAGCATCACCCACTAAAGAAGTCTGGACCAGCATCTCTGAATCCAAACCCTTACATGTAGCCTTGAACCACCTTATCTTTTTCCTCTTTTTGGCCACCTCTGTAGGGCTTTGACGCAGTTAATCTCTCCCTTACTTGGTAGCTGTAGCAGAAATTATTCTAGTGTTTAAAGATCACAACCAAGAGATAAGGGAGCACAGCTACAGAGCAGTTGCTTCCTAGCTGGCATATCACTGTCCCCTCTGCACGCTCCAGTCCCTGGCCATGAAGAACCAGCAGGTGACAACTCTGGGGGGATGAGTGGAAGGCTCCACGTATAGCAGATTGAGGCAACGTAGTATAAACAGGATAGCAATCATCACTCAGCTAAATTCAAATACAGTTCAAAAGGAAATACGGTCATGGACGTTACTAGCTGTACACAGACAGAGCCTCAGGCAAAGGCTGGCACCAGCGCCAAAACCACTTGCTTTGGCTCGCTCCCCCTGGAGTGCAGTGGGAAATGTTTCTCCATGGCTGACCTACAGCGCTGCACGTGAGGAGGGCTTACAGCCACCGAGGAGCAACCCTCAACTCAACCTCCATCAACGACAATAATTCCACCATTACATCCCAGAAAGTGCTGCAGGAGGGAGACAGAGCAAACCCCTGGATAGACCTTCTAATGATCCAGATCTTTTGGGGTCACAGCCCAGAGCAGGGTCCTGCACTGCCTCCTCTCATGGAAAAAGCCCTCTCTGCTCTGAGATCTCAAAAGCTTCTCTGACAGCAGGACAGTGGCCTTGGAGCTATGACCATCCTTGAGATTGCAAGTAGGAGGAAAAAAACATCCTGATCAGACTCTAGGACATAATCTGGCACGAGATCAAATGTAATTGGAAAAGAATCAGGTTGAAGTGAACTGTGGGGAAACCTGGTTGCCTCTGAGGGGAAAGAGGATCACTCAGGGTCCAATCTGAGACAGGCAGGCGAGAAGAGAGCGGTAAAGGAATGGTCCAGGCAAGTGCCCAGAGAAGGTAATGAGATTTTCTTTTAACGCACTGAGCTTGCATGGAAGTCACACACTGTGTAATTAAAAATAGAGAACAGAGGAAAACTAGTTTTGGCCTTCAAGGCATTTTTGACCTAATTATGTTGATCTTTATTGGCTCAGAAGCCCTTAAAAAGTGCTCCAGTTTAAGGCAGTTTCCTGATCAGCTATGAGCTAACTCCTATACACCTACATTCATGCAAGTCTGAAAAGTCCCACAAGGATTCCCTTAATCACCCAAACTTTTAAGTGTCATTTCCAGTTCATCCCCCCGCGCTATAAGTGTTTCTCTGCTGCCTGAAAGGGGAATTTCAAAGCTTCACCACAGACACCCTTTGAAGAACCTGCCCCATCTCTCAGCACCATGAGGACACAGGCTGCTGCACCCCAAATGCGCTCTGTCCTACCTGTGCTGCCCTACCTTCCCTGCAGAACCCTTCACCTCCGAATTCTCCCCAGTCTCTGAGGAAGGGTAGAAATACCTCGTTGTGCTGGAAACCGGGACAGTGCAAGGCAATTCAACATCCTACAGCAGGATGGCCTCAACTTGCTGGGCCAACGAAGCACTTTACCTGCACATTACTGGAGAAGGAGCCTGCCACCTTATCAAAGCTGGAGTGGAAGAAGCTGCAGTGAATATCATCAGTTATGCTACCTGTAGCTATGTTAAGTGCTGCTACTCAGTGCAGTCCCAGGTAACGAGTGCTGACACTTTCCTCAGCCTCATGGACCCTCCATAGCCGGGGCCTCTGGACCTCAGTGGTTTGGTGCTCCCACAAAGCAAATTTGCTCTCTGAGGAAATCCAGTCATTGCAATCAGCCTTTCCTCCCCAAAACACCATCCTCAGCTGGAGTATGGATGGAGCTGGAATGGGAGGCACTGAGCTCCATTACCCTAAAGCCCAGGGACACGTAACCTGATGCCGTAGATGGTTTACTTGTCCTAAACCATTCAATGCAACAACACCCCTTGAGGCCATACGTTAGTTTTACCCTTGGGCAGTGTATCTTACTGAAATGAATCTTTCAAACAAACCTCAGCTTCTGATAATCTTCCTCTTCCTGAGTAACAAAAGCCTTCCACTGGAAGTGGACTATGATTTCACTCCGATTGTGGATGACCACAGATCTGTGGTTTGACAGCGTGAGGTAAGTCTTCTCAACTGTCAGGGAGCTCCTGGCCAGCCCGATGTTGACATCTACAGCTGCTCCATAAAGGCTTGTGTGAATATCTTCACCCGGAAAAAAGCATAGGGGAGTCTTTGCTCATCTCACTCGCTGGTCGAAGTACGAGGAACAAAGCAAGCCACCAGTAACAGAAGAAATTGTTACAGCTTTTACCTGTATTAGCAGTTCCACAGATCAGCACATTTATCACATCCTGACAGATGCCCGTCTACAGAATGAGGATGTCCTGGGCATCACCGTCAGCACCTTATTTCTGGGTGTGTTTGTAGAGATTTATCCCCAAGGTCACAGTATTTACAGTGAGATTTTTCAGATGTGCTCAGGAGGCCTTTGGGTTGCCATCCCACTCATGTCACAGGGAATTCTGCATCCAAGTCATTCGGGTGACTCTGAGGAGTCCCACCTCAGTCAGGGCTTGCCCAGTGTTGTGTCTCTCCTGATCCCTTGTTGCTGACAAGCAAAGATGCCTGGGGGCACGCGGGCAGGAAATGGAGGTTCGGAGGAACAACTGACAGCCCAAGGCAGGATGGGACACAGAAGAGAGCTTCACTGTGTTGCAGAAGCAGTGCCCTCACTTGCTGTGGGTTTTGAAGACATGTCAAAACGAGACTGGTGGGGCACGGCCCACCCCAACCTGCCCATTACAGTCCTGCAAGCCCATTTCCTCAGCTGGGACCCTGTTGCTTATGCCTGAGTCTGCAAGTCTACGCTGCGTCTTCCCAAGCCATTCAATGACCAGAGCGAGGGCATCTTTGCTTTCCACCTCAGACCCAGCTGAAGAGGAGAGTGTCCCGGGCTGTGCACATCAACTGACTAACGACTGGAGCCTTGCTGGAGTACCTGCCAGCACGTCACCCTCCCGAACAGACTCCCACCAAAGGCTCCCTCATTTCCAGAGCTTTCAAACCTTCCTTCTTCCCAGCCAAGTAACTCCTGGGAGTCAAATGAGCTCAAACTTCAGTACCAAGCCCACTCTTCCTCTTGCAGGCAAGTGTTCCCCAAACTTGCAAACAGCAAACATCAGACATGCTCTCTAGAAACGGCATTTCGGTGGAGTGGTGCTTAAAGCCTCAGAGCCAGCCCCAATAGACAAGTGCCATAGCCTGGAGAGCATCCATCTGCAAAGGCAGAGCCTCCTCCTCACTGCACAGGTCACAGCAAGGCAGCCAGAGAACGGACCTGCCTTTAAACAGCTACCGTGCAACAACACAGGGAGAGAGCTGGATGTGCGCTGGGTGGACTCCTGAAATCCTAAGCCAGACACAACACGGCAGAATCACATTGATTCCAGGGAAAAAAAAAAAAAAAAAAAGGAGCCCCCTCTTTTGGGGGGGCACTGGGGAATGAAGCAAGACTCACCCTTAAAACAGTAGATCTCTAGAGTCATTCACTCATCTCCACACACAGAGAATTCAGTCTTCATGCCTGTATAGCCTCAATTTCTCTGCTCTTAAGGGAGTCTGGAGTGGTAGGGATTTGTGGCCAGAGATGAGTTACGTTGCGAGGACAGCAGCAATGTTTACAATGACTGGGCAATCTGCTTTCTATAATGGACAACTTGGCATACAAAAATAACTGATGTTCAGGAGGGTTACAGAGGTGGGTATGCTTTATAAGCATTGCCTCTCCCTCCACTGAATCCTTGGCATATATTGGCAAACAAAGGAGCCAGGAGCCAAGAAATGGGAGACATGCACAGTGCTTCGAGCTCAGGTTTATGGAAACACGAGCCAGCACTCTACAACGATCAAGATGACAAACTACTGCAAAATAAACACCACGAAAACTATCATCGTCTCACTGTCTAAACTCATGGCCACATGCGTCTTGAAATACTGGGTATAGTTCTGATCTCAAAAAACAAGCTGAATCATTTGAAGCTAAATAGAGAAGGGCAGAAGGAACAATTAAAAGTATGAAGCAGCTTTTATAAGAAGATTGAATAGGACTCCTCATCCTAGAAATCATATGGGAGATAGATGGGAGAGACTTGTAAAAGCATGAATGGCCTGGGAAACATGAATAAGGAAAAACTGGTCACTATTTGTCATAAAACAGGAACCTGAGGGCCTGAAATAATGTTATTAGTCAGAAATTACACAAAAGTGGTAGCACTTTTCCAGGGAGTATTCCTTCCTTTGGAACACACTGCCACAGGAGGCTGTAGAGGCTAACAGCTGTAAATCCAGAGAGCAACTGGACAAATTCTTTGAAGATAAAGCCATCAGAAGCTATTAAGCAGTGATGAGAATAAAGCCTCCAGCACAGAAAAATGCTAACTCTAGAGCCCACGAGGGAGAAAGCATATGCACTGCCTGTTTCTACACAATTTGCTAAACATCCCCTATTGCTGCTCTCCCAGGGAGGAGCTGGGGACGCAGCCACCCTTGCGGTCCTGGCTGCAGGCACCGAGGACTCTTCTGAAGGTTGGACGGTTTGCTGGAGCACCTTCTACCACAGAGAGCATTCGGCATCGTTCTGAATACATAAACCCACAAATCTCTGGGTCCAGGAGAGCGTGCACAGCTGCCAGCGAGTCAGGAGGAGCCACGGATCTGTCTGCCAGGCCAATGAGCTGACACAGAGAGCGGACCTGCCAGGGTCGGCCACGGGCGGCTGCAGGCTTCATGTCTTGGGTCTCAAATTAGATGTGACATTTCATTTAAGACTCTTGGCTCTTTAATATATAAGTTTTTAAAAAAAACCCCTCTGTACTGTAACAGCGACATAGCACTAGGTATTTCACTTGACAGGGTAATGTCCATGGCGTGTGGTTTGGGATGCTTGGCTGCCATGAAAGCGCATTTACTGAATCTAGATGTATCTGCCCTATCGTTATTTACACAACATGATCTTATTACAGGCTGTCAACTCTCTCATTCTTACATGCTTTTGATACATTTCCTACAGGTGGCAGGACACAGCTTTTTCTCTGCAACCTGAACAAAGCAATGCCTGAACTTGAAATTAAAAGCTAGACTTTTTATAGAGCAGTAGAGCAGATGCTTTGGGTTGTGCACTCCTGAGCGATGCTCTTTGACGCAGCAGAAACACCACTGTGTTTTATCCCAGCATCCATCTGCGTGACTACGGACACAGGTATCTGAGCACACCATGATAACTTTTCACTATCTTGAAGTGAGAAATATAGCATTGGGTCATCCTCTGTGGGGCTCCTGTTGTGCAGGGAAACAGACAAAGAGAGAATTTACAGAACAGCTAAAACATCTTTCTGAATTCTTCTAATACTGCATGATCATCCTGGTGCAAGGGGGAATAATTTTCAGAGCAGTACAAACTGTTCTTAAACAGAAAGACAGATTTTGTTTAGCCTGAAAGTATAGATCAATGAATGGATGAGCAAACCCTTGAACAAGATTTCAAAACAAATTTCAGGTTTTATGAAGAACGCTTTCCTAGTATTCAACAGCTGGTACTTTCCTTCATTGATTACTGCTCTAAACATTAGGAAGCTGGTAGCCAGATTGATTAGACTGAACAGAAACAAAACAGCACCCTGATGCATTTTGTCTTCACCAAGACATATTCTTCCTCTATCCCTGTGTCTCCCTCTCTGCTGAATTTGGATTTTAAATCTTTTTAGGAGTGAATGACAGTCAAATTTGGAATATTTAGGTAGCATGGAAAGCAAGTGTAATTTCGTTTGCCCAGTTTGTCAGAAGACAGTGCCTTGCTCTCATCTCTTCTATGAATGCAGCTGGAGAGAGACAGGTCCTGCTGCTTTTTCACTGAAAATACAAGCAAGCAATGAAAGCAGAGCTCTTCACTCAAAAGGATGTTACTGTACCCCCATATCGACCTATGATAAGTAATTCTTTTGCTCCTGCTACTATCATACCCAGCTGCCTCCACTGCCGGCATATCCTTGTTTTTCAAACAGCATGCAGAGGTCTCTGTTACCACTTCACCGCCGAAGAAGCGAGTCACTTCACCAGGCTAAGCGACCTCTGGAAAGCTGGAGAAGTCACTTACAGCCTGATCCAGCCCCCCCACCATGTGGTTTTTGCTGCGTCTCCCACAGAGCTACCACTAGATCAGAGTCAGGAGCACTGCTCTGAGTTGTTTCGCTGTTGGGAAGCTAATGGCTTCACCTACAAGATGCGCTGAGTCTCCGCCGGCCTGAGAAAGGCTGTCTGTCCGTCCCCATGCTTGTATTTCCAGCCCTAGAGCAAAATGCAGAGCAGCGACAGTCATTTGTAAGTGCTTCTCCAAGGTGGTGTTCAGGAGCTGCCTTCAGACATCATTAAACCATCACGTTATTTACTCCAGACCTCGTTTATAAACCTCACCACTAAATAACTGCTGCTGCTAACACAGGTGTTTCTAAAGAACCATTCCCAGGCTACAACAAAGCTCAGAGCATCCTCGTCATTACTGTGGCCACAATTATTGCTGTAACATTCAGAGTCCCCAGTGTGGCCCCGGCCTCGGCAAAACACCCACTGAGCCCACGCAGCACAGTGCAAGAAGAGGGTCTCTACCCCAGAGGCCCTGCAAGGAGCCGTAAGACAACAGATGGGGATGAAAAGGGAGGTGGAAAGCAGTGACCAGCCAGCAGTGCTCCACAGGACAGGCTGCAGGCTCTTCAGACAGCTCTCCTGCACGTTAAGTTATCTCCTCTGCAGTCAGGCTCTCGCTGTGCCTCCTTCTGTGACCGAGCACCCACAGCATTCCCCATCACCCCCTCTGCACTGTGCTTAGGAAGAACTGTTTGCCTCCTTCCAGGATGAAATACTCTGGCACAGGAATATCTGGGAGCCAGCACGGAGGCTTCGTCCTGCCCAGCATGAAGGAGCTTCGCAGAATGTATTGAAAAGGACGATGAAACCGTCGGATGATGAAAGACCACTGCCGCATACCCAGGATGCCACGGGCTATTTTTAACCATTATTGCTACTACAGTAACGATACGATGGGGTACCTGACTGGCTGAAACATTGCTTTTGGCCATGGGGAAAAGAGTGCAGGAACTTTCATTCTGATTGCCTGGCAAAGACATGCCCAATAGACCACGTAATAAATCAGTCACCCTTCAAGCTGCTCTTCTGCTTCTCAGCAGATGCTGATCGATCCACAAGGAAAGGAGGCTAATGAATGGTCAGTTCTGCCCTGAAACACATCCACCGGTAATGACACTTCAGAACATGTCAGTGATTTCCACTGATGATAGAGTAGACAAGCTGAGGTCAAGGATGACCTGCAAAGAGATGAAAACCACATTCTTCCAGAAATCTTTCATGTGCTAAAAATGGGGTATGCAGCGTCACACAGAAGTCTGTTTCTGTGCATGCCTGAGGATGAACAAAACAGCCAGAAGGAGATTTTTAACTTCCAAGTGACCCTCCTAGTACATATATCCCCGTCTGTGCTCACGCAGTCAACTCCATGGGTTGCTGGAGCAGGCTTTTTGTTCGGAGACGTGTTATGGAGTTGTGGAGCTACAAAGCTGTGCAAAGAAACCTCAAGCAAATGAAGCACAAATTTAACTCCCCTTCATCTACCCTCAAAGTGACAGATCATCTCTCTTTGAACACAAGGCCCTGGAGAGGGGCCATACTCTGCAAGGAGCAGAACGACCTTATCAAAAACAGTATAAGAAAAATTCATTATTACAAGCAGTTCTAGAAGAGGGGAACAAAGACAGGAAACAGTTGTTACCTATTAGCTGTTTTGACAGAAACGAACACTTTGGAGACCAACTAGACTCACCCATCAATCTAAGTGATTTGAACTATAAAAGCATATAACCAATCAGTTGTATAAAGTATTAGTTACCAATCCTCGGTCTGTTGCAGTGCTGCTACTATTAAGATGCAAAGACAACATATAATTGCACAAACTCCTATTTGCACTTCTTTTGCCTACAATATACGACTTCCTCCACTCACTTTGAAGCAGATGTACAAGAACATACAAGTTTGACAGAAACCATCCACACTGCTGGGAATTCTCACAAGCGAAGGAAAAAAAGCACAACGTGCACTCACCACCTATGACAGGCAGAAAGAAAAATCCCTTTGCAAAGGTTTTAAATGCCTGATAGACCAAGGAAAATCTAGAGAAGCCTCTTGTACGGCATTCTGGTTTACACTTTAGGATAACACGGGAAACAAGATGTTCTTTAAAAACTGTAATAATGTAAGAATACTGTAAGTTTCTAACCATCTGCCAGCACTAAACACAAATAAACAAGAATTACATTGGTTAGTGCACTACAGTGAAGCTTTGGATTCAAAAGGGCCTGCTGCTTAGGAAGTGGAAGATTTCCCCACCTCTTAGCACTTGTAAGCAGCTACTATAAATCTGCCTGGTGTGGAAGGAATGGAGAAGTGCATGAAGATGAACAACTGCAGGCTGGAGTGGCAGTGGCACACAGCGGTGGCCGTCAGAAGCTCACGGTCTGTTGCCATGAATTTAGCTCAACAGTAACTTAATGCTGCTCACGGCAACGTCAGAGTCCCTGTAAACACTGGCACAAGACTAAGATTAAAACCAGAAAATGGTTTCGGTATTCCCACCCTGGTATCCTGCACAATACAGGGACGACTCAAGTATGCAACGAGGTAGGGAGTTTGCTCAGACAAGTACTGAGCCTCCTCCATTCTGGCTGAAGTCAGTGCAAATTGAGAACACTCAGCAACTTGTTTGAGTGATCTCAGGAATGGAAAATGCAGCACAACAAGGGCTAAACCTCAGTTAAACCCTGCTGCCTGTCCACATGCCTCAGTGGATTTACAAAGGAGAAAAAAGAGAAAGGAAAAGGCTTGATCTAGAGACTACATCAATAGGCTTTTCATTTCATTTTCAAACAGGTTCCTGGAAGCCACTGATTGCAATGCCAGCCTTGCAAGACAGATGACAAGACCCTTGGTTGAAAGGGGGTTCTTAAAGGAAAGAGAACAGAGCTCTACAAAGGTGGTTGTTTTCTCCAAAGCCTACACAAAACCACAGATGACTATCACAGCAAGGCAGTGCTTTTCTCGGATGCTTTATCCTTGTGGGTAGCTGAGATGTTCAGATGTGCTGGCACGTCCATGCTACAGTTACTTATTCAACCTCAAACAGCAGTAAACAACCAGGGCTGGGATTTCATGAGTTTCCTGCATGTGTTCAGTGACCACTAACACAGCGCCAAGCCCTTGCATGGGTGGCCTCATTTACCAAAGTAAGCCGGTTCAGCCAAACCCAGCACCAATTTTAGCCGAAGAGAGGGATTCAGCATCCCGACATGTTTACATTCCCAGCTGGAGTATGAGCTGGGATTTTTCACACCCAGACCCATGTACATGGGGGAAATGGAGGAGTTTGGACATATAAAGCAGTGAAGGTCAAATTTTCATTGTAAATCATTATGCTCTTAGCAGCAAAGACATTTTCTTCACACTCACCTGTAAAGTTTGTAGTAACACAACTACCACCACATAGACAGTCTATCTAGGGGACAACACCTGTACTCCTAACCAGGACAGTCTAAAGGACACACAATCCTAATCAACCAAATAGCAGGCAAAGGGAAGAGCTCCATGTTTGCTTAAGCAATGCTAGGGACAGATTTGACTCAAGTTCAGCAAAAACCCACGTACCATGCACCTGATCCTGCGTCAGTCACACTAACAACAGTGTGATTCACTGAGAACTACTGCCGCTTGTGAGCAAGTCAATACAGACACACAGTAAAGCAAGGAAAATGCCTCCCAACACCCTACACTGATATTTTGCTCTTAGTGCCTCTGTTTCCTAAGAAACAGTCTGTTGGTGGCTCTGAAAGAGCAACCCAGCTGCTTTTGTATGTGAGTCACAGGGAGTCTGACTTAGCACAGGACAAATCAGCCAGGGCTCGCCCCGCCAGGTTGGGTAACATTGTCTGCTGCTCTGCACTACACCTGCAACAAGCAGCTTTTAAGACTGATTAAATGTTTCGGTTTCACTTCAGCAATTAATCTCAGCAGCCTTTTACTTATTTGTATGCTTCAAAGCTTGAGAGATAATCCCTTAATTATTCCTTGCTCTCCTTCTCAGTCTGTGGTTTATTGAAAAATAACTGCAGTGCTGTACTGACAGGCAGGAATGAATCCTGGCTTCATCTCCCAGGTGGCTGCACCATGTTCCGGGGAGATTGCCTATTCCAGAGCCAGCAGATAGTTTGGTCCCTGTGGCCTATCCATGAAAATCACTTTTTCAAAGATTAACCATGGAGGAATCAGGTGTTTCAGTAAGAACAAGACTCAGGTTTTCAAAGCAAGCTGTGAAGATCCTGGCCCTGGATTCTTCACTTGGACCTTTCATTTCACATGGTATAAACCCCACAGCCCTAACCTCTAGGGTAGTTAGCCCTGATCTAACTCAGAAGAAGATCTATCCCTCTGAAGTTTATCCTATAGGTTCCCTATATGCATACAAATGAGGCACCTTTTGTCCTTCTCTATCTGAAATTTCAGTAGTTCTGTCAAGACAGTGTTACCCAAACCAATGAGCTTTTCTGAGTGAGCATAAACCATTCTCTGTGAATGTGTCATTGACTGAAAAATATTAAACAAAGCTGTGATAACTCAGAAGCCCTCAAAGAGCATTTGGAAGATACAGGAGCATTTCTAGAACTTCTACAAACTCAAGACAATAAAATGCTCGTTGCTGGGCTAAAGCATCACAGCAGCACCTAGGTGAGGACATCACACTTCCCAGGACCAAAGTTCAGGAATAGGGACAAAACAAACCTCTCTTTCAGGCAAGAGAAAAGGCACACCAAATGCATTCAGGCAACTGAGGAAGTGTCTCGACCGGCATCACAAGATACCTCTGCTGAACCAAGGCAGACAGAGGCATTTTAACACCACACCTTTTCTTGAGTTTTTCCCGCTTACTCTTAAAGTGACTTACAAAGCTGACAGACAGCATTTCTGTGGCCTGAGCTTGGCTTCTCGTACCCTAGTATAAATTTTATACCTATCTTGGGAGGCAGCGAGCACTCCCTGCCAAACCCCAAGAGCCCTCAAGTCCTGGCTGCTTCAGTCCTGATGCTGTGAAGTGTGAGATGTAGGTGGGTAGAGGGCAACATAAAAAAAGGGTCTGTGGCAAGACAACGGAGAAGCAGTACAGGGGACAGAGGTGTGTAAGAGACGGGGGCATTTAGAGAGAGTCCGACAGAGACATGCATTCCCCACGTTACACTTCAAACAGAGCATTGTCTAGGAATAAAACTTCACACCTGCATGTGCACACTGCAGTGGAGAATCAAGGTTCCTTCTTCCTCCACTCAGCAACTCCCAGAAAAACAACCTACCAAAAATCTCATTCCTGCTTGAGGGGATCCACTTTAACAAGCCCCTAAACACCAACTATTTCTCACTTTTTCCCTGAGGTAAAGGACAGGGGAGGCACACCCAGAGAGGGAATTAAGGTGGCTGCAGCAATGGGAAATGATGATAGATGACTGTCATGGGGGCGTGCTGACACCAGGGATGGACCAGCACACAGCCACACAGGACACACAGAACAGACTCAGCCTTTGTCCCTTATCTGCTCCCTTCTAAGCACTGAAACGTGCAGAGGTTTTGAAAGAAAAGCTTTGAGAAGTAGTTTGCAAAGCAAGTTTAACATTATTCTGCTTAGAAAGGGCTCTGTTCTGAAGGATGCAGAGAGCGTGCACCACGCAGTGCCCAGCACTTACCTGTGTCATAGTGAACTACCAGGGAACTGGAATGATCCCCAGTCTTCAGCGGGTGAAACTCCACTGTTACTTGCATGGCATCGCCAATCCCAAGAGTTCCAATGGACGGCTTGACAGAGAAGGGGCTGCAACGCAGAGAAAGAGACACATCAGGGCTACTGTGGGCGATTCGGGGACTACACTCCTTTTGCAGTCTACTCCACTTCAGCTCACTTGTGCAAGCAAAAAGCAAACAAGCCACAGTCAGTAAAAAAACCCAGAACATAGAGGATCAGAAATGGCTCTACTGACTCTCACTTCTGAAGAGATCCAGCTCTCCGAACATCCTGTGGTGTCAAACGACCTCATCTCCCCCATACTCTGCATCCCCTTCTCTGCAGGGAGGCTCAGGAGTCCGACCGCTAGCAATACAGACAGAGGATGGGTTTTGAGGAGCACAGAGATGGTGAGAGCTATCTGCCTGCACAACTTGACACTGACTTCCTCACGAATCTGTCTTTTCCTGCCACCTATAAACTCCACCTCAAGAGATGCAAATGTCAGGGCATTACTTGTCCCAGTGAGACTGCAGCCTAGGAATCAGACAGGGAGAATAAGTGTCCTTCTGGAAGACCAGAGAATAATTATGGTTTAATTTGCAGAATTCACTTTTTTACCTTGAAAACATCCTAGTTTAGCCTAAGAAAGGGCATGTTTTATCGGCATTACAACGAAAGCTGCTCTAAGAAAAGGAACAATCAGAAAAAGCTGAATAAGTGCAAACGCAGATTAGAGCAATACAATGACACGGAAACAAGACACGGAAGGGGGATCCCATTTACATCCTGAACCATTAAACCCCTGGCTACATGAAGTGCCATTACCAGGAGCACATCAAGGCGAGTTTAACAGGAGGTTTTCTGTGTATTCACAAGCACTGCAATCTGGGACTCTGGGTTGTAATCCAAGCTCAATAACTGTTTGCTTGGCCCACCAGGCAAATTCTGTGCAATGCATTGAAAATAATTATGAAAATGTGTTGGGGTACTTTGAATTTAATATGAGCAATTGTTATTTGTCACCAGGTAAATGGCTCTTGGCTGACAGACACAAAACTCAGTGCTTTAATGCAAAGGGACAAGTCAAGTGAAACATGCTTCTGCAGCTGGGGTTCATGGCTCTTCTACAGCCCCACTTAGAAAACAAAAGTTATTTGGTTTAGTGCTTTGCTGGTGGTCAATTTGTCACCTTAAAAACATGTTCTGGAGAGTTTTACCATGATTAGAGAATGCAACACACACAAAAATATTGAGAACAACTGGAGCCATGCGCAAGCTGAACTTCGCTCATGTAAGTAGTGACAGCTGATGAAATTGCTGGAGTTTCTGCTCATTAAGGAGATATCGCTGCAATTAGGGGCCTGACCTGTTCCCATTACAACCAGCGAGAACATTGCCACCGAAGCACGGGGCCTGCAATGTTTGTGTGCTGGACCTGAGACTCTGGAGAGAGAGGAGGAAAGACAAGGCACCACCAGCCTCAGAACTAGGCTGTTCTACACGGTCCTGAATCCGCACTGATGGTTATGGCAGGACTGCTGCAGGTCTCTGCCAGGGCTTGGGTGGGACCATTGCCTGGTGTGGGAAAGGCAGAGATTTTGTTTGTTTCCTTTTTTTTTTTTTTTTTTTTTTCCGAAATGTTGCCAGAACAGAAAAGCTGCTAGTTAAGGGGGATCCCGGGCAACACTTCAGCACTACCTCCCATCCCATCACCTTCCTACTCCTTCCCCATGGCTACATACTCCTGCCCTCAGATGGATGGGATAGGATGGGAATAACACTCCTGAAGATATCTTCATCTTTTCAAATTGTCAGAAGAAGAGGATCCAACCAAGTTCAGGACTCAGTTCTCAGGACTGAGAAACGGAGCACAAATCAGACACTGCATGTCCTACATCCCACCCCATGCTGTACCCACAAGACAACTCTCTTACTGCTGTAGCAGGAGCTCATTATTCCTCACATGGACCTGGTTCTCCAAGACCCAAGGATGAAAGCTCCATGGTTAAATTTAACTCCCCTGAATTTCAGTCACCGTCACTAAGCTGTTGTCTGCAGCCTACAGTTAAGAAGAGATGCTAAGGAGACATCCCTGACACATTGTCATAGCCAAATGAAAACCACTGCTGAGAGATGACGCTAGTGAGATAGACGTTGGCTTTTTATCCATTAAGTGTGACCTGTTCTTTAGGATAATTGTCATCCTGTTAGATCTACCCTTCTAATGAATCACTACTGCTCCTGAAAGACACAAAAGATAAGGTTTGGAGGTTTTTTAATAGCTCATTTTCTTCTGACATGCTTTTTAACTATGTCCGTTTGTAGGTTTGCTTTGTTGTACGACATCTAAACTTTCACAAGTCCAGATCTCCCAATGGCACCTTGCAGTCCCCAGCTTGTATAAACTTATCTAGCCACACCAATTTAGGAGAGACCTGCACATCAGCACTTGCCGAGATCTGGCTTGTTATTGCCCTTCAGAAAGAAAGCAACACTAGATTTGTAAGCAATTTCATAATGATATATTTTGGCATTTACATCTTGCTTACTTTCACCATCTTGACAGCTGGGCATCCCATGATGATACCAAAGGCCAAATGCTCCTGACAGAATTGAGAAACACAACTGACAAGTGAACAAAGCTGGCAGTTCTGTGGCCCAGGCCCTCAAACCACCATGCCGCCTGTTCTCCTGCAACCACACCTTTGGCACATGCAGTGTGCAAGGAGGCTGCAATACGCTTCAAGTGCCGTGGCATCTTTATCTTCTGCAGCCAACCTTTCTTTGGTCTATTGGTGCACTATAAAATCATTTGAGTTTGGGAGAATTGATTTCATTACAAGCTACCTCCAAACCCAAGGAAGACAGTAACATTACCGGAGATTGAATTGCCTCTTCTGTCCACTAAGATCTATTGCAGGTAAAAAAACAAAGGTCGTTTAATCTTCACATATATTATTTTTTAGTAATGGTATAACAGCCAAAGTCAAGCAGTATAGCCATTCCAGTAAACCCAGTCTGCTACAGTCAAAGCATCCAAGACTCCATCTCCGTGCTGAGAAATCCTGTGTGGAGTCAGCATCTCGCAAGCTCTGTATTTCCCTCTTTCACTGCACCTAGGCTCTATTTTCATGTCCTTGGATGGTCTTTGCACGTCCTATGGTAACTGGCCAATCTCACGCCTCCACGTAGCGTATGGGTATTACAGGGAGGGATGCAAGGGGGCTTGAGGCACTGTGCCTCGCAGGATCATTTCCTGAGCTTTCAGAGCTTGCTGGGGACATTCCTAAATGGATCTTATCTCGGACTGATCCCCTCTAGCCCCATAGCATGGCATAGCACAACGTCAGCAATGTCAGGAAAAGGCAGTGCTGCACTGAGATCTGCTTCCAGACACCATTTTCAACTCGAATGTACTGGAATGACATTTATCTCTGTGAATGTCATGGAGCAGAAACTCATTATCCTGCCTTAACAATGAGACAACAGGAAGAGACTTTCTCTATTTATACTATTATTATTTTTTATTACCATGCTATGCAGTTAAGAGCTGGGTATGGACATGCAGAGGGAGGAGAGGCACAAAGCCAGACTGCATAACAGGGAGTGCTTTGGTGGTTTTCTCCCTTCATGAAAAAGTGGTCAAAATGCAGCCATGCTTCTGGTAGAAACCATGGCAAGGGAGAGCTCCAAACAGGGAACAGCAGAAGGATGCTGAATTGGCCCCATGGCTTCACTTAAGAGCTCTTCCCTGGAGGGAAATGCACAACAGAAAACATCAAAGCCTTTAGATAAATGAGTAACAGGCAGGGAACATCATCATGAAGTGACCAGATGCAAGAGCTGAGCTCTCAGTACTGAGGGGAAAGGTTAGGATTGGAGATGGGCTGAAAAATGCACTGAAGGTGAAGGCAAACAGGTTATGCTTGGTGCCACAGAGAAGGAAATCCAGAGAAAAGCTGCAAGGAAACATGATATGAGCAGCACGATGGACTAGGAAATGGTGGCATCTGCAGCTGACTTGTGAATGGGCAAGAGCCTGAACATGCTCAGGCCAGAACACAAGTTTAAATTGTTTAGATAGAGAATAAAGGATACAGAGGTCACCTGATGGATCTAAGCTTACACAGATCTCTCACTCCCTTCTACGCCACTAATCATCCTCCTCCTCCTCCTCTCACATGCAAGCATGTGTTTTTAAATACTCTTTTAAGAGTATTTAAAAAGAAATCTGAATGAAAGTCAGGGCAACTTAATTAGAATAAAATGCTACTTATAGTCAAAGATTTAAATCATCTGTTTGAAATGTCAAAGTGGCTTTCAAAAGTTCACAATGAAATGGAAGAGATGGCAGATGTCATCAGCTGACAAAGGAAATCATACCAGCTTTCCATCCCTGTACACATCCAATCCAGTTGTTCAGAATATTTTTTTGTGTAGTTTGAAATAAAACGTTTGCAATGCTTCCCATTTCTTTATTGCAAATCAGGACTGAAATATTTAATTGCTGAAGTTCAGAAACTCTTAAAATCCATATCAAGCAGGATTCGACATGTGCTGTATCACTCAATAGAAGAGTTGGAGAGTACATTGCAAAAAGATGCTGGACTTCACTGAGTATTTATTTTGGTGGCAACAACTAGATCTGGAGATCCCAGAGGAAAACTGTGCAGTGATTTACAAGTTCCTGCCTACGTGTTTCCACAGGGAAAAGAAGCAGCCTCCTTAAATAGCATCCTAGAAGCCTGCTTAAATAGCCTTGACAAGCTTTGGTGGAAGCTCCTCTTAAACCCTCACGTTTCACAAGAGAGAAGTAAAGAGTAGCCTTTTGAGCCCTGTTTTCCTGGAGAAGAAGCTGAAGCAACTCAGGTGCACCAAGTCAGAGCGCTGGTCTTTGCTGCATTCTTGACCTCAGCTCCTACACCAAGACCTCCATGACCAAGCAACTCACCACGAATTACCAGCCAACTGAACCACTTTCCCTGCAGCTGCATCACCCTCTCCCATTCAGCAAACTGGGAAACCAGTGACTCTCTTCTGAGACCAAAAGGAGCAGGACAGGCTGTTCACAACACAACTCATGTCAGGCGTTTGATTCGGGACCATCGGAACACCGTGTGCCTGCAGCCTCCCAGAGCGTGGGTGTCTTTGGCCGACACTGGTATGTAACCGTTTCAGAAGGTACTCAGGATCAGGAGGTTGCAAGCTGGATCCTTACAGATTCGAGCACTCTCCAGGAAATCTGGGAGAGAGAAAGCTCTAGAAGAAAAGGCCCCCAACTCACGCACCAGACACTTGCTGCATCTTTTGCCTGTGCCCTCATTAGCATGCTGCTTTGGGGCTGTGGTGCAGTTCTGAAGCCAGTGTCTGCTCATCTCCACCTAAAAGCTCATTCTACTTAATATTTGGTCTCAGGGACCAGACCAAACCTACTGGAAAACAAAGTTCCTGGACCACACAGTGTTCTTGTCAGAGCCTCAATACCAATTACTTTGATCTATGATCTCTAATGGCACTTGCAAATAAAGACACAGCTGCTGGTAAATTCTTAAATGTCTCTCTCACCAGCTCACAGCTTGCCCATTTCTTAACACTGCATTTGGTCTACAGGAACTGAGCTCCTAGAGCTGTCGCCTGCCACGCAGCATCTTACACAGCCCACGGGCAGCCAGGTTGCCTTCCTTCGTTTGCTCTTTCAATCTAACAGAATCACTCTTGCAAGATGCTGTGTCAGAGACACCACTGCAGTACAAAACCTCGCTGCAGCATGCAGAGTTTTATCAAAGGTTGCATCACGCGTTTGTTTTGGTTTTTTTTTTTTCTTTTCGTCTAGGTTGGAAAAGACCTTGAAGATCATCCAGTCCAACCATTAACCTAACATTGACAGTTCCCAACTACACCATATCCCTAAGTGCTATGTCAACCCGACTCTTGAACACCTCCAGGGATGGGGACTCCACCACTGCCCTGGGCAGCCCATTCCAACGCCTAACACACTTAAAACACTATAAGCAACAGCAAACCCCATGTGTCCTGCCCGTTTCCAGCTACGGCTGCAATACAGCAGCTCAGATGCTCTGGTTCCTTGTTGTTACTGTTTACCAACCACGTTATCATGCAACAGTGTTTTACACAAAGAAGACGAGTTCCTTTACCTCTCACTGCTGATGCGGTAGCGAGCCTCCCGGTTACCGATGTTGCGAACCAGCAGAGTCTTCTGGGAGCTGTACTTGACTGGACAGACGGAGAAGTTCAGCTGGTCAGGGAAGTCCAGGATAGCTCGGGCACCTATAGCTCAGATTGGCACAATAAACTTTTCCCTTTCTGTGATGCAGGTGAGCTGGCAGAAATAATCCTGCAGGGAAAGAAACAATCTCAGCACAGTGCATTCAGTACCATCCCACGGCAGAAGAAAAACTGCTGTTTTCTATGACTCTAACAGTAGCATCCAGCAATGTCAAAGTACTTTTTACCTTAGCAACCTTTCATTCCTGCAGCATGACTTGAACAGGGCTGTTAACTTGCAAAGAAGAACCAATCCCATTGATTCACCTGCTTTCACAACAAGCTGGCAGAACCAGACAAAATTATCTGATACTTTGATTCGGAGGCACCAAAATAGAGCAATTTCATGTAAGGGATTCCAGTAGTAACAAGAACCCACTTCGATCACCACCACAGATGATCAAAGGCTCCACTAAGCACCCAGCTGTGCCACAGCACTAACTCCAATCCCAGCAACGCAGCGACTTCACTGACACTGGCCAGGGGATGCTCAGGTGCATTTTCAAAAGGACTTTGCCACAGGCACAACCAACACGCAATCTTTGGTGAAATATTTAACAAGCTGGACACGGGAATTGTTTTAATCTCAAGTGAGCATAGGGTAAGTGTGTATTTCCCACCCCTTCCCAGAGCATTATAGGGACAAGGGTGGGAACACACTCCCTTAAAAAGCTATCTGATCTATCTCCCCACCCCAGAACTGGCTCAGCTCTACACCCAAACTATTCTTGCAAGATGTCTGACAAGTACTTAAAAGCACTAACAATTCCACCCCTGCGCTCAGCAGCCTATTCCAGCTCTACCCTAGACTTAAGAGTTCTTCCTGTGTCTAATCTCAGCTTCCCTTTCCAGCTCACCTAGCCTCAGGGGACGTGGGAAATAGCTTTGCTTCCTCTCTGCTGCAGGGTTGATGCCTTGTTAGCATGCCTACCTGAGGCAGGTGGTAGCAGGAGCTGCAGATGGGAGACACTGGGACAGCCCTGCCAGAGCAAACTCAACTGTGCTACTCCCCGGCATTGGCTTGATCACAAAAGAGACAGACAGTTCCCCCAGCTGTCTGGCGTTTAGCAGTAGGAAGGCAAATCAAATCACCCAAATCATTTCACTGTAGGGAGGAGCAGATCCATCTCCAGATGGACGGTGTGCCATTGCAGGGCTGCAAGTATCCCCTTGCCCCCGCTGAAATCACTGGTAAAACTGTTGCAGTAGGGCCAGGAGCCATTACCTCCAGCAGCTCTCTTATCCATGAGTTGATGGAACCTCTGCATCTTATCACTCGCTTGCTGTCCTGATCTTTTTTCCTCGGTGCTTTGAAGCCGTCTGATATTTTTATCATTGTTGAAGCAGCAAGCAGATAATTTGATTTAGGAATTGCACACAACAAACTCTTAACCAGAACAGATTCAGATTCCTCTGTGCTTGGGATTTCCTGCTCTCCCACACCCGCCCCCTCCAAGCCTGGAAGGGACCTAAGGCAGCCAGAGGAGGCACAGACACAGAGCTACTGCTTTAACACAACAACTAACACCCAGCGCTACCCACCAGCTGGGGTTTAAGGTTGCTGTAACAGATGTTGTCACAGCCAAGATGTAAAAAGAATAAAGAAGGATCTTCTTCCCTAGACATATCAAATATTCACACTGGACCTTGCAGAAGGGCTTTTGCTTCTCCTATTTGGAAGGTAAAATACCAGGAAGGGAACTGCAGCAAACGTCCTACAGAACTGAGTATCACATTTCAGGAGAGTGTTTCATCTTCAGCAAGTCTTTCTGAATTAGCAATTTTGTACTCAATCCTGCAGCCTAAGCCATCTAAAATAAAAGGGATGGGCAGCCCATGGGAATTTAAAGCACCTACTATCTGAGTACCCCACCCTGCCATTTTCCTACTGTTCCACATGCATCTTCCCTCGTAAACGCTCAAGGAAGCGCAGGGAGGGAAAGCACAGCCCGTCAGTCCCTGCTGCAGCAGCTAACAGCATCCTGCAGTGCCAAGAGGGGACCAGCTGCAGACTGCCCGACCACAGCCTGGAGCAGACCCCACAGCAGGCTGTGGGCTATAACCAGTGCGTAAAAACCGCGATGACTTCAGACATAATGTTCCGCTGTCTCGCTACCGTGTCCAACACGCTAGGCATTAAGGTGACTCCAGTTTTCAAAGGTGGCGGTCCCCACTCTGATCAGGCTCACTTTGGGTCTTCCAAATAATAGGTCACTTTTAAACAGATCTCTGTATCTACCGTTAGTGGAGCAAACCCATAATCACACAGCACTGGACAGATACCAGAAACCAACACCTTGGGAGGCCGCCCCACCACAGACGGAAGACTCTCTTATCTCTGAAACCAGCAGACATGACACTAAATGTTCCATCACTGAAGGATAAAAATGGCCTGAAACACATAAGAGACTCCAGCCTATGAGAGCATAATCTTCACCATGGGGAAAGCGTTTCCCCCCATTCTAGATCCAGGGCAACCCCACTGGAACCAGGACAGTCCTCAAAACCCACAGCAGATGCCCTGTTCTGAATCCAGCCCAGCAGGTTCAGCTTCCACTGAAGGCACCAACCTCTCTGGACCTCCAGTCTCACCTTGTTCTCCTCAGGGTTGAACTGGATGCGGAAAGTTGAACACATGCCAGGTGCTACCTTACAGCACACACCACCGGGGCTGGTCAACTTGAAGTAAGACGACATCTCCAAGACAACCTTCACCAGCCGAAAAACCTGCAGGAAAGACAGGAAACTATGATTTTGCCACTCATATGGAAACATGAGGAGAAAATACCTGGCCATGCCCTGGGGACATCCTGCCTTAACCACCTTTCCAAAGCACTTTTAACTCTTGAGGTTGTCACAACCCAGACTGGAAGCCCAGGAAGTCGCAACAGTTCCGTGATCCCCTTGGGTTAAATTAAGGTGAAATGACACCAAACGACCGGTTAAAATGTTTTACTTGCAGTAGAAAACAATTTAAACTTGGAAAAGAATAATAAACAATGTGATCTCTTATAAATCTGTAAGAAATAAAAGAAAGGAAAGAAATAGAAAGGTGAGAAAGAGAGTCAAAGAAATCTGGATCAGCACCCCTGGATCCAGAGTTGTCTCAGGTCCGACCATCTTGCGTGGTGGGTGCACACACAGCAAAGTTTCAGTTTCATCTTATCAGCTGATTAACATACTTCTGCTTCTGGGGCAGAAATGCTCACCTCTCGTCAGGCCTTGTCGCCTCTTCAATGGTGAAGGCACAAAGTCGTTAGCAAGGCAAGCATGGTGTCTGGCTTACACAATAGAGCCACACAGTACCGGGCTTACACAGTGCAGACAGTGATTAGCGGTCTTTGTGCTTGAGGGGAAACTTTTGGTTTCACTCAGTTTCCCCACTCTGAGGCCCACATAAGTAGTTTGTCAATACAACTGCAAGGGAGTGGGGGGTGCAGCCTTCCATACACTCCCGCTCCCTCGGGTGACATTCCTTAGACTAATCACAAAGGCCACAGCTTGTCCTGGAGGTTTTCTGTGTCGATGAATGTTTGAGGCATCAATTCCTTCAGTTCCTTACAGAGGTACATTCACCTAATACACCAGGATGGAATCCATCCTGCCAGGGCAAAACAGCTCTAGGCCAGAGGCAGTAGGGCAACGCCCTGCTGTGAAGGAATCACCGAGCAGGTGAGACACCAGCAGCACCGAGCGATAATACCTGAATCAAGTCCACATATCAACCAGCCCAAAGAACCTGCGGGCTTCTGCCTGCACACACCCAAGCAGTCATGCCTCTGGAGGGGGATGAAAGACCTGAAGGCAAAACAGTACCTGTTATACTGGGGGGAGGAAGAAATTCACTACTAACATACTGGGTTTGAGTGGGACAGTCAAGCTGCAGTGCTACAGTCATGCAGGCAGATCAGCAAGAGGAGGAGACACAGACACTGTGGCCCTACTGGGAATAAAAGGAAACCTGAAGAGCAAAACGAGGAACATAGAAAGACAAGGAGACAAGAAACAAGGAGATGGCTAAGGGAATTTAAAGGGGGCTGTAAAGAAGCAAGGGAGAAGCCCAATACACTACAAGGAAAGTCTGATGCAGAAGATGAGAGCGGTCAACTTGCCAAAATGATGGAAAGCCAGACAACCCCCCAGGCTGGGCCTATCAATTATGGGCTTCAGAGGCATTTTCTGCCTTGAGATACATGACCAGCACTGACTCACAGTGTGGTTTCATTATTAAAAGCCACTCTCGGCTCTCTGGAGGCTCTTGCTGCCTGGTGCCTGTAGCCAGGCAGCTCCCAGTGCAGGCAAGGCAGATTTCTGGGAATTCCTCCCCACACCCAGGAGTCCAGGCAGGCACCTTGCTGCAAGTTTCTGCCCTCTGGGATACCACAAGCACAGACGCAGCAAATAGGTGTTTTCTAGCACACTGATATCAACCCTTGAGCATCAAATCTCATCTCAGAAAGTCTAAAACAGGCAATTTTGACTGACAGGCAGCTTCGCTGATAAACAACAAACGCATGTGAGGCTTGGGAAAAATGGAGGTTCATTCTTCACCACCCGCTCGAGCCTGATAACCCATGGCCAAGGCAGTCCTGAAGTCTCCAAACGTCCTTTGCTCCCAGCAGTGCCCTGGGACAGCGAGTTCCAGGAGCCAATTTCACACTGCAGACAAACATTTTGGTCACCAAGTCCCTTGGGAGATGAGCTAAGACCTTCAGCAAAAGCCACCCAGAACATCGCTGAGGGTGGTGAGGAGCAGCCTGAAGACAGAAAAGCAATTTTACAACACACAGGGAAGAGCAGTAACTATACAGCAAAGCACTTCTGTATTTGCATGATTACAGAGCCTCTATCTGCAATATATACTTTGCTGTCAGCTGGATTTTTATGGATCAGACAACCTCAGGCTACCATGCAGTATAGGTCAGTGTGATTTGGAGGAATCTGTGAAACTGGTGAGAAAACTTTGAGACAGAGTACAATGTTGCTGGACATCACCAAAAGCCAACAAAATTAGAATATAACCACCTCTCTTGGGATTATCATCTCTATGTTTGTATACTTAAATATGCCAAGGATTTTCCTTAAAGCTGATCTTACTTTTACACCAGAGCTGTCCAATGGCTGAGGTCTTACTAGCTTCAAAACTAACTCCTTTTGGAAAAAATCAACAGCTCACACATTGCCTCCCCTTTACAGGGCATAAAAATCACAAGGTGCAGCTGTACAAGTTTATTATTTTTTACTGGGAATAGCAGACATGTTGATGCAGATGTTCTTTTCCACTGGAGGAAGCATGAATAGAGCAAATTGACTGTTTGCCTGTTGGCTGGTACTTGGCAACATCAAATACTTTGAAGTGCTGTCTGGATAACAGAGCAGCTGAAGCCAAAAGACTTAATGGGAACAAAGCAGAGCTATAGGAAAAAAAGAGAAGCTGAGGCACATTTTAATCAGGACAGAGGATACCACAGCAAAGAGTGCCCAGAATCAGCGTGGACCCCATGAATGGTATCCCTTGGACAGGGGCACCCACGCTGCTCTTTCCAGTATTCCCAAGCTAAACGCCAGGCCAGGAATGGTGCAGGACTCTCCAGGAACAACTGAGGGACCACCCTGCAACTGTCTTTGCCAAAGGGTCTTCCATTTCCAACCATGTCCCTGTCAAAACCTGTTATCTCGGAATACGTTTTGACTTCTCTGGCTGTTCCCCCACCTGCAACATGCCCTGACAGCTTTTTTTGTCCACTTGTTTGTTTTCCAACAAGACTGGTAGATTTGGAGGGGGGGTTAATTCACGTGCTCTCACGTACACTTCCACCTGCCCATCCTGCCCTCCTCTCACGTACACATCTTACTCTTTATTACAGAACAGTATCTTTAATTACACCTTTCTTTTTCTGAACATTCTCTGCTTCCAGCACACTTACTCTTACGTGTCAAGAGAAACCCTTGCATGTACAATGTTCTCTCCCAGAGCACCTTCCCACTCAGCTCCTTTCCTCCCTCCTGTCTTTTCCCACCAGCTGCTCTTGGCACATGCCTCATTCAAGCAAACGTTTCCCCTGCCGAAATTCAAAAGGTCTCAATTTTCCTCCTTACAGTGCAACAACACTGCTGGCATTTTTCAACTTCTCCCTTCTCAACTTTCCTGGGAAATCTCAAACGATCACAATTTTTTCAAGTGAAGGTGGAGACCTTCAAGAGAACATTACTCTGGATGTGCTGTGGTTCTCCAAAGGGAAAGCAGAGAGCCACGTTGCTTAGAAAAACCTGAGCAGAACTGCATTAACCTTAGCAGGAGCCTAAAGTGGCACCTAAAGGCCTCCCACTGCTTCTGCTAAATCAGTCCGTTTCCCCTGCTGCTTCAAAACACCCTTCCTGGAGTGCTAATGCCACTAACCATAACTTCCTCCAGCATGGAGAAGGCTCAAGCCCTGGGCTTTGACAGTGAGCTGCACAGAGGCAGCTAAACAGGCTGTGAGAGGCAGAGGTGTCCTGCCAGAAACCGAGATTAACCAGGGAGCCACCAGCACATGGTGCACACTCGAGGTAAAGCAGGAGAGCAGAAAGAACTGTACAACCCTCAACATTCCCATCAATCCAGGGCTTTCAAGGGGAAGGACGCTGACTAGAAAAGCTCCTTTGAGTTAGATACCACCAATGCACGGCCAAAATCAGGGGGAGGATTCCCAGCATGGGAAGATTTCCACCGTCTTGCAAAATAAAGGTGGTGAGACATTTTATTCTGGATGTGCTGTGCTGCAGCAGGTAACTTGTTATGCTGTAAACCACAGGAATTACACTGCTCTCCTCTTCCAGCACAGTGTTAAAGCTCCGCATCCCAGCACTTACCTTGTCAGTGTTCCTCAGAATCAGTGGCACTTCGTAGACCTCGACGGGGACGTAGTTCTGAAATACCACCTCTGAAGGAAAAGGCTGAAACAAGCTCTGCTCCAGGTCAACTGCTGAGAACTGGAGAGGCAAGACAGAGCGGTGAGAGGAGGGTCAGCTGCTGGGAGAAAGATTCATGAAAGAATCCTACCGATCTCCAGTGGAGTACAGTCTCTTGGTGAGTACGTCCACGTGGCTCACGCTAGGGAAACAGCCCCCCACCTGTGTTCTGAGCTGATCAAAAGTTTCTGGACCACACTGAGCAGGCTCAAGCTAAGAAGCTCTTTTGGTGGGTGTTCCTCCAGGTTTCCTTCTCCAGAATGCAAGGCAGCGCTTACTGCCAGCAGAGCCCTGTGCTAACGTGGTCACACAGCTCCAGAGCACTTCCTGGAAGAGCCACGAGCACTCATGGAGCAAGCGAAACCCAAGAATTTACATGAGACTCCATGGGAAACAATTTTGGGATGATCTTTGCTCTGAGACAGAGAGACCGAGTCCCACACATCCCTAAATACCTTTTTTGATAGAGAGCCTAGAAACCACTTAGAAGACCACACTACCAGAGGAGGTAAGGCTAAAAAGAAAGTAACACAGTAGTTGGGAAAAAGACAAAGGAGGTGAATGCTGGATAGTGGTAAGGTTTAGCTCTTTTCTCAGCATTACTGGGCAACTTGAGTAAGACTGGACTTGGTATCTCCTTTATCCACAGGCTTTAAATAGATGCTTTATTATATTCCATTATTGCCATTTCATTTAATACCACCGCAGAAGCACGTCTGAAAATATACACAAACCGCAAATGTTCACAGAGCAGAGGCAATACTTGAGAAAATTCCTCCCTGCTTTGTCTCCCCTCTCCCAGCTGCACTGTTCCCACTCAAAAGACCCAGGCAGGCCTCCTGCTGCTCCACAGGAGCCACGCTCACACGGCAGCTTGTGCCTGCAGCACGCTGCCAGCTATGTGTGCGCTCATCTGATGCGTTCCCAACCTCCTGTGCTGCCTAGGGCAATCCTTAACCAATTGGTTACAGGTCTCTTGCTGCCAATTTTCCACTCAACAGCCTACCTCAGCGATCCACCCGTTTGGACTGTGTGCTACAGTGAGCAGTCCTGTGAGAAAAGCAGCTTAAACATACATCTAAGTGATCCAGAGAACGCACTTCCACTCCCCTCTGCCCAGGGCAATTCCCCTGTATATCTGGCAGCCTGCAAAATCTAACACCCTGTAAAGGTCCCACACATTGTTCCAACCCAAAACATTAATGCACTTGGTTTTGTTAAATCTTAAGGAATTACTATAGGCCCTCAGCCTTCAAAGGCCAATGCTGTCACCGTTGAGGGAGTCTCATGACCCCAAGCATTTGACAGTGACTACACCAAAGCACGAGGTGGCTATTTCACCAGGAGGATGGAAAATGGCAAGCTCGGGCCCTTGTGGCCTGCCCCAGCCTTCCCCCAGTATCAGCTAAACTCCAGCAAAACCCACCAACTTCAGCAGAGGTTATTTATATTGACTTAGCACAGATCAGGACTTCCAACCTCTCACCAGGGAAAAACGTTCTACCTTTCCCCAGCAGAAGGAACTCCACCACCACCAGCAGTTTAAAAAGACAACAGGCCCTAGTCACTGAGGTATTCAGATGAGCCGGAGGCACTCCTGTCACAAACACACACCCTCTTCAAATGTCACATCAAACAGCAAGGCAAAGGACAGGAAAAGGCTACCTTGTGATGGGAGGTTTCACCCATGTCTAGAAGCTGGGTAATCCGGGGCCACCTCATCTCTCGGGTGCTGGCCAGCCTCTGCTTGGTGGTAAGAGACATCTCCTTCAGGAAGGCAGAGGGAGTCAGCTGAAACGCAAAACACCAGCAAGAGCTACAGAAATGCCTTTCTGCAGAAAGACTTTTCTCGTTCAAGTGCCACTGATGAGTAATTTGTGATCACAGCCACTAGGATAGTCCTGGAAGTCCCGTAAATTACCTGCTGAAATATTTAACATCAGTAAATTAATGATATAGAGCGGAATACACACGCTCTAAGCAAGTGGCTCTGTCCCATTAGCTTCTCCTTCATGAGATGATGTGACATGTTTGGGGATTTCTGCTCTTCGGGTATTTGTACCCTCTTGAGTTTTGCTGGACTGAGCCAGAGACCTTTGAAGAGAGCGGGGAGGAGTTATCAGACATCCCCTAACTTCACCCTTGCACAGTGCTCACAACCAACACGCAGCTGGAGATGGCACTGCTGGATGAGTCAGAGGAAAGCAGAAAAGCAGCGTTGTGCCAAGACTGAGGTGGAGAGGAATGGGTCCAAGTTTTCATTATTTCTTTTCCATTAGCACTTGTTTTCTCTCTGTTCTGGCCTCACAGACCCCTCCACAGAAGGATACAGAGATGTCTCCTTGACAGAGCCTCAGCACTGGGTCACCTCCAGTTAAGGGAGCTCCAGCCAGCAAAGGGGACAGTTGTGGATGGGAAGGAGGAATCGCCCTGGATCCACTGCTGTTTGCAGGGCTGCATCTGTGATCCACACAGGACACGAGATACCATGAAACAACTCTTTTGGAAGCTATTCTATCTGGAACCAGCCGTGTCCTGTCAAGACTCCAGGCGGTTTGAGCAGCCTACCACATGCCCAGCTGCCCAGCGGTGTGGCCAGGGCAGCACTGGCAGGTATGCCCACGTGACAGAAGATGTTACTGCCCACACAGCAAAGAGGACGGAAGGAAGCAGATGTTTGTGCTTCAGCTGTTCCCGTGCAATGCCCAGTACATTCCTTTATCTCGGCTTCACTGGCACGTTCAGGCAAGACCCTGGACTTTATCCTGAAGCAACACAGTCCACCCCCCACTGCACCGTGACAGCCCCCTCCAACAGAAGCACGGCAGCAAACAGGTGGGGAGGTGGTGCCTGGCTCCACAGCACCCTGACAACCGGAGGGGAAGGCAGAGGAGGGACAGGGGCAGCTTCCAGCCTTAACCCAGCTCCTACCTGGCCCCCAGCAGGTACTTACAGTCACACACTGCTCTGCCTCTCTGACCAGCTTCGGATAACAACGTACTGCCACCTTACTCTGGAGTCCATCAGCCGTTTTGGAGGATCCCATGGACCGATGAATCTTGCCAGTGGCCATGACTAGGCAAACCTGGAAGGAGTAACAATGAGACTTTGAAAATCCAGAATCCCATTCACAGCAGACCCAAAGGATACACCTGTGTCTCCAGGCTGTGGAATCCTTCCTACGTGGAGAACATAAGGCCGTCCCACACTGTTTCGTGATTAGACCATATTTAAGTGGCAGAGTTAAGATTCATAGAAGTAAAACTCCATAAAAATATTCCCTGAGACAAAAAAGCCTTTTGCTGTGGGTGCAGTCCCATGAGCCACAACTATATCTTTTCATGAACTTTATCTGTCAGCTGAACAGTGAGATGCACCAAGGGTCCCTTCCAAGGGTCTGCTGGAGAGTCCCCAGCTCCACATACTATCATTTACTGCTGCGGCTCCTGCCTTAAGTCTTTACAGTACCATTTTCCCCTTCCCAGCATCTGATCTCTGCTATCCTGGCTTGGCAACTTTGCATCTCCTTTTTTATTTAGTCTTTTTCTGGCATCTGGACCACATTTCATAGAATCATTTAGGCTGGAAAAGACCTTTCAGATCATTGAGTGCAGCTGTACACCTAGCACTGCCAAGCCCATCACTCCTTTCCCTGGATGTACGCAAGAACTGCTGCTCAGAAAATCCTTATGGATTTTAAATTCAGGACCGAGGGCCCCCTGCCCCGGGCACCACCCTGCCCTAGGCACCCCCCTCTCGCACAAGGGATGCCCCCAGCCCTGCAGCATGGGGCAGGGGGTGTCACCACCACCCCCCGAGCTCCCCCACAGCCCCGGTCCCTGCTCAGCCTCGCTGCCAAGACCCCCCTGCCCGTGGGTGAGCCTCCCGGCAGCACCGGCACCCAGAGCCACCCTTCGGCTTTCGGTCAGGGAGGGGACGCAGCCACCATCCCCTCAGCATCCCTCACCTCTCTCACTCCGTGAGGGCCATGGGGACACACTCACAGGAGGATCCCCAGTGCCAGACCGGCTGTTGCCCCCATTGCCAGGGCAACTGGGCATCCTGGCTGGCCCCAACACTGCCATGGGAACAGCGGTGATGTGGCGGGGGGTGGGGGGGGGGGCGGGCAGCTCTGGGACATGGGGACAGAGGGGACAGGGATGCTCAGTGCCCAAAGCACCCAGTGAGCACAGCAAGCAGGCCCTGAAACCACCTCCAGCACACCCGCCCGGCTCCAGCACAGCCGCAGCCCCGGGTGTGTTACCCCGGCATGGGGCAGTGGCTACGGACAGTCCCTTGCTGACCCTGCTCCGCTCTCTGACCCAGTCCTGGGCCTCACCATGCCTGGAGATGGAAAACTCCTCAGACGACCCCCCCCTCTTACAGAGCTCCCTGCCCAGGTACACGGGTGCAGCTGAGACAGGGAAGTCGAGGGAGGACCAAGTCTCTTGCGGGCTTCTTCCAAATGACCGGGCTTATCGGTTCCAAGAAGGCTTGCAAGCCAGCCACAAAAGGAAGCATCAGCCACTACCCCTAGGGGAGACCCACGCTTTCAAAAAGAGAGCCCAGAAGCTGAAATTTCACCACCGTAGATGCTCAGGACCATGGAGTCAGAGGAGGGACGGGGTTTATATCGCTGCCCCCTCTCCATTCCTGGAGTTGGACATACCCACCTCTGCTCCCTCAGGGACCAACAAGCCCCTCTTCCCTTGCCAACACTCCCTCTGCCCCATGAGCTCCCCTCTGCTTTCCTGCACAATATCCAACTGTTACCAGTAAGCTCAGCTCGGAGCCATCATTCCCAGCTCACACTTGGCTCTCAGCTGGCTGCCTGCGTTTCTGACTCCAAGAGGACACATGTGGAGCAACCCAGGGCATGGAGCGGGGATCACACTGGCACACAGCCCAGCACAGAAGCAAGCCAGCCCCCTCAGCACTTCAGACAAGCCACCCTCCTCCATCCTAGCAGGGTCTGACCAAAGCAGGCTGCTGGCCCTGCTCTCTTCAGAGGCACAGGGAACTGTTGGTTCATGCAGGGAGCCACTCTACAGGGCTGAAAATCCTTCCCCCATCCCCTGGGAAATGCTACTGACAGCTCTCATCCTCCTGCAGAAACACATGAGCGTACAGCCAAGGCCAGCAGCAGGCGTGTGGCATTACTAACCTCTCTCTTGCTGCAGTGCCAGAAGGACACAGGGCACCATCAGCCTGCATCCCCCCACAGCCCTGCTGCAGACTCCGAGACAAAGCCCCAGCACAGGCACTGCCCAGCTTCTGGACACCAGGACCAGAGCCCCTGGGGGGGTGACACAGGCACATCAGAAACGTCTTTCCTGGCATCAGTGCTGCACTCACCAGATCGAACCCACAGAGTAACTGGGCACAGCTGGTGTCTTGCAGAGGACACGGAGCTGCAGCAAAGACAAAGACAAGGGCTACAGTGAGGACCAAGGGAGAGGAGGGCAGTGCTGGCACAGACAGCTTACACCATCCATGGGAGCATTCCCTTCCCCCGTTTTAACCCATGAAGGAAGAACTCCAGCGCTCAACGAAGGGACTGACTGCGACACTCAAACCGTTTTAGATGCTATCAAAAGGTTTCCTACCAAATAACTGCAGTGAGATCACTTACCCAGCTGCATCATCATGAAGTCCCAAACATGAATTCCCAACTGGGCAGCCCATAATCCTCTCTAATCCAAGCAGGGTTTGTACTTGTTTTCTTCTGAGAAAGAAGGGAAATAAAGTTGGCTCCTTTCAGACATGCTTCTCCTGCCTTCCCCTGAGCAATGCAATCCCACATTGCAGGGGAGAACATTGATTTTTTTGGTAGCACACACCTCAACACACAGCCCTGGGTTTGCTTTCTCCCTTTTTATTCCCATGTTCGGAATCAATTTTTTTCCTCACTGTTTATTTTACATCTCACTTCCAAACCCTGAGCTGGTTCTCTACTCCTTTTCTAAATCAAGACAGTATCTCAAATGTCTACATTTTGCACACCCTGACATTAGCGGTGCAACCACGAAATCCAAAAAGAGTAAACTCATTTTTCCCCACTACTTTTTGAAACAAATCAAAGTCCTCGGCCCCAACAAATGTAATGCCTCCTAGGTTTTCCTTTTCTGTAATACTACGAAACCATTTAATCCAGCCAGCTGTCTTTGTGTAAATGCAGAAGAAAATTTACAAGCCTCAACAAGTTAATCACAGCTCAAGGGGAATCTCTGACATGGAGGTCAGCAAGGCAGTAACTGTGAGGCTGTGACTGCCAGGAGACAACGCCACAGGAAGATGGGTCGATTCTGGATGGAGGTTCAGGCCTGACTCAGCAGGGTACTGCCCTTAGGCATCTCAGCCTAAACAAGAAAGTGGACAGTTGTCAAGGGCACTGATCACCTACACAGTTACAGGATGCTTCGATAGTTGTTCTGGGGATCACTCTACCTTAATCCCAACTCTCCTGGCCTTGTGTTTCCTCTGGCAGCTAAAAGACACCTAAGTCCCCATCATATTGAGGGCAGAAACATGCTGCAGTACCAGTGCACTGTAGGAGCAGGGCTTAGTGGCCTTTCACAGTCACAGAGGCAGAGCAGGGGTCAGTCTCTCCTCCTCCACACCCAGCTCTTCTCCTCAGCTGGCAGGGTCCTGCCAGGGCATTCTCCATCCCACCCTGTCCCATGGGGCACCACAGGCTGGGGAGCACCAGGCCCTCCTCTCCTCCACCCAAGGAGGGCACAGAGCCTCCTTCAGAGCCCAAGCACATGGCAGCTCTCTACTACTGGGCATCTCATGCATTTAAAACCATGGCAATACCTGAGCATCCACAGCCCAGCAAGATCCTCCCATGGTCAGCTCCAAGGACCACGCTAAATACCACAAGTGGTCCTTCCCTCCAACTTCTCCAGGACAAGAAAAAAAAAACAATGTGTTTTACCTGGTCCACCACAGCTTGGTTTGCATTTGCAGCTTCTGGCATCACTTGGCAGCTCCATTTGCAGTGGGACAGGTCTCCCTGGCTCCTGGTTTCACATCAAATCGGTCATCCAAAGCCCCAGCAGGTCCAGTACCTCTCCTGCAGGGCGCTTTCAAACACCAACATCTGGTTCTGTGATTTGAAGCAAAGGAGAGGAAGATTAGAAAAAACAAGAGCTGTAAGTGGGACACTGGAAGGGACAAACCCAGCCCGTGACATGCATTTCAGTCTCAGCCCACAGGAGCCCCAGGCACAGTCACGGCAGCTACAAAGCACCACAGCGTGTTCAGAAGCAGTGCTGGGAAAGGAGCAACTTGCTTTCTTTATGCCTTGTGAAGCACTGAAGGGACAAGCTGGTCTCCTTGCCACTGCCAGGCCAGCGGGTGCAGCTCCCTGCAGCACACGGGCTGTGCCAAGAGGTGCTGGGGCAGCCTGAAGGCACCAGCTCTGCTGGGCGAGGAAGTTACAATGTGAACAGGCATCAAGAAAAAAGGCAAAGTGGAATGTGGTTTTACCTGCTCTGGGCAGTTGCCTTCATAGGCTTAATACAACCACACAACAGCCACAATTGCTGAGTTTGAACTCAAGCAAAATCCCAAAGCAATTGCTGGATTTGTCAAATATTTGACTGCATTTGTATCCAAAAGTCTTTTGCCAAAAAAAAATGGGCGTTTTGTTAAAGAACAGCCACACAGAGGCAGTCCTGGGCTGGAACCTGAGCCAGGGCTTTATGATTTTTAAACAGGGCACCTAGTGCACCCCACAAAAGAGCCTCTGCTCTCTGCCGTGGAAGTACTGTCAGACTCCACAGCTTTGACGTGATCGAGGTCTCCATGCTGACTCCCAGCACATCACATCCTGGCAGTGGGAGCAGAAGGGCAAGTTTTCATTTTCCACATAGAGATCGTCCAAGCTGAACTGTTAAACGAGCTCCTCGGGTTCTCCCTTTGAACCTCTTCCCACCCTTCACACATCCCAAGAACTACCATGAATCAAAGAGCCAGCAACAAAACCAGCCCCAAACATCTGCAGATTCTCCTTGAGAGAAACCTTCCCACTCATGAAAAAGCAGCTCTGTAATAAGCACATGGCCTCAAAAGCAGAGGGGAAAACCCTTCAAAACACAAAGCAGGAGTGGAGCCACTCGTGAAATCAGACTGGTTCATCAGAAATGCTGATCGGTCTGTGCAGGGAGCACCAAAGGCCTGAAAGAATGAATCTGCCAAGCCACTGATATCATTGAAAACAGCTGAGATTTTAGAAGACAAGACAGTAGCCACATTAAAAAAAAAAAAAAAAAAAAAAAAGAGGATCAAAAAATTAAAAGATAGGCACTCCAGTGGGTCCAGAAACAGCCATGTTTGCATCTCAGTGACCACTAGCATAAGCATCTCTGAGCTTCAAGGCTCAGCGGTGCAGGACAGACCCACCCAACCCGGAGCTGTCAGCCTCACGGCAGAGCTTTTGTTTCCCATTACCAGGTCTGTTATAGGAGCAGCTCAAGAGGGTGCAGGTTTGGTTTGAGCAGCCTCTCTCTGCCAAGGATGAAAACAGGGATCTGAGTACCCCACTTGTGACTTCCTCTCACACTGAAAAGTCTTCCTAGTGCACCCTGGCACCCGATCTCATTAAAAGGGAAGAGGGGAACAGATGGAAACCAAAAGCAGCTGTCAGCTGCCAACCACTGACCCCATCCGACTCCATCCCTCGCCCCACTGCGGCAGAGGCACAACTGGCTGCTCCTGGAAGGACAACAACAAGGCCAGCAGGAGACAAGGAGGATTTCAGGTGGGCAATAAACAGCAGGAGCAGATGAAATCTTGGTAAATAAGAGATCCTTTGTCAGGAAGAAATTCATCTGCAATCAGGAAAGACAACATGTGAGGACTGTGCCACGTCTGGGACCATCCTGTCCCTGCAAACAGTGAGGAGCGGGGTGCTGGCTGGAACAGCCACCATGTCTCAAGCCTCTCCAGCACATCTCTGCCTCCAGGCACCAGCAAACCCAGCAGCAAAGTCCCGGTACCTGAGCTGGGATCCCCGGCAGGGCCTGCAGGAATCACACTCCTATCTCACAGCCTCTAGTTCAGGTATTCAAGCATTCTAGGAAGCCTCAGCAGACCCAGGTGATGTCCTGTAAGCAAGAGCATAAGCTATCAAGATTAAAGAACGATCATCGTGGATACATCACACTCAAGTTAAAGGAGCCCTGAAACAGCAACGCAAATCAAAATCGACTGGACCCCTGAGGCTCCGAATCCAACAAAAGGATGGACATTAATTATCAGCATGATCGAACTATGGGGAGGGATCGTAAGTACATGGGACTATACATTAACACATAATATCTCCCTAATTCTAGGTAAGATCAATTGTTAGATATGTACTCAAATACCTGCTTTGATACAGCAAAGGAATTTGCTTAGGAAAAAGAAAAGGGGGGAATTAATACGAGCAAATGATCACTTGCTTTGCAACTTATTTACTTATAGCAACTTATGGCAACTTATAATGACTTCTGAATATTGCTTGATAATCCTGCTTGCCCTGACTGTTCTGTGAAACCTTACCAAGGGCTACTGCTACTGTGTTCATCAAAACAAAGCAGTTTTCTGTGGAAACTTACCAAGAATTACTATGTTTGGCAAAATTAAGAGACATGTCCTTGGAAAGAGACTTGTCCTTGGAAAGCAGATGTGTTCTAGCAAGTTTAGTCTTTGTAATGGATAGATAGCCATATATGGGCGGTAGAAATTAATAGACTGGTGCTTTTAGATAAGATAGAGGTGGTAAACCAGTGGGAACCACTCTTGTTATTCAAGAAATTGGCTAAGAGAATCTGCACATGCTCCGAGGAAAAGTACAAGGTGAGGAGGACTGTGAGCCTTCCTCCAACAGACCCCCGGAGACGCCCACCAGGAGGCAATGAGCAGGTGCAAAGAGAACATAAACTGCTGACACCAGCCTCTAGAGCTAACGCAGCCTCACTTATGCATATGGATATTTGTGTTATGTAATCCAATGACTATGTATATCCACACTCTAGAAGTTTCCGGTAAAATGTGCTGTTGGGGTGCAAGCTTTGTGGAGAAATTCCCTTGCACCCCGGTGCCGGAGTAAACATACCTGCTGTATAACTCTCTCTGAGTTGTAGAGTCTGTTTCCACAAATCAACAACTTCCTGCCTCCTGCCTTGGCCACCCACCTAAAAACCTTGAGGAGGGAAATGGAAGGGCACCAAGCACCCAGCTGGTGCCTTCAGCCTTCAGCATCCTCCATCTCTAAAGAAAAACAGAGCAGGGCAAGTAAAATTATGCCCAGGCACCAGGACCTTCTAGAGGCATCCATCAGCTGAACTTCTGACTGAGAAACAAATATCTAGGGTTTCCCTTTAGCACAGCCTCAAGGCACATACCTTCTTTTAACCCTCCCTGGCTGTTGCTCCCATCTTTTTAATCAGGAACTGGATGCTGATTTCTCCCAGACAGGTTCACAGTACGTCGCTGGGCTGAACACAGAAAGATGGCTTCTGTTTAATTTTCCTATGACTAGAAGACAGAGGTTTCCAAACCTGTTTGGAAACTTTTTTTTTCCCGGTCTGGTCTCACCAGCACTGGCAACCCATTTTACAAATGATATCTCATTAAAAATACATCTGGTATTAACCAAGCCAGCTACATCAAACCGTCCCAAGGAATAGCTGGGCTGCAGGGGAACTGATGAACCTCCTTATGGAGCAGATCTGGGTAACCAGCCCAGCAAGGAGACTGGTCAGGAAGCCAGCTTGTCAGTAACACTTCTTCTCCACGAGCAAGAGCAGTGACAGCTTTGCAGGCTGACTCTGGGAGGCTCCAGCTGCTGGCAGAACACAGCTCCCTCCTCCACCACTTTGCAAGCCCTCCCTCCCCAGGCAGAGGCAGCAGATGAGGTAGCCAACCTCCCTTCAGACAGGACATCTGAGTCTATAATGGCAGCTTCGATCCCTGGGCTTAGCTTCCTTCCTCTCCACAGCTCAGAGAGCTTTTCTGTCTCGTTGGACACACTGGTCCCTCCCTGCCCTGAACTTGGGAGAGGGCCCTGGGGAGGTTGGACTGGCCCCTCCATGCTTTCAAGCTTGCTGGGCTGTATCTCTGTGCAATCCACAGTCCCTGCACATAAGGGAAGCCCTTTTTTCAGTCTCTCTGGCAAAGTGAGCTGAAAAGCAGCTGAGGAGAAGGATTCACTTGGGACAGTCGGATTTCTCCTTCCAAGCAAGCAGCATTTGCAGGGCAGCAGACAAACTGGCTGACATTTGCTGAGAGCTCTGAAGGCACACAACCCTCCAGAAATGCCCATCATTAGTCCTGCTGTTCTTGACCCACAAAGCTTGTCTGTCTCCCACAAAAGCTACAACACAAAAGCACAACCCTTGCACACATCCTGTCTCCCTACTCTCGTCCTCTTTGACTTGACTGTCCCCTTGAGCCCACAGAAAAATTTCAAGGCCTAGAAACACCTGGTATGAAATGAAAACAAAGGTCAGACATCAAGTGCAACCCCTCCTGGGGATGTACGCCCAACAAGAAACCCTCTCTCATTATGGTCATAATCCAGGTAAGCCTGAAACAGCTGCTCTTGAGGAAAGAAGCAATACAAGGAGCTCCTCCCCAGCACATCACTCCCAGAGTCCTGCTTGGTCTCCGAGCAGGGCAGGGGCTGCTGCCAGCATGGGCTCCCTGCCTTCCCAAATTCCCCCCTTGTCATTCCCACTTGCCCCAGGTCTATGTACAGGTTCATCTGGACACTTCACAGCAACAGCAGTTGCCTTTCCAGTCAAACAAATTCATCTAGAAGAGAAAAGGCAGCTAGCATCTGCTCCCTGGCAGAGCTTGCAGCAGACAGCAATATTGACACAATTCTCCATGTTTTACAATGATTTTTCTCTTCCTTTCACTCATAAAGCAGACTGCATGGGTCATCAGCACGATCAGGTAGAGAAACACGGAAAAATTTAGGAGGAAGAGACTTTGGATGTCTCTGGTCCAACCCCTCTGCGCAAAACGGACAATTTCAAAGTTAAAACAGATTGTGCAGGATGCGTCCAGCAGCGTTAAATGTCTCCCAGGATGGAGATTCCCCACCTCTCTGGATCACAATAAACTTTTACCTGCCTTTAAAGTTACCAGACGTTTGTCCTCAGCTACAGCACAGGCTCCAAGAGATACTGTGTGTTGTGACCCTTGTTCTGGAAGTGAACCTCAGCACGTGCCTTCAAAGTCCTTGGCTCCTGGAAAAGAAGAGAAAGTCTCCTAGTTTGGGTGTTTTTTTATTTTTAAGCAGCCATCTGCTGAGACCAAAATGCCAGTTGCTTCTCACCAAAGATAAAAGCCAAACCCAGCGTACAGCAGAAAGGCAGGGAGGTCATCGACCTTGTGCACAGGAGTGCCAGATGTGCCATGGACCAATAATCCCATGGAAATAAAAGGTACCACTTGCCTTTAAATATGGGTGATTGCAACAAATTGGTGCAGACTTGTGTCTGCTCCAAGTACTTTAAAGTGCTAACGTCTGCCCTGGGGCCTTTTCAGTAAGAAGCCCTTGGAGACACAGGCTGCCAGACTTGTGCCAGCCAGAAGAGAAGAGGGCAGCATGTCAGTGATTCTGGCTGAACTGGCTCTCACCACAAAGTCGGGAGGAAGAATTTGACTTTTTGGTATGTTGGGCTACATCTCTTTGTGTTTCTCTTTCCTGGAAAAACTAAAGGTGATGGTTGGAGCAGTAACACAGAAAGGGCACGTCCCAGTCTCAGTCAGGGTCACCTACGTTATAGGAATGGTAAGGTCTGGTCCCCCAAAGCCACCCGGAGCTCCCTGCAGTGGTAGGAGGGGGTTAACTGGGAAGCAGCGATGCCTGTTCCACTTCCTGGTCTGTCAGCTGAGTACAGACAGAGCAAGTCAGAGATGGACATCCAGACAGACAGTTGCTTGTACAAACCAAACTCTTCAAGCCAGAAAATACTGAGGAGAGGCCAGAGTCCCAAAAAAACCTGATAGTAGAGCATGTGGTAAATGGGCTGATGGAAGGGAAAGGAGGAAAAGGGTTCCTGAAGCCCCCAAGGCCCACGAGGCAGGAAAAGTCAGAAAGCAGGTAGCATTCCTGAGAGTCAGGCCAGCTGTAAGTGAGCCCAGCTCATGGGCTTAGAAAAGCACAGCTGTAACTCGTACTGAGCGCCAAGATCTGCTCAGCTAAGATATGTCAAACACTCAATAAAACAGCAGTTCTGGACTTTTTTTTTTCCCCACCGGATGAATAATCTTTTCTATCTGGGTGCAATCAGGAACCCAACTCCAGTTTGGCTGGGACAGCCTTTCCTCTCATCAGGAACCTGGAAATCTCAGCTCAGCCACTCACAAGTTTCTTGCTCGCAGAGAGACTGCTTATAACAGCGCAGCAGACTAAACACAACAAGCAGCCACTGCAATAATCAAGGCAAACCCAGAGCTGCTGCTTGCCAGCAGAGCATTTTAGTTGAGGGAGCAGAGCAAAGGATCCTCCTTTCACTGATCCTTTGAAAGTATGCAACTGCTTTCCATCACTCATCTCCACCCAGACTGAGAAGGCTGAAGGGGTTCAGTTCTTCCTGCAGTCAAGGCCAAATAACGGGGACTAGTCACCACACACCTGCACTCAGAACTTGTCCACATCTGACTGACACAACCACTGCAATAACACAGCGCAAATCCAAAAGTCTGTCCTAACACTTGATAACCACACCTAGAGGGCACAGCTCATGGAACAGCAGGACCAACCCTGAAACAGAGATCTGCCCAGGGCATGGGGGAGAACGGGGAGGAAGATGCAGTGCTGGAAGCACTGGCTTCCTGAAGCTAACAGCAGCACGGATGCAATCTAGACCAAAATCTCTGCCTGCTGCATTCCCATTGAGTAATTAGTGGGAGGTTCAGCTTTCTGTATTTGTAAGGTTGTCCTGTACCTTGCTAGAGGGGTATGTCTCATGCAGATCTGCAGTAGGGGATGTGCCAATTCACTCACCCCTGGCAAATCAAAGCTGTATCCTAATGACAGAAAGCAGAGCTGAGCTGAGAGATGGGACCACTGTGAAAGCCACTGCCTGACATCCAGGACAGAGGAGCAGAGGTCTCCAGTCTCCATCAGAAGGGGCCACTCCCAAAGTGCCTCCTAACTTCTGATCAGTACAGCCGTAACTTACAGAGCGGTGAAATCTTTGAGAAAGGGTCCGAAACCTCCACTGCGAACAGCAGACGAGCCCCAGATGTCTTCAGCACAGGGTTGGCTGGATTATTCACAGCCAGGGAATCAGCTAAGTGCAGTTTAACTCAGTTGCCTGCTTAATCCAGAGCACTTTTAAATCCCCATACACTGATCAAGTTGCCAGAGGTATTTTAACCCCTGAGACCACAAGATGCTAAACACTGGTTAAGAAAGCAATTTTAAACACACAAATCGAATTTCCTTCAGTGTTTCAGTAACTGTGAATGAACTGCTCATCCATCCTGGCTACCAGCTCTTGCTACAAGGAGGATTCATTCGGCTCCATCTTGCTTAAAATACTGAGCTGAATCAGCAGATCCTGTCCTGGAGGAACAGGTAACTCTGCCCTGAACCTCTGTGCATCACGCAGCCCCAATCTGCTGCTGCAGATTAAGGGCCAGAAGCAAAACACAAACAGGACAAAGAATAAACTGACAAACTGCTGGATTTGGAGGCCTGGTAGCCCCCTCCCAAAAGACACGTCCAAAGACACCTGGGCTAAAGGATTGTTCCTTCAAGTACAAGAGGTAATACAGTAAACCCTCTTGTTTTCTCCTGGATTTGGTCACCAGAGAGCTGCCCACCAGCCCCTGGACAGAAGAGCACATATCCTAATTAAAGGCAACATGTAAAAGCCCAAAGCAACAAAAGTAGAGATTCATTGGTGGCATCTGGCAAGTGACAAAGATAACAGCAGCTTTTGATAACAATTCTTTGAAGGGAAAGCCAGAGTTGATAGGCATCACCGCTGGAAGGCTCTTACAGAGGAGAGTGTTAAATAGCGTCAACTGGCAGGTTTAAGCATTGTCTGGGAAATATCAAACACTGTCAAGATACCACAAAGCTCTCTGCAGCCAAGCCCCAGCGAGGGACTCCTGTGGGCTCATCTCTGAGAACACAGACTGATGGGCCACCAGACCTGCCGACAGAAAACACCTTATTAGCAGCTGGTGCAGAGAGTACAGCGCCCTCAAAACAACCAAACCAGCCAGGTCAGCCCACCCAGACACCCAGCATCTCCCCGCAGTACCTGCAGCCACAGCCGCAGCCCAGCCCTGCTGTCAGGAGTCCTCTCGGACTGGTCGGGTCAGCGCTCCCAGCCTTCCAAACCCCGCCCTTCTGGGAGCTGCACTCAGCCCAGTCCAGGGAAAAAAGATGAAGACACCCCTTAACTCAATTTGGAGACTTCCAGGAATTCTCCCACCTCAAGGAAAAGGAAATGGAACAAAAATTTTTGTTCAGTTTTTCCAAAGCAAAATAAAACCCAACCACTGCAGCAGCGAGACAGCTGTCACAGGAGTACAGATCTTCAAAGCTCTGAAATAAATAGTCTTGCCTCTGGCTTCCAGCTGCATGGGATTGCTTTATAGCACCTTACACAAAACCCACAATAAAATACCTCCTACAGGTTGTCAAAGCAACAGCATTAAGGTTGTCCACGGGATTAGGCACTGGCTTCTAAACGCCCCATTCTTTGGTACCTTCAGCAAACCACCAGCTCTGATTCAGCCCTCGGTTGGTTTTCTGAAAGGGTGACAAAAGCAGCTTCAGCAAGATCAGAGTCAGACCACAAAATCTGCTTCCTTTAGAGATCAGGCCCTGCTGTCTCTGAGCAGCTCAGATCCCCCTACAGCTGCTGGGCCTGCAGGAACTGAACAGCTCGAGTATGACGAGGTATGAGGCAAAGCCTGGGGAAGAAGGCCAGCTGTGAAACAGTTTGACAGAGAAGAGGGGAGAGAAAATATGTGGGGCAATAGAGCTCCTAAAGGAGATTACAAGAATCAGGTGTTCATGAACCCAATCCATGAACTAGAGGTTTTGTATCTGTACAGATGTTACTGTACTAGGAATGGCAGAACACTAAAATCCATTGCCCAGGGAGAACAGAGAAGCTTTGGAGATCAGCACAGAGCACAGCGCTGCCAACTCTTTAACAGCCAGCAGAGCACACCTCCTCCTGGGGCGGGGGGGGCAGCTCCAACTGCCACACTGCTGCTCAGGGAGGACAGGGGAGCAGAGTCAGGACAGCTGCAAAAAGTTCATGAGACTTCTCAAAGGGGAAAAAAAGGAAAGAGAAAATAACCAAGATCTTTCACCAGGCTGTCTGTGACACGAGACATCAAAACATGAGAGTGGGTGATGGACAGCTGGGGAGAACAGTCAGGATTCGACAAAACAGTTCAGACAGCATGAAATCAGCAAGAAAATGAACATTCATAAAAAAAATCTCTTAGTATTTGGCTTTGCCCTAGAGGTACCTCTGTGTCACAAGGTAAATATCCCATTCCGCTGCCCAGATGCAGATTTATTCCAACAGAGAATTATTCCACTAACCAAGGGCTTTTCTACACAATAACCTCTGCAGCCTGGGGCAATGCAGCCGTGCATTCGAGTACATGCACACCCAGTGTGTGCAGGCTTGCAGCTGAAACCTTCCCATACTTCTCTCTTCATTGCTGCTGAAACGTTTTGACTCTCCAACCCTACGCTCTGGTTCTGCAATAATTCCCCACACAGTCAAACTACAGTTTCAGGCACATCTCATCGCCTGCCCAGGATGGAATCCCCAAAGTGCGACTGTTCCCAATTCCATTTTTCCCGTAGGAAACAATGGGATAGAGAGGAATGTGTGCAGGCGCCTCAGCAATGCACACAGCTGAACCACACAGGAACAGCTGGTGTGATGTGGAAGATGGTGAGACAGAAGCGAGACCTCTGGGGTTGTCAGCTGCCAGTTCAACACCTGGTAATCACAGAAGTCTGAACAGCCCAAACTGTGACAACAAAACTTTTTTTTAAAAAAAACAGAACCATGAAAAAGTTTGTGTTTTTAGAACAAAGCTTCCCCTTCCCTGGCGATCCCACCACCCCCTCCAGGGAAATCAGCCCCAGCCCCTGCACTCACCCACTGCTAGGCCGGAGCCACCACCACTGGTGCTGGTGCTGGTGCTGGTGCTGGTGCTGGTGCTGCTGGTGCTGGTGCTGCTGGTGCTGGTGCTGGTGCCACCTTTGCAGGAGAAAAATTCATTCAGCCATCCAGAACAAAGCGAGTGTTTTAAAAGGAGGAATTCCCACTTGCTGGGTGAACCAAACTCTCTTCCTGGAACATCCCCCAGTGCAGACCACAGAGAGCTGGAGGACCTCCTGCCTAGGCCGCCTCACTGCAGACCATAGGCCCTCGCAGACTGTCAGCAGGAAGTAGGCCCTGTGGGGGCCAGGGGACCCCCGGGGGGGCTCCAGAACGTTGTCCCCCCCCCCCAGAACCTGCCCACACTCCTGCCTGTGCCGTGAGTGGGGGATTTGGGAGCTGGGGGGATTCTTGGGGGGGTGTTATTGGGGTTCTGTGGGAGTTGTGGGAGTTATTGGTGTCCTGAGGGGGTTATTTGGGTCCTAGAGGGAGTGTAATGGAGTCGGGGGGTGGGGGGTGTCCTGGAGGGGTTTGGGAGGGTTATTGGGGTCCTCGGGGGGGGTCTTGAGGGAGATATTGGTGTCTGAGGTGGGGGGATTGGGGACATCCTGGAGGGGGTTCTGGGGGAGGTACTGGGGTCCTGGGGGTGTTTTGAGGGAGGTATTGGTGGAGGGTCTTGGTGCTTGGGGGGTGTTATTGGGGTCATGGGGGAGTTCAGGGGGTTATTAGTGTCTGGGGGTGGGAAGGGGGGGGGGAGCGTCTAATGATCGTCTCCTGGGGGTGGTTTCTGGGGGAGATATTGGGGTCCTGGGGGACAGTAATGGGGTGCAAGAAGGGTCCAGTGGGGGCTGCTGGGGTACTGGGAGGGATCTTGTGGGGGATAAACACCCCCATAACATTTCAAAACACCTCTTATATCCCCCATATCCCCCCAAACCACCCCATATCCCACCAAATCACCCCCAAACCCCCCATATCTCCGCAAATCACCCCAAAACACCCCATATCCCCTAAATCAACCCCAAAACCTCACCATAACCCCTCAAACCCCCATATCTCACCAAATCCACCCAGATCACCTCAAAAGTTTCCCATAGCACGCCAAAACCACACATATCCTTCCAAAATAACCCTTATATCCCCCATATCCCCCAAACACCCCCATATCCCCCAGGACTCCCCCACATATCCCATCCAAACCCCCCATATACCACCAAATCACCCCCAAAACCCCCCATATGCCCCCAAATCACCCCCATATACCCCCAACCCCACCATATACCCCCATATCACCACAACCCCTCCATATATCCCCAAATCACCCCTAAAATTCCCCATACACCCCCATATCCCCCATATCCCCCAAAACCCCCATAAAACCCAAGTCACCCCCATATCCCCTCAACCACCCCCATAACACCCACAAACTTACTATACCCACTAAACCTCCTCTATATCCCCAAATCAACCCACAACCCACCCATATCCCCTAAATCACCCCCCAAACCTACCCATATGCCTCCAAACCCCCCCATATCTCACCAAATCCCCCCTAAATGCCCCATATCTCCCCAAATACACCCAAATCACCTCAAAACCTTCCCATATCACCCCAAACCGTCCCATATCCTTCCAAAATACCACTTCTATCCCCCATATACCCCCAAACACCCCCATATCACCCCCAAATCACCACCCAATATCCCCCCAAACCTCCCCATATGCCACTAAATCCCCTCCAAAACCACCCATATCCCCCCAAATCACCCGCCATATCCCCCCAACCCCTCCCGTATCCCCCATATCCCCCCAAACTCCCCATATATCCCAAATCAACCCCAAAACCTTCCCATATGGCCCAAAACCCACCCATATCCCTCCAACTCACCCCAAAAACCCCTTATATACCCTAAATCAACCCCAAAACCTCCCCATATGACCCCAAACCCACCCATATCCCCCAAATCACCCCAAAAACTACCCATATCTCCCCAAATCACACCACAATATCCCCCCAACATCCCATATCCCCCCAAATCACCCCAAAACCCCCCATATCCCCCCAAACCCCCCCAAAACTTCCCCATATCCCCCATTTTACCCCCAAACATCCTGTATATCCCCAGATCACGCCAATACCTCCCCACATCCCCTAAATCACCACCAAAACTTCTCCATGTGCCCCCAAACCCCCCATATCCACCCAACCCCCCCAAATCTCCCCTATATCCCCACAAATCATCTCAAAACCTGCCATTACACCCCAAAACCCCCATATCCTTCTAAAGTCCCCCTTATATCCCCCATATCACCCCAAACCCCCAAATATCCCAGCAAATCACCCCCAAAAAACCCCATATCCCCCCAAACCACCCCCACATCCCCCAAAACCCCCATAACTCCCCAATTAAACCTAAAACACCCCCATATTCCCCCATATCCCCCATATGACCCCAAAACCACCTGTATCTCAACAAATCACCCCAAAATTCCCCATATCCCCTAAATCACCCCCAAAAACTCCCCGTATACCCCAAACCCCCCCAAATCCCTCCTAAATCCCCCATATCTCCCCATATCCCCACAAATCACCTCAAAACCTGCCCATATCCCCCCAAACCCCCATATATACCCCAAATCCCCCCCCCATCCCCTCAAACCACCATACCCCCCAAATCACTCCCCAAACCCTCATATCCCCTCAAAACACCATATCCCCCCAAACCACCCCAAAAACCCCCATATACCCTAAATCACCCCCAAAACCTCCCCATATGCCCCCAAGCCCCCCATATCATCCCAAATCAGCCCATGTACCCCAAATCACCCCAAAACTTCCCCAAACACCCCCGTGGCCAACCTCCACTCCAGAGACCCCCACACACACCAGGGTACCCCCCGGACATCTGGGTTCCCTCAGAGTGGGGCTGGGGACTCCCCAGGTGCCTGGTTCCTCCCAAGACACCCCTCTCTGTCACTCTGTGTGTGTGTGTGTGTGTCCCAGGCACCATTATATTATTATTATAATTATTATAATATTATTGTATTATTATATTGGATGAGAAAAGGGGCTTCTGTGTTCATGGAGGTGCTGGGAATGCCGCAGCACGTCCTGGAAACATGAAGGAACGAAGGTCATTGGAACTAGGCGTCAGCATGGAGTCAGCAGGAGAAACCCTGCTGGCCCCACCTAATAACCTTCTGTGGTGAAATGACTGGCTGGGGAGACGAGAGGAGTGCGGTGGCCACTGTCCACCCAGACGTGAGGAAGGCTTTCCGCAGCGTCTGCCAGAATAGCCCCGTGGAGACGCTGAAGCAGCGTGGGCTGGCTGAGGAGAGGGGGAGGTGGGTAGAAAGTGGCTGACCAGCCAAGGCCAGAGGGTGGTGAGCAGCGGCACCAAGTGCAGCTGGAGCCCGGGAGCCAGCGGGGAAGCCCAAGGCAAGAGGCATTGCCAGCAGGTGGAGGGAGGAGGGGTCCTTCCCTCTGCTCCGTCCTGCGCTGGGCTCCCCAGGGCAAGAGAGGCGGGGCCATGCTAGAGAGGCGGGGCCATGCTGGAGAGAACGCCCAGCCTGTGGCCCCTCCCACTGTCCGTTGGGCTTGGGCTGTCAATCAGTTGGAGCCAACAGCCCCCAGCGCCGGCAGCACGGAGCTGTGCTGGCACAGAGCGGCACTGGGAGGAGGCAGGGTCTGGCCGAGCAGCGCTGACCAGGCTCCGGCAACCCGCTTCCCATCCTCGCTGTCACCGGCTGGGCCGCATCCTTGGTGCACAGCGAGGGTCCTCCTGTCCCGGGCAGGATGGGCCAGGCCAACGGCTGCTGTGGCTCCAGGTGGGCTCCCCCCGTGGCTTGGGGACAGGGGGGCATGGCCAGGCCCCGCAGCAGCGGCCTTTCTGATGCCTGCCGTGCTCTGCTCCGCAGGGACGCTCTCGCCGATGCAGAGCCGGTGCTGAGCGCAGACGTGCAGCTGACCCGGGGCTGCAAGAGGAGCGAGAGGCGCCTTCTCCTCCTCCAGGAGGAACTGGTGGTCACCAAGCTGCGGTAAGACCCTCCGACCCAGCTGCCCTTGCCCCATCCCTGGCCCCGGCTCAAGGGCTGGGACACCCTGGCCCCCGGCCCCAGGACCTGTGTGCTGGATGCACCAATGCCCATCCCAAGGGCAGGAGGGGAGCAGGGCTCTGCCCGGGGGGGCACCCCAAGGAGGCCACCTCCAGCTCACTGCCTGCCTCTGCTCTCTGCAGAGGTGGCACCACCCTGCGCCCACAGCTCCGCCTGGCCCTGGACCAGCTGTGGGTGCTGAGTGACGGGAAGGAGGCGGCGTGGGAGGAAGAGGTGGAGGGTGTCAGCAGCCGCGAGGAGAGGAGCTCCCTCATCTTCCTCTGGCCCAGGGGCTCCTGCACTGCCACTTTCGGGTGAGTCGTGGTGCCACGTCCCACGGCCGGGCAGGAGAGGTTCCTGTGAAGGGCCTCTGCCCTCCATGCAGAGCCTGGGCAGGGAGCGGGCAGCACGCCGGCAGGGAGGGATGGGGGGCATTTCTGCGTCCTGCATCCCCTGGTCACCTTTTGATCCCCAGAAGGGAAGGACCAAAGCAGGTGCTGTGGCAGGACAGAGGGAGCCAGGGCTTGGGCAGCAGCTCTGTCCCGCCCCATGGCGCTTCATCCTGCCCCTGTGTCCTTCCCCAGGGGGCAGGGCTGTGCAGGCATCCGCCTCTGCCCACGGGCTGGGGGGCAGCGGGGCCTGACGCTGTTTCTCCTCTTGCTGCAGCTCCCAGGCGCTGAAGGAGCTGTGGGTGCATACATTGCTGGGGTAAGCTGGGGGGTGCTGCAGGCACAGCCAGATGGGGGAACACAGCTCCCCAGCTGGGGAGAGGTGCCCCCGCGGCTGTGGGCAGCTCTCGGGGAGAGCTGCCTGATGAGAGAGAAGAGGCGGCTTGGGGCTCACCCAGCTCTGTCCCTTCCCGGTGCACAGGATACCCGACGCAGCCAAGAAGCCCCGAGTGACCCTTGTCCCGTCACTCAAGCTCCTGGAGAAGCTGAGCCGCCGCCATGCCGTGAGTGTCTGTCTGGCCTGGGCGCTGTCCCCAGCACTGCTCCTCCAGCCGAGCAGCACAGGCATCACTGCTCACCTTCTGCCGCTGCTTCTCTCTTGCCAGTGGAGGCCGTTCAGCACCAGGAGCCTGGAGAGGCTGGTGGAGCACCAGTCAGAGGTGAGAACGGCTGCCTTTCCCCTCTGGCTGTGCTGGGGTGCAGGGATGGGCGTGCAGTGGGGTGAGCTTGCGAGGGAGGGAGGGAGGGAGGGAGGGAGGGTCCCCTGGTGCAATTCAGGGAGTGGGGAGGGTTGAGGAGCCACCAGGAATGCTGGCATATCCTTGCTGGTGGCACTGGGAGAAAACCTGCCACACGGGTCAGAGAGCCCAGGAGGGCAGAGGGTCCCCACTCCGCGGTGCTCAGGCTGCTGGTGCCGGGTTCTTGCAGGCTGATCTCAAGCAAGGGCCTCCAACGGTCCCGTCGAGCAGTGAAGGGAGACTTTGCCGTTCACCAGGTGAGTTTGGGAAAGAAAGGACCCTCCTGCAAGCAGCTGGGCTGTGCTCACTTGTCCCTTGAGTGTCCCCATCCAGGTTGGGCAGCCCAAGGGAGGACATCAGCCAGAGAAGGAAGGACAGCGCTGGGCAGCGGCCGATGGACGTGGCTCTGCAGGGACACGCAGCCTCTGGTGCTGCCCACAGCCTGGAGGAGGACAGGGCTAGGACTGGGCCAGGCTGTCCCAGGCTCTCAGGAACCCCCGAGCCGGAGCTGTTGAGCTGGAGCCGTGGTTCCAGCTGCCGGCTCCCTGCCTGTCCTGCCACACCGCTCAGCACCATGCTGCAGGCAGGGCAGGGCAGGCTCCGGGAGCGCTGGCCTGGCGGCATCCACTGATGGGCTCTTGCTCTCTTTTCCTTTGCAGCAGGAGGGACCAGCAGCAGCAGCAGCAGCAGCAGGAGGTGGAGGGGGCTGCCCTGGCCCTTCGCTCTGCGGCGGAGCCCGGCCTCTGTCCTGGCGCCAGGGCAGGCGGGCTCCGGCTGCAGCAGGGCGCTCTTTGGGCAGCCCCTGGCAGCCCTCTGCGAGGATGGCACACTGCCCCGGCCCATCCAGGTCAGCCAGCCTGTCCAGGGGGTCCCCAGCCCTCCCTCCGCAGGCTCCGGAGGGGCAGCAGGTGTCCCCAGGACCTCCGGGGATGGGGCACTGGGCTCTTCACCCCCAGCACGGAGCCAGCTCTGGGGCAGTGCTCTGGCCACCGCCGCTGGAAGGCGGCTCCTCGGCCACGCAACTGTCCTCCTGCCTCTCCTGCAGGAGCTGCTGGCTGTGCTGAAGCAGGAAGGACCAGCGACCGAGGGGATATTCCGCAGAGCCGCCGGTGGGACAGAGCTTCGGGAGCTGCGGGAGGCCTTGGACTGCGGCGCAGACGTCGACCTGGGAAGCCAGCCCGCGCTGCTGCTGGCCGCCATCCTGAAGGTGAGCGCTTCTGCCCTGCGGCTGGAGGAGCTCCTGGCTGGCCCTGAGTGTTCAAATGCTCACTTGGAGCCCTGGGCCTTGCAGGACTTCCTCCGGAGCATCCCCTGCAAGCTCCTTGTGACTGACCTCTACGAGGACTGGATGGCGGCGATGCAGAAGGCCAGCAGGGAGGAGAAGATCAGGGAGCTGAGAGCGTAAGTGTGGGCAGCAGCCTGCCTGTTGAGCAGGAGCACTGACCGCTGGCCCAGAGCACCTGGAAAGCTGCGCTGGCTCCCACCAGCCTCGGGCGAGTCTGGGGAACGCTGTGGGCAACATCTGCTTTATTAGCGCCGTGTTCCTGTTCCCCCAGGGTGGCCGAGAAGTTGCCTGCAGCCAACCTCCTCCTCCTGAAGCGGCTGCTGTCCCTCCTCCAGCACATCGGCCACCACGCAGCCACCAGCAGGATGGGCTGCAGCAACCTGGCTGTCTGCGTTGGGCCAAACCTGCTGAGCCCAGCCCACGCAGACCTGCTCCCACTGGAGGCCATGCTGGAGGTGACCCACAAGGTACACGTCCCCACCCGCCGGGGCAGCCTTCCCGGCCCACCAGCGCTTGGCTGCGCAGAGGGCTCTGCAGGCCTCCTCCCACCAGCAAATGCTGTCGGGGTGGCTGCCTGGAGGAGCAGCCCCACAGCCACAGCCTCTGGGCAGGAGCAGGGGGCAGGGGTGGGAAAGGCTGCTTGGTCCCTTGTCAGGCAGGGGGATTGAGACCCACGGTTTGATGTGTGCAGGTGAACGTGCTGGTGGAGTTTCTGGTGGAGAACTGCAGGGATCTCTTTGAGGAGGAAGCGGGCAGCCTTTCCAGCCCAGCAGACAAGGAGCTGCCAGTCCCCCTGGAGAGATTCAGAGGTGAGAGGGGGGACTGAGGGTTGGCACCGGCTGGGGCTTGGGACACCAGAAACCTCCGTGTTGCTTCTGACAGGGCTGGGCATCGAGTGTTGTCCTCTCAGCCCCGCTTGTCCTGTGGCCTCTCTTGCCACTGCTCTCCAAACATGAACGTCTTCCTCTGCAGGATGAGCTGAAGCCTGCAGACAGGGCATCGGAGGGCTGACCACAGAAGTGTAGGGCTTTGGGTGGGGGTTGCTTTAGCTCTGTTTGCTTCCAAGAAGTCACAATGTTGCACATGCTTTTGCTTTCTAGACCTGAGTTTGGAAGAGAAAAGTGTCCCTGCAGGCAAAGTGGACACCGAGCACCGAGCAGAAGCTTTGCCGCATGCACCCCCCTCTCTGCTCGGTGTCCTCACGGAAGATGGGGGAGATACGGCGGTGGAGTCTGAAGTGGGAGAGGTACGTCAGCTCCCCAAACACGGTGACAGCGTGTCTGGGGTAGGAGGGGAGTCGCTGCTGTGCCTCTGCCTGGCAGTAGAGCTGGTGTGGGTTTGGGTTATTCCTCCACCCCTTGGGATGATACATAGCAAGGGAAATTGGCAAGGTTGTGTCTCAAATGCACTCGGCAGGTGCTTAATCAAACCAAAGGCCCACAAAATGCCTACAAAGAGGCAGAGGGGAGCAGCTGTCAACTTCAGGGGGGTTTTGCTCAGGCCCTACTTCATCAGAGCTTCCTCAGGTCTATTTGGGGGTCAGCAGGGGGACTGTGTGAACTGTGGCTGATGCAAACCAGCCCAAGGCATCTCCTCTGGAGATCTCGGGTACCAATTTAGCAAAGAGTCGCTTACCACTCCAGGTCACCCCTTGCCACATGCCAACTGTGACATTTCTGGTTTAGGCACCGCCAGCTTTGCCTCTAGCCACCCCCGAGAGCATGGCAGACTCCCTGGGGCGCCCAGAACAACTGGCCAGGTTTCCAGAGGAAAGAAGGTAAAATGAGCTCGCTTTGGTTAAAATCAGAACTGACTCCAGTGGGTCGTGGCTTTCCCTATCTAATCCCGCTGTGGGATGGAAAGATTTGCAGGCTCTGCCCACGACGAGGAGAAGAAGAGGAGCCGGAAGAGAAGAGAAGCCTGGGGAGAAGAGAGCGAAAGCTGCGTGGAAAAGAAGAGGAGGAAGAGAGAAGGTGCTTCTGGCGACGGACCAGCGAAAAGACGCGGGAAGCCGCAGCAGGTCGGGCAGCCCAGGTGCGTGCCGGGCTCTCTGCCCAACTTTGGGGGCAGAGGGACAGCGAGGGACGGTGCTGCGCGGGGTCTGGAAATAACTCCCTGGCAGGGCCCAGGGGCTCCCGGCCGAGCCCTGCGGCGTGGCACAGGGGCACTGCGCGTCTCTGCGCGTGCTCGGGGCTCGAAGGGCATTGCCCGGGGGACGAGGCGCCAGAGCCACCCCGTAGCCAGCGCCAGCAACAGCTCTCTGCTCTGGGCCGTCAGCAATTCCTCACACACGGTGTTCCCCGGAGAGGGCAGCACAACCCTGCCTCTTCCTGCCGCCAGGGACTCACCAGAGCTTTCTGACTCTCTCCTTGCAGGTGCCGATTCATTGTCACCGCCTGATCCGCTGACTTTGGGGCCCCCAGCATTGCTGTTTGCAATAAAAAGTTGTTTTCTCTGTTGTGACCGAGTCTGCCACAAGACATTCTGGAGTGGGGGCTGTTGTTCTGTGATGGATCCTGGGGGAGGAGTTCGGGCTGGTCCCTTGTCCCAGCACCCTTCCCAGTGGGCGTCAGGGCTGAGTCGAGGTGCTGTAGGAGGGAAACCCAAGCCCAGAGTCACGCGGGAGGGTGGAGGTTGGACGGAGCAAGTGACAAGAACAGTGACAAGTTGGTATCACTCAGAATCTAAACGTAGCTGCCCCCAGCCTCCCTGACACCTGAGGATGAACTGGGACACAAGGGGGTTTATTTTCTGCCAAATTACCCTTTAATGTGACAGGTGTCAATGTTGGGGACACTCCAGGCATGGAGACGTCACCACAGACACCCTGGGGACATCCTGGTCCCCTCCCAGTTGTGGGCCATCAAAGTGGGGTGCACCCCAGGGATGGGGATGTCCCCAAGAGCCAGCTTGGGGTCTCCTGTGTCCCTCAAAGTCATGGGGTGTCAACGTGGGGGACACCCCGAGGACGGGAGCATCACTAAGAGCCACCTTGGGGTCCCTCAAGGTCATGGGGCATCAACGTGGGGGACACCTCATGGATGGGAATGTCCCCAAGAGCCCCCTTGGTGTCCCCATGTCCCCTCCCATGCCCAGGGTGACAATTTGGGGACCTCCAGGAGACCCTGAGTGGTGTGTGTGGGGTGTCCCCATGGCCCCTCCGGCGTGCCCCTGTGTCCCCCATCCTGGTCGATGCCGTGGATGTACAAGTGGAGGCTGTTGGTGACTTTCCTCGTCAACCTGGTGTGGTCCCCTTCCTGGGGGGTGGGGGGGACGCACGGGTGAAAACAGGCTCCCCAATCTGAGGGAAGTGGTTGTGGGGGGCATTGGGAAGCCCCCCCTTCCCGGCTGTCCTCGAGAGTTTGGGGGTGCAGGGATAGGGGTGTGGCATCGGTGGGACCCCCCCAAAAATCCTGCAGGGGGTGGTGGGGACAGCAGGACACAGTGTGTGGGGTAACTGGGGGGTGTGGGGGGGTGACAGTGCTGGGACCCCCCAGAGCTCCTGCAGGGGACAGTAGGGATGTGGAGGAGGGGTTTGGGGGTCCCAACGGGGGAACTGGGGATGCACAAGGGGGTTGACATCCCTGGGACCTCCCCCAGACCCCTGCAGGAGACAGTAGGGATGGGGGGGATCCCAAATGGGAAACTGAGGGTCTCGGGAGAGTTAAGGGGGGTCCTCCCAATTTTGGGGGGTCCTGGGGAGGTTTTGGTGGTCCCAGAGGCGCTTAGGGGTCCCAGGTTGGGGGGACCCCCTGATTTTGGGGCACCTCAGGGGGTTTTGGGGGTCCTAGGGGGAGCTTGAGGGCATCCCCACTATTTTGGGGGGCCTCAAGAGGTTTCTGGGGGTCCTCAGCAATTTTGGCGGGCTCGGGGGGGGGGGTGTTGGTGGTTCCAAGGGGGCAAGACTGCTAGAGAAGAAAAAAGAAGCTCTCCTCTTCAGCACCAACCCTCCACCCCCCACCCCCCCACCCAAAATAAAAAGCACCCTCATTCACTGTTTCCCCCTAATCCTTCATTGTTCAAAGCTGTGTGGCAGCGACAGTATGATAAAGTGATAAAGAGCTCACTTTGGAGCTGGAGGAGGAGAAAACCCACAGAGGCCTCTCAGGTGTCATTTCAAGGACTGAGAAACCTTAAAACATGGAGAGAGAATCTACTTGCTGCATCCCGAGGTGAAGGGTGTCACTGCAGAGAAGCCTTAGTGAAAGAGACACCTCAGCAACTGCTGCCAAATTGTAACTCTCAGCCAACTGTAATCTCTGCCGTAGCTGAGCTAGTAACCTACATATGGAACTCCTCTCCCTGCTAATCCCCGGAATCACCCCATCCATCTGGGGAGGGGCAGTGCAGATCCTCCTGATTCCTCTTGAAACAAAGAGCTTCACTCCACAGTCAGTATAACTGTTCAGCAGGGATTCTTTATTCGCAGCGCTGGGCAGCACTGGGGATCGCTCCACCACAAGTGCCGCACTTACTAACAAAATTCTTGACTAACATACACCAAAACATACATATGCATCAGATTTCTTAGAAAAGGCAGTCTTATGCTAATGGGTTCTCAGAATCCATTTACATAGAATCACAGAATCACAGAATCATCTAGGTTGGAAAGGACCTTGAAGATCATCCAGTCCAACCGATAACCTAGCACTGACAGATCCCAACTACACCATATCCCTCAGCGCTATGTCAACCCGCCTCTTGAACACCTCCAGGGATGGGGACGCCACCACCTCCCTGGGCAGCCCATTCCAACGCCTAACAACCCATTCTGTAAAGAAATGCTTCCTGATATCCAGTCTAAACCTTCCCTGGCGCAGCTTGAGGCCATTCCCTCTTGTTCTATCGCTTGTTACTTGGTTAAAGAGGCTCATCCCCAGCTCTCTGCACTCTCCTTTCAGGTAGCTGTAGAGGGCGATGAGGTCTCCCCTCAGCCTCCTCTTCTCCAAACTAAACCCCCCCAGTTCCCTCAGCCGCTCCTCGTGCTACATGTGCTCCAGACCCTTCACACCTTCGTTGCCCTTCTCTGGACACGCTCGAGTCATTCAATGTCCTTTTTGCAGTGAGGGGCCCAATACTGAACACAGTCATCGAGGTGTGGCCTCACCAGTGCCAAGTACAGGGGCAAGATCACTTCCCTGTCCCTGCTGGCCATGCTATTGCTGATACAAGCCAGGATGGCATTGGCCTTCTTGGCCACCTGGGCACACTGCTGGCTCATGTTCAGCCGGCTGTCAATCAACACCCCCAGGTCCCTCTCTGACTGGCAGCTCTCCAGCCACTCCTCCCCAAGCCTGTAGCGCTGCTGGGGGTTGTTGTGGCCCAAGTGCAGCACCCGGCATTTGGCCTTATTGAAACTCCTACAGCTGGCCTCAGCCCATCGCTCCAGCCTGTCCAGGTCTCTCTGCAGAGCCTCCCTACCCTCAAGCAGATCAACACTCCCACCCAACTTGGTGTCATCTGCAAACTTACTGAGGGTGCACTCGATCCCCTCGTCTAGATCATCAATAAAGATGTTAAACAGGAGTGGCCCCAAAACCGAGCCCTGGGGGACACCACTCGTGTCTGGCTGCCAACTGGATTTAACTCCGTTCACCACAACTCTTTGGGCCCGGCCATCCAGCCAGTTTTTTACCCAGCAAAGCGTGTGCCCATCCAAGCCGCGAGCAGCCAGTTTTGCCAGGAGAATGCTGTAGGAAACGGTGTCAAAGGCCTTTCTGAGGTCAAGGTAAACAGCACCCACAGCCTTTCCCTCATCCAATAAGCAGGTCGCCCTGTCGTAGAAGGAGATCGGGTTTGTCAAGCAGGACCTGCCTTTCATAAACCCATGCTGACTGGGCCTGATCATCTGGTTGTCCCGCATGTGTTGTGTGATGGTACTCAGGATGAGCTGCATAGTCTGAGCATGTGTAGTAAAAATAGAGTGAGGGTCTTCTCCCCCTCTTAGTGGTCCACATCGTCTTCCTCACACTGTCCACTAGTTGAGCTTCAGGTTTCCCGTGTCCATACATCGTCACGGAGTGACCTCATCTGTCCTTCGGCTCCTGTTTGTTCCAAGGAGGTTAGTTTAGATCAGCTTCCAGTCACTTAACACTGGTGTCTTCTTAGACACTTGTTTTTAGGTTCCTGTTATCAGGGATGTACCCAGGGAGTTTTTCAGGCTGTCCAAGGTCTGTCTTATCTCCACTAGGCAAGGAGTTAAAGGTTTCAAAACATCTTACAAGTGGGTAATGAGGGTAGTTAGGAAAACTGTATAAATGAAATTATATACATTGCAGTAAAATATGGGAAAAATAAAAGCTAGTAAAACACAAGTGATGCTTAACGTTAAAGCTAAATGTTCTACTTTACAGGTCCATGTACATTAGCAATTTCAAGTATACTTGTAGCAACTTCCCTTCACTCTAGACAGCCTTCTTCTCCGTTACAGACATGTAAAGCAGTTACCTGGAAAACGAACGCCTGCGCTCCTTTGGAGTCTTTTTAGATTCCATCCGTTCCTGAACCATCTGTAACTCATCAAGTCTGGACTTCTTCTTCTCCCTGTTAAAAGAAGTTTGACCTTTATTACAATTACAGCTTGACCTTTATCACAAAAAGACACCAAGAAACAAAACATGGCCAGTATGAGAAAATGTACTGCTTGCAGATGCAAAGGTGGACATGCTATTTAAGCAAAAACTTTCTTAGGGACAGTTTTAGGATGACATTCGTCTTGTTTTAGTTTTGCATGATTACCATCTGCACCCAGAAAGTCTATTGGAGAAAACACTCTGTCATTTTTGCTGATGTCAGATGCACTCGAGTGTAACTGCCGTCCGACAGGCCATCGAAACACAAACATGAAAAACAGCCCAACTTCATTGAGTCAAGCCCCCACTCTTCTTTAAGTCTCGTTGTTCTCTGTCAAACTCCTCCCTAGACAAGGGAGGCCAAAGGCATCCTGCTTGTGTCAGAAATCGCAGCAGGACCAGGGGAGCGACGGTCCCCCTGTCCTCGGCTCTGGTGAGGCCGCTCCTCGAATACCGTGTCCAGTTTTGGGCCCCTCACTACAAGACAGACACTGAGGGGCTGGAGCGCGTCCAGAGAAAAGCAACGAAGGTGGTGAAGGGTCTAGAGAACAAGTCCTGTGAGGAGTGGCTGAGGGAACTGGGGGTGTTTAGCCTGGAGAGAAGGAGGCTGCGGGGAGACCTCATCACTCTCTACAACTACCCGAAAGGACGTTGTAGCAAGGTGGGTGTTGGTCTCTTTTCCCAAGTAACAAGCGATAGGAGGAGAAGCAACAGCCTCAAGTTGCACCAGGGGAGGTTTAGATCAGCTATTGGGGAACATCTCTCCACTGAAAGGGTTGTCAGCTTTGGAACAGGCTGCCCAAGGAGGTGGTTGAGTCACCATCCGCGGGTAGATGTGGCACTTAGGGACATGGTTTAGTGGTGGACTTGGCAGTGTTGGGTTAACGGTTGGACTCGATGATCTTAGAGGTTTTTTCCAACCTCAGTGATTCTATGACTCTCTAAGGGAGGTGATTGTGTCATTGGGATGGCATGTGAATGAGCCATTGGAACTGCTGCTGATCCTCAAGCTGGTGACGTGTCTGCAGGAGCTGGGGGATATTCTGAAGAAGGGAGAGTGCACCCAGCAGACGGAGGCTGCCCAGGTGGAAACTGAGGAGGAAACGGTTGTGGTGGTACCCCCGGGGGAAGAGGACATGCGCGGGGTGGTGGAGGATACAAGGGAGGTGGAGGCACAGGCACAGAGAGCGGTGTTGATGCTGGTAGTGTTGGGGCCTGAGTCCTCTGGGTATGTTCACTGTGCGGATGTCCTCGATTTGAGCTTCTAAAGAAACCCCAAAACACGAGTCACTGTTTGTTACACTCTGCCCTGATTTTAAAGGGGAAAGTGAATGGAGGAGGAGCGTGGTGGCGAGCACTTCTTGTTCTCAACTGAAGCATTTTTCTCCCCGCTTTTTGTTCATTTGAGACTACGCTCATTTCTTGGTCCTCAGACTTGCCTTCCACATCGTCACTCCCAGCAAATCCCTCAGTTTCCCCTTCTTATGGTCAGTTTGGCAACTGTGGCTGGAGGCTGCCCGTGCTAAAAGAGACATGTGCCAAGCGCTCCTCTGACACACCTTGACACCCTTAATACTTCACAGTTCTGATCTTCAAAGTACTGCACAGACATTAACTCATCTTCTCTCAAACTTCTTTTAACATCTTCCGCACACGCTTCCTAGGTTGTTGCCTCATGGTGACATCTTTGGCCTGTTCTTGGCCCTGAATTTTTATTTTTTGCTTACTGAACTTGAGGTTTTAGACAATCTGTGGGATGGATCCTGGTTTTTGTTTTGACTTATTTTTAAGATTTTATACACACAGTGCACCCTTACAATCTCTCTATAACACACAGATACCAAAAGGAAGGACTAACCTGACGCTGCAATAAACCAAAAGAGACTCCTCTCTCTCCAACCGAGAGAAAGCAGCTTGGCTATTTGAGATGACTAAGTAGTAAAATAACAGCGTTGCCTTTTCCAGTAGTTTGCTCAATCAGTATTAGTTAAGTTGTTAAAAAAAGAATATTGGAGACTGATTTCTATTGGGAAATCAATTTCTTCAGCCCTATTCAGCCAGTAACCAAGAGGGTGCCTTTCCATCTGATCCTTTAATTATGTTTCATTTTTACACGTAATTATGATTTCCTCACAAAGACTTCATTCTTCAGAGTCCTCTTTTCAATCATGTACTGGAGTTTTATTTTAAATAATCTTCCTGAGAGCACAGATCCCCTTTGTGAAGGCCAATTCAAATTAAGCCATTTTAAAATTAATTACCACATGTATTCTCCACAACGATCTGTGCATACTTATTCCCTTATAAATCAGCTGTTGTGTCCGTTATGTGTTTAACATGGTTAACAAGGTTACAAGCAGCAATATATTGAATTTCTGTAGCATACTTACACTTCCCAGTCTGGTCTGCCACTTGCCGAGCGAATTTTGCCAGCTCTCATTGGATGACCTTTTGGCATGGGGAGAGAAAAAAAATCCCCTTCAGTTTACCTGAAGAGAATTTTTTAAGAGAAATTTGTAAGTTACGGTTACTTACCAGTTGTGGGTATGGATCGTCCTTGGTAGCCCAGAAGACTCGGCAATGCTGGCCGTGTCAGTGCAGGAACCTGATAGCCCTTGTGAATCAGTGCAAACAGTTGGAAAATAAGCTCTACTAAAATATGAGAATCACTGCATATGGTGGAAGAAAACCTACCTTCTCTTCCCACAAACCGCGGATTGACAGGGGGGAAGATTGGGGACGTCCTGTGGCAGGAGGGTTCAGAGCCACGAGTGTTGGTGGAGGTGCTGGTGGCTGCTGCTGCTGCTGCCTGTGCATATGGATCCTCTGTGCATAACCAGTTCCATTTTTGAAGTTGTTCACAGCCTAGAGGCAGAAAAACATTTACAAAGAGGTAACATGAACCTTCAGTAGCTCTAGGAACAAAAGCCTCCACAGAGTAAAATTACTTGTGTATTCCCGTATATACTATCCATCCTAAAATAAACCAACATACGGATATATTCAGATTAGATGTAAGGAAGAAATTCTTCCCTGTGAGGGTGGTGAGGCCCTGGCACAGGTTGCCCAGAGAAGCTGTGGCTGCCCCCTCCCTGGAAGGGTTCAAGGCCAGGTTGGACGGGCCTTTGGGCAACCTGGGCTAGTGGAAGGTGTCCCTGCCCGGGGCAGGGGGGTTGGGACTGGATGGGCTTTAAGTTCCCTTCCAAGCCAAACCCTTCTGTGATACATGAACGCATCCCATTAAACACTGGTGTTAATGACTGGTAACTCAGACTATCTGTATGTAAAGCACTCCAGCGTTAACGCTGAATTTGAAACTGAGGCAATCCTGTTAAACACAAGTGTGACCTGAATTTGCCAGATTGTCTCTCAAGGGTTGCCAGCTTCTGTAACAACAGGGAATGTATTTGCAAAGTAAATTTAGCCTTATTCCATTTAGCCTTGTTTAAGGAGGTGTAAATTAATATTTTCTTCCCTTTCAGCTAATTGACTGACTAGACTTTTCTTACAAACAGTTTATCTAAAAGTCACTGCATTACCTGGCGTAGGCACTTGCTGGCAACTAAAGTATCGGGAGAAACACCTGCCTGATGACACGCTGGGCATGTATGTTCCTCACATTCCAGTAATGCCGTTCTAATACCTGGGTATAATCAGAATCATTGAAACAGGTTTTAGCTAAACTAAGGACATTGTCTGAGTTCTAATCAATTATAAAGGCCAGTAGATGGTTAATGGGTGAATATGAGTCCTGAACTGAGAGCATGAAGCTATAAATGTTCAGCAGTGCAAAAAATTTCTAGTATGCAGGAAACAGCTGCCCAGTTTTGTTATTTCACTATTGTAACATTTGAAGATGCAGAGTAGGCCGTGTCCTGATGTTTTGACTAGTCAGTTCTCCACTGTCTAGCACAGTGAGAAGTCCTCAACCTCAAGGTTCATGAATAAGACACATCTCCAGAAACCATTAGTAGGTTCAAGTTCTGACGGTTTTAACCAACTCTCCCGTGGAGAAGAATGTGGATTAAATGCCTAACGAGCCATTTGCTGCAGACCACAGTAAGTCACCAGCGTTGGCTCTATAGTTTTGTATGAGAGAAAGGACTGTGCACAAGCTCAATGCATTTGATAACTAATACTGTAATCAGCTGCAGCATTACACACTCTTCTCGTACTCATCCTTCCGCATGGAAAGAGGATTTAACTAGATGCATAAAAAGGGAAAAAAGCCCTCTGCCTCTGTTTTTTCCTTTCTACAAGAAGAGTCCTTTCCTATTCGGGGTATACTGAAGTATTAACCAGAGCTGGTAACAAAGGAATGTTATGACCTTTCTGCTGTCAGAAGATCAGGTGTGATGTTTGGAATTAACAAACACGGGAGTAACACTTGCATTCGTCACAATAACTGTTTCCACAGCAGGGAGTAACAACTGAGCTGGTCATGATTTCTTTGCAAATGAAACATAAGAGCTCCTCTGGAATAGGATCATCTGAGGAGGAGGAGGAGGAAGAGGACAGCTCCTCGGGTAAAAAGGGAGGCTTTTCATAAAGTTATGAACATGAACTGTATGATGGCTTGTTAGCATCTATATTTGGACACAGACATGCAAACTGTCCATCAACTGAATTCCAAAGCCTGGGGCTTAATTGCTGGGCAATTCCCCAAGGAAAAAATACCTATCAAAAGCCAACAGTAAGACAGAAATCTCTTTCTATTTCATATGGTAAAAAATTACAGTGAATCCTGGAAAAAGGAATAGATAATAGACAGGGAAAGCCTCTATAATTCTAGGGCAAGCCACAAAACCTTTAATGCTTTGATTACTTTTTAAATGTATTTCTTCAAAATAGTTAGACAAACATGGAAACATTTGCAATAGCAACACTTGCGTCAGTTTAAAATCTTGCTAACGCTGAAGTACAGGTCAGGAAAAACTAAGGATGTGGGGAGGGCACTGTAGGTCTTTTTATTTTCATACACGTTTAATACATCTTTATACACATACATACATACACTCCACAACGCCAAACAGCTCTCTTAACTATCTCTGCCAGTAAACTGAAATAGCAGGCAGGAAGGATCCACGTCCACACTAAGACAGTTAGGCACGTAGTAAACTAAGATCTCTGCAACCAGTGCCATCTTAAAGAAGGAAAAAAAAACCCAAACCAACCCAAAAACCTGAAGGGAACCATCACTGTGCATGTCATAAGCATGACATGATTTTAACCTGACGGCTACCCTGCTCTAAACTTTATGCATCGTTAACTTTTCCATATTTTTAAAGCCTAAGGTAATTATTCTCAATGACCTACTTGTAGTGGCAGCCTAAGGGGCATTCTGGAGAACAGCACAGCGTCCACAACTTCTAACAGCACAGCGCAGCATGATTAAGCACTAGATTTCTAGGGGAAGAAAAACAAAAAAAACACCAGCACTCGTTTACTCAACTGAAAAGCTTATTACCTGCACTTCCAAAGCAACAGGCGACAGGAATACCGAAGGCAAAGCAAACCAGACCCGTCTGGAATACTTTGTATTCTCTGCTAAAGGTTAAAAATCTTTCCTTTCGTATTATGCACAGAAACTGCTTTTAGAGTGATGTCTGCAGACCTCTGAGCCACGAATTAAAACGTCTTCCTAAAAGGTAACAGTCTGAGCACTTCCTCTGGAGGGAACGGGGAAAAAAAACCCCACAAACAACAAACCAACAACAAACAAGCCAACCAGAGAAGGAGGAAGCGAAGCAATACCAAGTTCTTTTCCCGAGGTAACAAAATCCTGAGAAAACAAGATGTTTGTGCCATCAGAATAAAAATCCAAAATGAAACAAAATAGTTCACCTTTCCCTTTGAAAAGCTGCTCTTGAGTCAAGATCTGCTCTTCTTCTCTCCCAAGCATGAAACTCCTGTTCAGATTAAGACTGTTTTCAAAATACTAAGTGAAGTAGAAATTAAGTGCACACACTGAAACATGTAGAGAAACTTATTCAAAAAACCCCAATACAGTAGTACTACACTGTCCAGAAATCTTTTAAGTGTTCTGATGAAAAGGCGACTTATTTTTAGGAAATAAAATGTTTGCAGCCAAAACCGACAGATGATGTTCCAGTCAAATGTAGGTTTAAAACTTTTTGGTTTTAAACGATGTATTAAAAAGAGCTGGAGAAGGAAACGGGGACAGAAATGAAAAACCATTCAGGGGGTCAACAGTATAGATTGTCACCATGCAATCTCAACACGACAACTGCCGATCATCTATTCAGAACAAGCCAGCCCACAGTAGCACACTCCCTGGCAGAGGAAGGACCCTCTCCCCTCTCACAGGCTCGAGCAAGGAGTGCTCACAGTGTTTCAGGCTAAGGCCCAGCGAGCAGAAGGCAGCTTTTCTGTCAGACAGAGCAAGGCAAAAGGATCTCGTACAGCAACTTCCTTGCAGTTTCTTGCTCCCGAGCCCCCTTCTTCAACTCCTCGTTCTTCTTCTGGTGACATGAAGGCAAAGCACGTCCTGGCCCTCTGAGTCCATGCTGCAGCCTGCTTCTCCCTAGAGCAACAGCAGGCACCTCCTTTGGGATTGCCCTCCAAAGCCATTTACACACAGAAATCAGCTGAGCAGTGTATTGTGGAAGCATAAGCTGCAGCGGACATGACTTAGAATCAGTTATTTTTTTGTCCATCATGACAAAATAAAACCAGCAATTCCTTCCTTTACAGTAATTCTCCTAAAGAGTCGCTCCCAATATCTGTCACGTTTTTATATCACGCGAGAACAGATGCAGTCAAAAGAACATTGACCCTAAAACGAGGACTCAGATCTACGCAAGCAGGCACGGGCAGCTCCCAGTTTCATTGAGTGTACACAGCAGCACTTGGTGGTGAAAGCAGAGTCACCGCGGACACCAATGAGAAGTTTTAACACCAGCCTTTCTTTAGGGTTTGCTTTGCTTTGGTTTGGTTTTATCCCTTGAACATGAACTAGGAAAGTCTATCTACCAAGCAAAAGGGAGCTGAACCAAAGGGGGCTGAGCATCCAACAGCTGCATCCACTTTGAAGAGCTTTACGAATTCTCCAGCACTCTACCCCCTGGTTTCTGGCGACACAGCCTGAAGCAGTGTTTAAACAAATGATCCAGCTTAGCACCTGCCCCTGTTCTGAAGAACAGCAATCTCTTGCCTCACGACCTGTATTTTACATAGACTTGGGCCATAAACAAATGCAACAGATGGAGAAAAACTGAAGACTGACAGCAACTGAAACAGAACTATTACTTTCCCATCAACCAGTTAGAAATCTAGCTTGTGCACTGACATAACGGAACACAGGAACTAACAAAAAGAAGGCCTTCTGTTCAGAACAGATCAGTGTGTCTTCACAAGAAAGTGATTTCAACGACTTCAACTTAACAAAGTCAGCGTTATCATTAGCAATGCACCTTTCCTGAAGAGGAAATCCTTGTCTTTTTCAACTGCCAACTGCAAGAGTGTGTCAACAAAACAAATAAACAAACAACCCACACCCCAAGAGCTCTCTTTAGGTTATAGATATATAGATACGACATGTCTTCATAGATGACAGCTGCATCAATTTATACTTCAGGTCCCTCTCCTCTCCAGGAACCAGCTGGTGTTAGTGCCATAGATTTGAGTCTCACAAACCCACACCTGACAGGTCTTGCTTTACAACAGTTTTTAGCAGATGGAGACTTTGTGGTAGATCACAAAAGTGATTTTTAGATTCAATAGTAACTTCCTCTCCCAACAGAGGAAGTCAGTTACTGCCAGAGAAGTGCAGGCCAAAGCCAAAATCTCCAAAACGCAAAGAATGTTTAACAAAACATGAAGGGGTGCCTAGATAACACACATCCTGGTTTTTGTCTTTGTTATTCACTTCAAGGAGATGAGTCTGTCTAGAAACACTACAGCTCATTTTTAGAAAGACAAAGAACATGCTCCCTTCCATGAAGAATTTCTCCAATTGCCAATTCTTCCCCAGACTGTCGCTACACTGGGAAGTTGGTCTCCTCTTTCCAACTTCTATTGCTAAGCAGAGCCCAAAAACTACGAGCGAGCCTGAGCCCTTCTACAGGCAGCAGGGAATAAGTCAGCATAGCATTTTCCTGTGAAGAAAGTAAAGAACTGAACAACAGAAAAGGGAATACAAAAGCAAAAACATCAATAAGGGAAAAGAGAATAACCATTCCTTTTACTGATATATTCTTAATAATTAGCTGAGCACTTCTAAAGACAAAGAGCTTTGCTGCTTTTGGCACCAAAGTAAGGAAAAGTCTAAAGCACAGTCCTCCTGATGTGGGAAGATGTGTCCCCAAAAGAGACACAAGTTCGAATACAGAAACATCTCTACGTCTTGCTGGAAATTTGCACGCTAAGAATCACCAGCTCCTGCTTCAAGAGAACACACCAGCAGCTTCACTGGACGGTAGCAATTTCACCCCACACAAGAAGTCAGAACATGCACTATCCTTTCAGGATGCAGCACAGTCATTTCTAAGCCCTTTTTCTGCTTTGGTTAAGTCAAGATGGCACGTGCTCAGACACACAGCGAGGAGGCGCAAGGTAGCTAAGACAGCAAAATGGAAATTACTCCCCATTCACACAGAGCCAACTTTGACTCAAGTCAGTCCTCCTCTTCTCTTCCCACAAAATTAGGAATACCCTTCTGCAGGAAGGCCAGACTTTGCAGCCATCCATGCAGACAAGCAAAGAACTACCGTGGGTCTGCTTTTGTGGTATTCAGGAAGTTGCAGAAGGCAGCTTAGGGATGCTTAATCACAGTATTTCATGACTGTTTCAGTACTGATCTACAGACATCAGCACACAATATACTAAAAGTCACGGTGCTTCTGATTTGGTATAATCCAACAGACCTCCAGATTTCTCTCCTGAGCATGTAAAGGTACAGCTCTCCGGGCATTGCTCGGTACCACAACCGCCAAATGACTCGACGAGCTTCTAAGCATCCAAACTGCTGCAAACACATTTATATGTACAGTAATGGATGAAATGTAGATGCATTCCACCTCTATACTTATGCACGCAAGCACTCACGAGTTAAAAGCCACTGTATGAGCTGGCCTACAGAGTGGGTAACAAAGGCAGTGATTCCCTTGCACACCTGAAAACCAGAAAAACACTCACCAAAATAAAATTAAGGCCACGCACTTCTCGTTTTATTTTTCTTTAAACTGTAACACGTACCAAGTAAGGCAGCCACATCACTCTTCCAGCATCATTCATACACACATATGCCCTGGAAGCTACTTGAAAGTACCTCATGTAATGGAAGTGTCTGGAAAGCGCAGCTTGAACTAGCTGAACTCAGTTACTGATCAGCTTACAGGTACAGAAAATATATGCCTGCAGCCTTTTAACAACAATGACTTACCACTGTTACGTTATTTCCATTTAGCAAAATCTGGTCCAGCTTTGTGATTCTTCGGCCCTCAAGTGGAATCTCACTGAGGCAGCGTTAGAGAAAGTGAGTACGAACACAGAAGCAGGGACAGCGAGCCCAGTTTTCATTACAGAACTGACCTAAGTCTCTCCATTAAGACAACAGTTGTTGCAACTACCAACTAAATTAGCCACACCGCAGCATAATCTTGATAGATTGACCAAAGAAAGCAAAGAAAGCTGCCCGGCAACTAGAAAGATCCATTGTACTTTTCTGCTCAGTACATAAAGGTATAGAGTCACCCTCTAAATCTTGGCAATTTCTTGAATACCACCAATACTCAAAAGAGGTTTCAAATAATAACACAGCATGACAAAGTAATAAATACTTATCCTTAAGTCTGCAAACTCTTTAAATCTTTGCCCAGGCCTCAAGCAAATGGTAATGCAAACAAACTGCTGCAAAGTTCAACACACAACCCGTGCAAAATTAAGCCTACAAATTAGGAAGCTGACTACAAGTAGAAATCATGCACCAGCTACGCTATGACATGGCTGTCCTGCATAGATCACCCTCTAGAGTTTAAGTCCAAGGTATAAACTATTCAGCTGGCAGGTATTCCTAAAATACAAAACCACTTTGCTTATAGATCTTACACAGTACTGTTCTTCAGGCCACCAAACATTAAACAGCAACAAGATGCAGAAATAACAATTAGAATTCTGCAATGCCTTCTAACACCACATCTGAAAATCCAGTTTCAAGGAAAATAAGGCCCAGAGTTTTAAAGGCAAAATGTTTGTTTTCATCTCATACTGAACAGTAACTTTATCTGTAAAATCAAAATATCAGAATAATACAACTGATCCCTACAAAAAGGTTCTAGTCAGTGCACTCAAACCTCTCAAAAGCAATGTGGGAATTAAGCCAAAGCATAAAGCCGACAGCCTTAAACATTCCCATCAAAGGAGACTGACAAAGCCATCAAATCCTAGAAGCATTCCAACAACTTATCCCTCTTCATCACAATAGGAATGCGTGAACCTGTGCATTTCCCCACGAGTTCTGTAAATAAACCGAAGGTACAAGAGACTCTTTTACAGAACGCACATTTTCCCAAACAAAAGCCCGAACGCTGCGATGGCAGAGCAGTAATTGCCACTGACACTGGTAAAAAACACAGAAACAAGGCGGGGGGGCGGGGGGAGACACACACCTGGTGTCAGGTTTATGGTACAGGATGTCCCACTGGGGCTCACGGATGGGTCAGCAGCAGAGGGTGTCACCAATTTCCAGAGCTGTGGTTGCCCTGACCAAGTATCAGACTCAGCCACAAGCACCGTAGTAGCGTAAAAGAGACAATCCCTGACCCAGAATAATCATGAACTGTGTTATCAGCATGAACTCAGATGAACACTCAGTTTTCGCCATGAACTACTTTATCCTTAAGGATCACAAAAATTGAGCAGACCAACTTCAGACAACAGGCCAAGGCTAGAAAGGGACACACTACAACAGAGTCAGAGAGATCCTGGCTGTAGTGATGGAATAAACAAGTCAGACAGAAGCATAATGCATCTGCCATTTACTTTCCAGAAATCCTCAACAACAGACAATTATTCCCCTAACCAAGGGCTTTTCTACACAATAACCTCTGCAGCCTGGGGCAATGCAGCCGTGCATTCGAGTACATGCACACCCAGTGTGTGCAGGCTTGCAGCTGAAACCTTCCCATACTTCTCTCTTCATTGCTGCTGAAACGTTTTGACTCCCCAACCCTACGCTCTGGTTCTGCAATAATCCCCCATACAGTCAAACTACAGTTTCAGGCACATCCCATCGCCTGCCCAGGATGGAATCCCCAAAGTGCGACTGTTCCCAATTCCATTTTTCCCGTAGGAAACAATGGGATAGAGAGGAATGTGTGCAGGCGCCTCAGCAATGCACACAGCTGAACCACCAAGAACAGCTGGTGTGATGTGGAAGATGGTGAGACAGAAGCGAGACCTCTGGGGTTGTCAGCTGCCAGTTCAACACCTGGTAATCACAGAAGTAGTAGAGGAAATTCTAACTGCTTTTAATATACCAAGAAATAACTGCTACTTGCCTGAGCTTTAGAGTGGAAAATCCCTTTATAACACAAAATTAAACTTCATGATGTCCTGGTGACCCCGTGTGACCCATCTTCAAACAAATCACCATGCTGAAACCTCTCAGCTGCTTCTCCTGTGAGACTGAACACCTGACAACTCTTTCACTGCCAGTGGTCCTGCTGCCTCTCCTGATCCATCACATTTTCATCACCACCTTCAAATGCCTGCTGCTCACCATGGTCAGTGAAGGATGAAGGAAAACAGGACCATGACAACAGTAACCAGAGCAGGGTATTAAATAACTGACGGCAGAGCTCTGAAACAGAAGGGTCAGACAGCAAGGCATTACTGTGCACAAGCTTTCACAGTGCAGACGCAGTATAGACAGGGTAAGAATCTGCTCCCCAGCTCTGGAAAACCCAATCCCCTCAGCAGCAGCACTACTGACACCTGCAAGCTTCCTTCCTTAAGTTCTAAGGACAGAGGAGCATCACCTGGATCCAGATGCAGCCCACCTCTGACTACTGCCATTCTGAGGTGTTGCATTTTTCATATCGATCAGCAAGAACTTAGAAAGCAAGATTTCAGTTAACTGTCCTAAAACCTAAATCCCCAACAGGACTTGCCTCAAAAGGTCGATCAGAGACGAGCCGGCTCCATCTGCTGCATGGCCTCCCCTGACCACCACACACAAAGCTCAAGACCTCCCCAGCCTGTCCCAGCCAGCGCCCCAGAAAGGTGTTGTCAGACCTTTCCGCTCCCCTGACAGCCCCCCGCCAGCTCCCCGGCACAGGGCACACGCCGGCTGCAGGCTGCCAGCCAGCCTTAGGGACAGGGAGTCACTCCAGGAAAACTCACGTTTTCCCCAAAGACCAGGTTCTGCTCCGAGCCCGAGCTACCGCCGCGAGCCCACAGCACCCTGCCTCTCCGCAGCACCCGAGGGGTGCAAACCCCGACCCGGAGCAGACACCAGCCCTGTCCCACCTGCTTCGCACGGCATCCCTGCAGCCACAGGCACCTCCTGAAAGGGGGGAACCTGCGAGAGCAGTTTTTAAATGTGTTTCCACGAAGACCAGGCAATTACAGAAAACAGATTTCACAGGGAGAAAACCAGGGAAAAGGAGGAGGAGGAAACTGGTCTGCCTGGCTACATGAAATCGGGATGAGAACAAGCAGAGATGCAGGGCACAGCAGAACTGAACAGGAGCTTGAAAGCGACGGGAAGGAAAAACAGGCAAGATGAACTACACAGGTGTTCTGGACAGGAGCCTGGTTTTGTTTAAATCTTGATTAATTCTTCCTTATCAGTTATTCTGATGATTAATTCTATTTTCACATGGGCATTTTGTCAACATTTAAGAAGATGCACAGGAGACCCCAGGAGGAGCCCCAACACTCACCTAGGAACGAGGTGACGATCTGCAGACCGACAGCACATCAGGCGGGACAAGCTTGCAAAGAAGAACGATGGCAACCAGTTACATCACGTTTACAGCAATCCACAGCTACATGCAGTGAAAAGCGACTATTTTATGCAGAGCTGGTGCAGAGCAGAGAGCTGGAGATGAAGGAGCGGCTGACAGGGGAGGCTGAAGCAGTGCCACCCACGGCAGGAGCTCTGCCGGCTGTTTGCAGCCTGAGAGCAAGTGTTGCTGCCGGATTTCACAACCAGAAGCACTTCCAGGATCCCAGCACACAGAAACTTGTCCTTTAATTACTTTTCAATTACTTCTTGTACCTTCATTGTGTGAGACTTCTGCTCTGCCTGCAGATGTCAAGAGATTCTTTTCTGAAAGCAGAGCAGGGTCGTTCCAACTTGAAACAAACAGGATTTGTCTTTTGGAAAAGGTGCAAATTAGAAGCTCAGCACAGAAACTGAACTTTGTCCAGAAAGCCAGAGGAGCAGCGGGGCTCTGCAAAGGGGCTGGGCTCCAGCACACCCCCATGCTCACCCCCCCACATCGCTCCCAGCACCCCCGACCTGGGAAAAACTGTCCCACAGCCAGAAGGCAAGAGCCCACCTGGGCCAGCTCTCGCCCTCGGGCTTAATGCAGGTTTCTGATCAGCACCTCTTGGCTCTGGTGACTGGCACCCTCTGAAGCACCACTCTGAGGTGTTCATCAGATTGAACCCACACAACCCAAATCACCACAGAGAGCAGAAAATATTAAATGTGTCACTTCTTTCACACTTGAAGTAAAAATAAAGAGCTAAAATTCACTTTCCCTGGGGTAACCTGATAGATAAACCCCGCAGACACAACAGACCCTTACAGACAGCAAAGACCCACCAAGTTCAAGGTAAAAGAACAAGCACAGTCACACATCAGAACATCTGAACAGCCCGAACTGTGACAACAAAACTTTTTTTAAAAAAAATCAGAACCATGAAAAAGTTTGGGTTTTTAGACCAAAGCTTTCCCCTTCCCTGGCGATCCCACCACCCCCTCCAGGGAAATCGGCCCCAGCCCCTGCACTCACCCACTGCTAGGCCGGAGCCACCACCACTGGTGCTGGTGCTGGTGCTGGTGGTGGTGCTGGTGCTGCTGGTGCTGGTGCTGCTGGTGCTGGTGCCACCTTTGCAGGAGAAAAATTCATTCAGCCATCCAGAACAAAGCGAGTGTTTTAAAAGGAGGAATTCCCACTTGCTGGGTGAACCAAACTCTCTTCCTGGAACATCCCTCAGTGCAGACCACAGAGAGCTGGAGGACCTCCTGCCTAGGCCGCCTCACTGCAGACCATAGGCCCTCACAGACTGTCAGCAGGAAGTAGGCCCTGTGGGGGCCAGGGGACCCCCGGGGGGGCTCCAGCACGTTGTCCCCCCCCCCAGAACCTGCCCACACTCCTGCCTGTGCCGTGAGTGGGGGATTTGGGAGCTGGGGGGATTCTTGGGGGGGTGTTATTGGGGTTCTGTGGGAGTTGTGGGAGTTATTGGTGTCCTGAGGGGGTTATTTGGGTCCTAGAGGGAGTGTAATGGAGTCGGGGGGTGGGGGGTGTCCTGGAGGGGTTTGGGAGGGTTATTGGGGTCCTCGGGGGGGGTCTTGAGGGAGATATTGGTGTCTGAGGTGGGGGGATTGGGGACATCCTGGAGGGGGTTCTGGGGGAGGTACTGGGGTCCTGGGGGTGTTTTGAGGGAGGTATTGGTGGAGGGTCTTGGTGCTTGGGGGGTGTTATTGGGGTCATGGGGGAGTTCAGGGGGTTATTAGTGTCTGGGGGTGGGAAGGGGGGGGGGAGCGTCTAATGATCGTCTCCTGGGGGTGGTTTCTGGGGGAGATATTGGGGTCCTGGGGGACAGTAATGGGGTGCAAGAAGGGTCCAGTGGGGGCTGCTGGGGTACTGGGAGGGATCTTGTGGGGGATAAACACCCCCATAACATTTCAAAACACCTCTTATATCCCCCATATCCCCCGAAACCACCCCATATCCCACCAAATCACCCCCAAACCCCCCATATCTCCCCAAATCACCCCAAAACACCCCATATCCCCTAAATCAACCCCAAAACCTCCCCATAACCCCCCAAACCCCCATATCTCACCAAATCCACCCAGATCACCTCAAAAGTTTCCCATAGCACGCCAAAACCACACATATCCTTCCAAAATAACCCTTATATCCCCCATATCCCCCAAACACCCCCATATCCCCCAGGACTCCCCCACATATCCCATCCAAACCCCCCATATACCACCAAATCACCCCCAAACCCCCCATATGCCCCCAAATCACCCCCATATACCCCCAACCCCACCATATACCCCCATATCACCACAACCCCTCCATATATCCCCAAATCACCCCTAAAATTCCCCATACACCCCCATATCCCCCATATCCCCCCAAACCCGCATAAACCCCAAATCACCCCCATATCCCCTCAACCACCCCCATAACACCCCCAAACTTACTATACCCGCTAAACCTCCTCTATATCCCCAAATCAACCCACAACCCACCCATATCCCCTAAATCACCCCCCAAACCTACCCATATGCCCCCAAACCCCCCCATATCTCACCAGATCCCCCCTAAATGCCCCATATCTCCTCAAATACACCCAAATCACCTCAAAACCTTCCCATATCACCCCAAACCGTCCCATATCCTTCCAAAATACCACTTCTATCCCCCATATACCCCCAAACACCCCCATATCACCCCCAAATCACCACTCAATATCCCCCCCAAACCTCCCCATATGCCACCAAATCCCCTCCAAAACCACCCATATCCCCCCAAATCACCCGCCATATCCCGCCAATCCCTCCCATATCCCCCATATCCCCCCAAACTCCCCATATATCCCAAATCAACCCCAAAACCTCCCCATATGACCCCAAACCCACCCATATCCCCCAAATCACCCCAAAAACTACCCATATCTCCCCAAATCACACCACAATATCCCCCCAACATCCCATATCCCCCCAAATCACCCCAAAACCCCCCATATCCCCCCAAACCCCCCCAAAACTTCCCCATATCCCCCATTTTACCCCCAAACATCCTGTATATCCCCAGATCACGCCAATACCTCCCCACATCCCCTAAATCACCACCAAAACTTCTCCATGTGCCCCCAAACCCCCCATATCCACCCAACCCCCCCAAATCTCCCCTATATCCCCACAAATCATCTCAAAACCTGCCATTACACCCCAAAACCCCCATATCCTTCTAAAGTCCCCCTTATATCCCCCATATCACCCCAAACCCCCAAATATCCCAGCAAATCACCCCCAAAAAACCCCATATCCCCCCAAACCACCCCCACATCCCCCAAAACCCCCATAACTCCCCAATTAAACCTAAAACACCCCCATATTCCCCCATATCCCCCATATGACCCCAAAACCACCCGTATTCAACAAATCACCCCAAAATTCCCCATATCCCCTAAATCACCCCCAAAAACTCCCCGTATACCCCAAACCCCCCCAAATCCCTCCTAAATCCCCCATATCTCCCCATATCCCCACAAATCACCTCAAAACCTGCCCATATCCCCCCAAACCCCCATATATACCCCAAATCCCCCCCCCATCCCCTCAAACCACCATACCCCCCAAATCACTCCCCAAACCCTCATATCCCCTCAAAACACCATATCCCCCCAAACCACCCCAAAAACCCCCATATACCCTAAATCACCCCCAAAACCTCCCCATATGCCCCCAAGCCCCCCATATCATCCCAAATCAGCCCATGTACCCCAAATCACCCCAAAACTTCCCCAAACACCCCCGTGGCCAACCTCCACTCCAGTGACCCCCACACACACCAGGGTACCCCCCGGACATCTGGGTTCCCTCAGAGTGGGGCTGGGGACTCCCCAGGTGCCTGGTTCCTCCCAAGACACCCCTCTCTGTCACTCTGTGTGTGTGTGTGTGTGTCCCAGGCACCATTATATTATTATTATAATTATTATAATATTATTGTATTATTATATTGGATGAGAAAAGGGGCTTCTGTGTTCATGGAGGTGCTGGGAATGCCGCAGCACGTCCTGGAAACATGAAGGAACGAAGGTCATTGGAACTAGGTGTCAGCATGGAGTCAGCAGGAGAAACCCTGCTGGCCCCACCTAATAACCTTCTGTGGTGAAATGACTGGCTGGGGAGACGAGAGGAGTGCGGTGGCCACTGTCCACCCAGACGTGAGGAAGGCTTTCCGCAGCGTCTGCCAGAATAGCCCCGTGGAGACGCTGAAGCAGCGTGGGCTGGCTGAGGAGAGGGGGAGGTGGGTAGAAAGTGGCTGACCAGCCAAGGCCAGAGGGTGGTGAGCAGCGGCACCAAGTGCAGCTGGAGCCCGGGAGCCAGCGGGGAAGCCCAAGGCAAGAGGCATTGCCAGCAGGTGGAGGGAGGAGGGGTCCTTCCCTCTGCTCCGTCCTGCGCTGGGCTCCCCAGGGCAAGAGAGGCGGGGCCATGCTAGAGAGGCGGGGCCATGCTGGAGAGAACGCCCAGCCTGTGGCCCCTCCCACTGTCCGTTGGGCTTGGGCTGTCAATCAGTTGGAGCCAACAGCCCCCAGCGCCGGCAGCACGGAGCTGTGCTGGCACAGAGCGGCACTGGGAGGAGGCAGGGTCTGGCCGAGCAGCGCTGACCAGGCTCCGGCAACCCGCTTCCCATCCTCGCTGTCACCGGCTGGGCCGCATCCTTGGTGCACAGCGAGGGTCCTCCTGTCCCGGGCAGGATGGGCCAGGCCAACGGCTGCTGTGGCTCCAGGTGGGCTCCCCCCGTGGCTTGGGGACAGGGGGGCATGGCCAGGCCCCGCAGCAGCGGCCTTTCTGATGCCTGCCGTGCTCTGCTCCGCAGGGACGCTCTCGCCGATGCAGAGCCGGTGCTGAGCGCAGACGTGCAGCTGACCCGGGGCTGCAAGAGGAGCGAGAGGCGCCTTCTCCTCCTCCAGGAGGAACTGGTGGTCACCAAGCTGCGGTAAGACCCTCCGACCCAGCTGCCCTTGCCCCATCCCTGGCCCCGGCTCAAGGGCTGGGACACCCTGGCCCCCGGCCCCAGGACCTGTGTGCTGGATGCACCAATGCCCATCCCAAGGGCAGGAGGGGAGCAGGGCTCTGCCCGGGGGGGCACCCCAAGGAGGCCACCTCCAGCTCACTGCCTGCCTCTGCTCTCTGCAGAGGTGGCACCACCCTGCGCCCACAGCTCCGCCTGGCCCTGGACCAGCTGTGGGTGCTGAGTGACGGGAAGGAGGCGGCGTGGGAGGAAGAGGTGGAGGGTGTCAGCAGCCGCGAGGAGAGGAGCTCCCTCATCTTCCTCTGGCCCAGGGGCTCCTGCACTGCCACTTTCGGGTGAGTCGTGGTGCCACGTCCCACGGCCGGGCAGGAGAGGTTCCTGTGAAGGGCCTCTGCCCTCCGTGCAGAGCCTGGGCAGGGAGCGGGCAGCATGCCGGCAGGGAGGGATGGGGGGCATTTCTGCGTCCTGCATCCCCTGGTCACCTTTTGATCCCCAGAAGGGAAGGACCAAAGCAGGTGCTGTGGCAGGACAGAGGGAGCCAGGGCTTGGGCAGCAGCTCTGTCCCGCCCCATGGCGCTTCATCCTGCCCCTGTGTCCTTCCCCAGGGGGCAGGGCTGTGCAGGCATCCGCCTCTGCCCACGGGCTGGGGGGCAGCGGGGCCTGACGCTGTTTCTCCTCTTGCTGCAGCTCCCAGGCGCTGAAGGAGCTGTGGGTGCATACATTGCTGGGGTAAGCTGGGGGGTGCTGCAGGCACAGCCAGATGGGGGAACACAGCTCCCCAGCTGGGGAGAGGTGCCCCCGCGGCTGTGGGCAGCTCTCGGGGAGAGCTGCCTGATGAGAGAGAAGAGGCGGCTTGGGGCTCACCCAGCTCTGTCCCTTCCCGGTGCACAGGATACCCGACGCAGCCAAGAAGCCCCGAGTGACCCTTGTCCCGTCACTCAAGCTCCTGGAGAAGCTGAGCCGCCGCCATGCCGTGAGTGTCTGTCTGGCCTGGGCGCTGTCCCCAGCACTGCTCCTCCAGCCGAGCAGCACAGGCATCACTGCTCACCTTCTGCCGCTGCTTCTCTCTTGCCAGTGGAGGCCGTTCAGCACCAGGAGCCTGGAGAGGCTGGTGGAGCACCAGTCAGAGGTGAGAACGGCTGCCTTTCCCCTCTGGCTGTGCTGGGGTGCAGGGATGGGCGTGCAGTGGGGTGAGCTTGCGAGGGAGGGAGGGAGGGAGGGTCCCCTGGTGCAATTCAGGGAGTGGGGAGGGTTGAGGAGCCACCAGGAATGCTGGCATATCCTTGCTGGTGGCACTGGGAGAAAACCTGCCACACGGGTCAGAGAGCCCAGGAGGGCAGAGGGTCCCCACTCCGCGGTGCTCAGGCTGCTGGTGCCGGGTTCTTGCAGGCTGATCTCAAGCAAGGGCCTCCAACGGTCCCGTCGAGCAGTGAAGGGAGACTTTGCCGTTCACCAGGTGAGTTTGGGAAAGAAAGGACCCTCCTGCAAGCAGCTGGGCTGTGCTCACTTGTCCCTTGAGTGTCCCCATCCAGGTTGGGCAGCCCAAGGGAGGACATCAGCCAGAGAAGGAAGGACAGCGCTGGGCAGCGGCCGATGGACGTGGCTCTGCAGGGACACGCAGCCTCTGGTGCTGCCCACAGCCTGGAGGAGGACAGGGCTAGGACTGGGCCAGGCTGTCCCAGGCTCTCAGGAACCCCCGAGCCGGAGCTGTTGAGCTGGAGCCGTGGTTCCAGCTGCCGGCTCCCTGCCTGTCCTGCCACACCGCTCAGCACCATGCTGCAGGCAGGGCAGGGCAGGCTCCGGGAGCGCTGGCCTGGCGGCATCCACTGATGGGCTCTTGCTCTCTTTTCCTTTGCAGCAGGAGGGACCAGCAGCAGCAGCAGCAGCAGCAGGAGGTGGAGGGGGCTGCCCTGGCCCTTCGCTCTGCGGCGGAGCCCGGCCTCTGTCCTGGCGCCAGGGCAGGCGGGCTCCGGCTGCAGCAGGGCGCTCTTTGGGCAGCCCCTGGCAGCCCTCTGCGAGGATGGCACACTGCCCCGGCCCATCCAGGTCAGCCAGCCTGTCCAGGGGGTCCCCAGCCCTCCCTCCGCAGGCTCCGGAGGGGCAGCAGGTGTCCCCAGGAGCTCCGGGGATGGGGCACTGGGCTCTTCACCCCCAGCACGGAGCCAGCTCTGGGGCAGTGCTCTGGCCACCGCCGCTGGAAGGCGGCTCCTCGGCCACGCAACTGTCCTCCTGCCTCTCCTGCAGGAGCTGCTGGCTGTGCTGAAGCAGGAAGGACCAGCGACCGAGGGGATATTCCGCAGAGCCGCCGGTGGGACAGAGCTTCGGGAGCTGCGGGAGGCCTTGGACTGCGGCGCAGACGTCGACCTGGGAAGCCAGCCCGCGCTGCTGCTGGCCGCCATCCTGAAGGTGAGCGCTTCTGCCCTGCGGCTGGAGGAGCTCCTGGCTGGCCCTGAGTGTTCAAATGCTCACTTGGAGCCCTGGGCCTTGCAGGACTTCCTCCGGAGCATCCCCTGCAAGCTCCTTGTGACTGACCTCTACGAGGACTGGATGGCGGCGATGCAGAAGGCCAGCAGGGAGGAGAAGATCAGGGAGCTGAGAGCGTAAGTGTGGGCAGCAGCCTGCCTGTTGAGCAGGAGCACTGACCGCTGGCCCAGAGCACCTGGAAAGCTGCGCTGGCTCCCACCAGCCTCGGGCGAGTCTGGGGAACGCTGTGGGCAACATCTGCTTTATTAGCGCCGTGTTCCTGTTCCCCCAGGGTGGCCGAGAAGTTGCCTGCAGCCAACCTCCTCCTCCTGAAGCGGCTGCTGTCCCTCCTCCAGCACATCGGCCACCACGCAGCCACCAGCAGGATGGGCTGCAGCAACCTGGCTGTCTGCGTTGGGCCAAACCTGCTGAGCCCAGCCCACGCAGACCTGCTCCCACTGGAGGCCATGCTGGAGGTGACCCACAAGGTACACGTCCCCACCTGCTGGGGCAGCCTTCCCAGCCCACCAGCGCTTGGCTGCGCAGAGGGCTCTGCAGGCCTCCTCCCACCAGCAAATGCTGTCGGGGTGGCTGCCTGGAGGAGCAGCCCCACAGCCACAGCCTCTGGGCAGGAGCAGGGGGCAGGGGTGGGAAAGGCTGCTTGGTCCCTTGTCAGGCAGGGGGATTGAGACCCACGGTTTGATGTGTGCAGGTGAACGTGCTGGTGGAGTTTCTGGTGGAGAACTGCAGGGATCTCTTTGAGGAGGAAGCGGGCAGCCTTTCCAGCCCAGCAGACAAGGAGCTGCCAGTCCCCCTGGAGAGATTCAGAGGTGAGAGGGGGGACTGAGGGTTGGCACCGGCTGGGGCTTGGGACACCAGAAACCTCCGTGTTGCTTCTGACAGGGCTGGGCATCGAGTGTTGTCCTCTCAGCCCCGCTTGTCCTGTGGCCTCTCTTGCCACTGCTCTCCAAACATGAACGTCTTCCTCTGCAGGATGAGCTGAAGCCTGCAGACAGGGCATTGGAGGGCTGACCACAGAAGTGTAGGGCTTCGGGTGGGGGTTGCTTTAGCTCTGTTTGCTTCCAAGAAGTCACCATGTTGCACATGCTTTTGCTTTCTAGACCTGAGTTTGGAAGAGAAAAGTGTCCCTGCAGGCAAAGTGGACACCGAGCACCGAGCAGAAGCTTTGCCGCATGCACCCCCCTCTCTGCTCGGTGTCCTCACGGAAGATGGGGGAGATACGGCGGTGGAGTCTGAAGTGGGAGAGGTACGTCAGCTCCCCAAACACGGTGACAGCGTGTCTGGGGTAGGAGGGGAGTCGCTGCTGTGCCTCTGCCTGGCAGTAGAGCTGGTGTGGGTTTGGGTTATTCCTCCACCCCTTGGGATGATACATAGCAAGGGAAATTGGCAAGGTTGTGTCTCAAATGCACTCGGCAGGTGCTTAATCAAACCAAAGGCCCACAAAATGCCTACAAAGAGGCAGAGGGGAGCAGCTGTCAACTTCAGGGGGGTTTTGCTCAGGCCCTACTTCATCAGAGCTTCCTCAGGTCTATTTGGGGGTCAGCAGGGGGACTGTGTGAACTGTGGCTGATGCAAACCAGCCCAAGGCATCTCCTCTGGAGATCTCGGGTACCAATTTAGCAAAGAGTCGCTTACCACTCCAGGTCACCCCTTGCCACATGCCAACTGTGACATTTCTGGTTTAGGCACCGCCAGCTTTGCCTCTAGCCACCCCCGAGAGCATGGCAGACTCCCTGGGGCGCCCAGAACAACTGGCCAGGTTTCCAGAGGAAAGAAGGTAAAATGAGCTCGCTTTGGTTAAAATCAGAACTGACTCCAGTGGGTCGTGGCTTTCCCTGTCTAATCCCACTGTGGGATGGAAAGATTTGCAGGCTCTGCCCACGACGAGGAGAAGAAGAGGAGCCGGAAGAGAAGAGAAGCCTGGGGAGAAGAGAGCGAAAGCTGCGTGGAAAAGAAGAGGAGGAAGAGAGAAGGTGCTTCTGGCGACGGACCAGCGAAAAGACGCGGGAAGGCGCAGCAGGTCGGGCAGCCCAGGTGCGTGCCGGGCTCTCTGCCCAACTTTCACACCTCTCCACACTCCTCTGCGTCAGCCCAACGCGCTGGCGAGGGACAGCGAGGGACGGTGCTGCGCGGGGTCTGGAAATAACTCCCTGGCAGGGCCCAGGGGCTCCCGGCCGAGCCCTGCGGCGTGGCACAGGGGCACTGTGCGTCTCTGCGCGTGCTCGGGGCTCGAAGGGCATTGCCCGGGGGACGAGGCGCCAGAGCCACCCCGTAGCCAGCGCCAGCAACAGCTCTCTGCTCTGGGCCGTCAGCAATTCCTCACACACGGTGTTCCCCGGAGAGGGCAGCACAACCCTGCCTCTTCCTGCCGCCAGGGACTCACCAGAGCTTTCTGACTCTCTCCTTGCAGGTGCCGATTCATTGTCACCGCCTGATCCGCTGACTTTGGGGCCCCCAGCATTGCTGTTTGCAATAAAAAGTTGTTTTCTCTCTTGTGACGGAGTCTGCCACAAGACATTCTGGAGTGGGGGCTGTTGTTCTGTGATGGATCCTGGGGGAGGAGTTCGGGCTGGTCCCTTGTCCCAGCACCCTTCCCAGTGGGCATCAGGGCTGAGTCGAGGTGCTGTAGGAGGGAAACCCAAGCCCAGAGTCACACGGGAGGGTGGAGGTTGGACGGAGCCTGTCCAGGTCATCTGGTCCAAGCTGGGCTCAAGCAGGCTCAGCTCGAGCAGGCTGCCCAGCAGCCCGTCCTGGGGAGTTTGGGGGTTCTCCCAGGAACAGCACCGTGAGCTCAGGGTGAGGGCAAGACGTAGGCAGGGCACAGTGGCCAGGAAGGGCTGAAGGTCCTCATGGGGCCACCGTCCCCGGCAGCTCGCTGTCCCCCGGGGCCCTCATCCCTGCACACGGATTGTCGGGCAGTTTCCTCAGAGCCCCCGAACTCATGGTAATGGTACAAACCAAACGTCCCCTCTGGGCGGTAGAAACCCTCCCCTCAAACGCTGCACCCACTCCTGGGTTGGAGTCCTGCAGCTGCGCCTGGGGGGTTTCCTCCAACACAATTTTCCTCTGCACAGGTAAATACTAAACGCTCCCAAAGTAAGGAGCCGGTCGGGGGTTTCTGGTGGGTGAAGGGGGCAGCCGTAGCGCTGGGTCTCCCCGCCAGCCCCAGGGGGTACAAATACCTTTTAGATGGCCCGCAGGCACGGTACTGAGCAAGACCTCAGCTTGCCCTTGATTGTTTAAATCAATAAACAAGTAAATAAATAAATAAAAAATGCTGTAAATAGCCTAAAACAAAGCTTCAGATGGAGAAGACAGCCGTGCTGGGGCACGCCGGGGCAGCCTGGTTTGCTGACAAGGCAGCTGGAGGCTCACAGCCCCCCCAGCCCCACTCCCCGATCCCCTCAAGGCTCACAGCCCCCCCCAAATATTTCTGTAGGACCTACACCCCCCCCCCCCATTGACACTGACTCCACCCCACACCTTCACTGCAAGGTTCTTTATTCCCTTAGGACACCCCCGCCCCCCCCTGACAGAAAACCCCCCAAAATACACCAAAAATAAAAGGGGGGGGTGGGACTTCCACAAGCCACGCCCCCCCACACTCCTCCCCCCTGCCCAGCAGGTTTAAGGCACTTGTGGGGTGGGGGGAGAGCAACCCACCGGGCTTGGGGGGGGACGGGGAAGTGAGGGGCTGGCGGGGGTGACCGGCAGAGATGGGGGGGTCGCTGGGGGGGGGGTGGTCACTTTGGGGGCCAGGGCGGGAGCGGTACACCACCACGCACAGACGCTGCCCAAAGTGTGTCAGGGCGGCTGCGGGAGAAGAGGAGGAGGAAAGGGGGGGGGCTGTGACCCCAAAGTGCACTACAGCTGCCCCCAAACCGTGCCCCCACAGTGCTCCCCACAGACCTTAGCACCCCCAAATCACCCCAGACAACCCCCATATCACCACAACCCCCCCATATCCCCTCAAATCACCCCAAAATTTCCCTATAGCCCCCCATATCCCCATATTACCCCAAAACCTCCCATATCCCACCATATCACCCCAAAACATCCCATAACCCCCCAAATCACCCCAAAACACCCCCATATCTCCTCAAACCCCCCATATCTCCCCCAAACCAACTATACCCCCAAACCTCCTCTATATCCCCCAAATCATCCCTAAACCCCCCATATCCCCTAAATCACTCCCAAAACCTCCCCATATCCCCCCAAACACCCCATATGCCCCCAAACCCTCCCAAACCCTTACATATCTCCCCAAATCCCCACAAATCACCTCAAAACCTCCCCATATCACCCCCAAAACCCCATATCCTTCCAAAATACCCCTTATATCCTCCATATCCCCCAAACACCCATATCCCACCAAATTACCCCAAACCCGTCATATTCCCCCAAATCTCCCCAAAACTTCCTCATATACGCCCATATCCCCCCAAATCCCCCAACCCCCCATATCTCCCCAAATCCCCACAAATCACCTCAAAACCTCCCCATATCACCCCCAAACCCCCATATCCTTCAAAAATACCCTTATACCCCCCATATCCCCCCAAAACCCCCCTGATCCCCCCAAATCACCCCCACATTTCCCCCCCAAACACCCCCATATTCCAGCAAATCACATTAAACCCCCCCATAGACCCTCAAATCACACCCCCATATCCCACAAAACCCCCCCATATCAGAGAGACCACAGAGAGCTGGAGCAATACCCAGATAACATGGAATAAGCCTTATTTATCCTGTACAAACCTTTAGAGCGAATAATAACAGGAGAACTTTGGAAAAAATCTCCAGTTTTTCGTAGCGTTCCATCTTTCTTTTTAGCTGACTTCTTACTTGAAGTAGATTCTTGCTTTCTTAAGGGGTATACGTTTCTAAACAACTTTGTAGAAGACATCTGTACAGAAATACAAGATCATTGTTTAAGTTGAAAAACTGACTTATCTTCAAGTTTAATTCCATTTTATTTGACTTCAATGTTATTTTCAAGCTGACATTTTGAGCTTTGCTACTGATACCTCTGTTCATTATACTAATGATACTGCCACAGCAAGCAATGTAGACAACCTTATTTTATACCCAAAAGAAAAAGAATTATCAGAGTTTCACAGAATACATTTAAGGGCATGAGTAAGATAGGAAACAAATAGTTTCTTTTACAAAAAAGTAGATTCAAAGTTTTAGAGTATTTCATTAGACCAGCTGTTCTAGTTATAAAACAGAAGGAAACTGATGGTGAAAATAAGTCTTCTGTCCACCCTTTGAGCCTGCCCAGGTTACTACTAAGGCCTAAAATCATATTTTTATATTTGTCATGCATACAGATGACACAAACCTTAGTTTTACCTCAAAAGGAATTGCCTATAACATGACATATGCTAAGAGTATGTTCAGACTAGTCTTCGTAACTACTCAGCATGCAACATCCTTCCCTGTGAATCCCTGTACGCTGCAGCTAGTACACGTTCTTGGCAAATACAGACTGACTCTCTTTGGTTAGCTTAGAAAGTTTAGCAGGAAGACAACGTAAGTGTTTAAGAATCCTATCAAAATACATAGATAAGGATAAGATACTGCTGCATAAGAATGTTTGCTCCTTTCACGAGTCCACCTATACAGAAAAGGTGGACTCGTGAAAGGAGAAACTAACTTCAAAATTGAACATAACCAAACTATTGTCTTGTTGCTTGTAGAAGGTGAATTAGTCATAGCAGGTTTTGCATTTTTCTTGTTCTCACTTTTCACAAAATCCTAAGAAAATAAATATGACAAATTTTAACTAGGATTCTTCTGGAAAGAACAATTATCTGTATTAGAGAAGCAGCCACTGTTTAAATGCTATGACTAACAGTAGGGAGGCATTGACTAATACTGGATAGAGGTAACTATTCAAATGTGAATGAAACGCTAAACAAACTTGTGGAAGGGAACTAGAAATGCCTGTAGTCAAACCATTCTGACATTTACTATTTTCTTCTCTCCATTATTTCCTATACTTTTGTCTTTAAGAGATTTGACAAGCCAACACACAAATTGAAATTAATAAATCTAAGTGTAAATTCAGATTTATGGTGACAAGTATGAAAGCCAGGTTGGTAGCACAGTGCCTGCTTAAGCTGTCTTGTAATGACATCTTCTATCTCGTGAAGTGGTGCCAAGAGAGTTCAGATAACCCACAGCCATACCAGCTGGTAACAGCATCAGAAAATGGAAAGAGGGTTTTGTTCTTTAATTAGAAGGGAGTCTCTGCAAAAGATTTGGTTTTGTTTGTTTCTAAAAAACCAAGGGGGTTTTGTTTTATTTTTTTAAAAAATTTGACACGAGCAGTATGTGGTTATGTTAGCACTACAGGTTTCCCCTCAGTCCTTAGTTTTAGTTTTAACAGTGCTTTTCAGTTTTAGGAAATTTAAAAACCAAATTGTGTCTTCAGTAGACTTGTAACAGTTAAAGTTACTGAATCACTTTATAATCTATCTCTGTTTGGCATATGTAACATGAAGATAAATATTTAAGAGTAACATTCAGGTGAATAAAACAGCAATAAGATACTTTTAAAATTAGTTCCACGTTATTGAAAAATTACTTAGCTAAATGTTATGTATAAACGGTTTATAAACGGATCAGTAAAATGGTCTTCTCAAAACATGGGTGACTACGTTAGATGAAATATATCCATCTGTAGATAAGTGCAGTACTTTTTCAGTGCCTTCAGAAGGATGATTATTTTTACACTTACTTTTCCAGCAGCCTAAGAGAATACTACTCTCAAAGAAAATTGGTTCAAGACATAGGAAGTTTAAATCAACTCTGGACATTATTCCAGAATGAAGTGTTCAATTCCAGATGAATTAACTTACACAGCTTTTAACAGTTACTTTTGCAATCCAAATTTAACAAAGTGAGTTTATCAAAGTACTGTTGAACACTAATCACTGAAGTGGCCATTTCCCTTAACTATTTTACTAAGAGATTAAAAAAACATCACTTGAGAACGCTTGAAGGAGAATGCTAGAAAAGCATCAGACACTTCACTCCCCAGCTGAGACAAACTCACTCAAAGCGTCACTTACCACTTATGCAAATGATCCACAGGTCACCTCCCTTATACCCCCCTGTCAGCTGCAGAAGTCCTTACAAGTGCAGAGATTCATAAGCCCCACAAGTAAGATTACAGGTATGTAAGTACCACCACAATGAGGTGTCAGGGTTTCAGAGCCTCTGTAAGTGTTGTAGAGATAGCTGTGTTTGTGCTAGTGCTGATAAAAGGCAGAGGAAAGAAATGTGCAGTTCGAGTAGGAGCGGAGAAGATTTTTACCAGCCTGAACTGCTGTGAAGCCTTAGTCTCGCATGTAGACACCACAGCACTCTAGGAAGGCTGGTGCATATAACCTAGCACAGCTGAAGGAATTAAAGAGGAATTAAGTTCTACAGAAACCAGGGAGGTTCAGGTGCTCATGCAATTAGTTCTGTATATTCCCTCTAAGTACAAAAAGATCAAAGAAAACACAGACTGGACAAAAAGTCAAAGGAAGTGGTCTTGAAACTCTGAAATGCATTGATTAAGCCCAGGGGCTTAACTTGTAACTGCCTATTAGAAGAGATTATAATTGATACCAATGGTTGCTTAAACCAAAAGAAGCAGTTCTGTTGAACTGGTCTGTAATCCTGCAGATCACAGCTAGAGACAGAAGCAAACAGTAAGAGCAAGGAGAGAGAAATTAAAAGGTAAAGAGGAAGTACCGATCAGGGACAAGTGTCCAGAGTCTGGATAAATTGAAATCTATGACTTTATTCAACATAGGCCAGAGATCCACCACTTGGCAGGGGGTGGGGCATGGGGGGGAAGAGGTTTAAATATTCTCTCTATGTATCCTTAGGATCTCAGTGAGAATCAAAAGGATAGGATTTTAACAAATGATCGGAGTAATAAATTGAAAAACTGCACAACGTATTTTGTCAGTTGGTCTAAGTCATACCTCATCCATCTCTTCACTCTTCCTTTTCTTTCTTGGCTTGAGCATTTTAACTGTAAGTGGTAAGGTGCTGCCCTGGTGCTTCACCTCCATCTTACTGGGTTGCAGAGCTGTGAACTGGATTTCCACCTCTGGTTTTGGGAACTGACTAGTATTTCCATTTTCTGTGGACACTTCTGAAGAGTGAAGGACAATTTCTGAATGGTCCTGCAAATACATGGAAATTTTAAGAACACAAGTTTTGAAATAACTGAGTTAAAAAACCCATAATACATATCTTTCCCCAATGGATTGCAAAGTAAGCATTCCATTTTCCAGCTGTTCACTTTCAGAACACTTCTAATTGAAGGAATCTACTTCAAGCATAGCAGAGTTTAACCCTTAATTTCTAAATCTTTATTACATTTTAAAAAGTTAATGTTTCTATCCACAACCACAGAACTTGAACTCAGCCTGATACTTTGTTTCCAAGTCATTTTGCTCAAGGGCAGAGACAGTCACAGTTTTCACAAGTAGCAGGAGTAGAATTGATATGACTTTCATCTTAACTCTGCTGCTCCTGAGGAGCTAGGCAGTAATGGGAGCTTTTGAGAGAAAAGTATAACCTTTCTCTAGCCTATCTTTAAGGAACTCTCCCTTCCCCTTCTACACCGGAGAAGTTGTGCAAGTAACGAGGTCCAACCAGCAAGCTACAAGCCAAATTCAACCTACGAGAGACTTCTACATCACCACCTGTTCTCTGGAGGAAGAGCAGGCACTAAGGCAGCCCGCTGCCCACAAGCTGAAAACCTTGTCTTGTACCTGCTCACAGCCAAACCGCACGGACTGCACAGGGAGGGTGGGACGGAAAAGTCAGTTTGCACAATTTTTCTTCCTCATCAGCACTTACCTTCCACCATCCACCCAACCTGTTTTTCTTAGCAAAACCAGCAAGTTAGAGCTGTGGTCTTCCCAGCTCCTGCATCTCTGTGGCAGCAGTTTAGCTGGGACTCTGAGTGGGAACACGAGCACCACTGCATTCCCAAAAATGGAGTTGGCTAATAAAAACATTTTTCTTTGTAACTGCTACTTCATGAGAGTTAGCAATCAAAAAGTTACGTAGGAATGGCTAGCGTCGTTAGCTAACAAAGTTATACACAAGAATCCTGCAGTGGAAGAAAGCAAATCCAATTTGCCCTGCTGTTTCTCATCCATTTAAAAGGGTTTATTTATCTTTTTTTCAAGTGACTTATCTAATAATCAGCCACTTCATAAGCATTGGTGAGAGGCAGGATTTCAAGAGCATGCAGCTGAAGTCAGATATAGCTATTCACGTGATTATGTTACACATCTTTCATTTCTACCAAAAGCCACTAAATCAGGTGATCTGATCACCGAGAAAGGTATTTGCAGAAGAAAACTTTAGAATTGTTCAGACAGCAGGATACATTTTCTTCCCTATTCTGCATTTAGCAAAACCCATACAACTGCATAAAATTTTTAAATTTCAGTTTTGTACCTACCTCACTTAATGAAGAGGCACTGCTAAGACATCGAGATAATGAATAATTCCTTTTAACTTCATCATATCTAACTGGAATACTTTGTCCAAGTAAAGGATTAGTTCTGCTTTGTTTTTCCATGAAGTGTAAATATTTAGAATGAGAAAAGATTATGCTAAACTGTAAACCTCAAAATATTTTGATTTTTCTAAAGCTACAATACAAAAGCTCAAGTGCAGACAGCTAATGAACACCTGGGCTGAAAGACAACACAAGTCGAAGGCAGTAACCTCGACTCACGATGCCATCATAAGACGTGCCCTGGTGGGTCTCACCAACAGTCTGTCTAGTTCAATATTCTGCCCCAAGAGTGGCAAAGGGAGATGCTATTTAAGGATAACGTGTGTGATCCTGGTCACCTTGTCATCTGTTCTCTCCATACTCTCCCAGCATTCTCAGCTGTTGCATTAGAATTGTCAGAGTCTACACCACTGCCTAACCCTCAGAGTATCCATTTAAAAATATATTTATGGATTTCTACTACAAAATTTTTCTAATCCCTGCTGACAGTACCTGTTGCCACCACCTCCAGAAGATTACTAGCTGCTTCATACAGGAATATGTTATTTTAACTGTCTTAAAATTATCTCCTATTAGTTTCATGAAGCGCTGCCCAGTTCTTGCAGGATTTTACCAAGGACAGTTGTGCCTTCTGTCTACCCATCGCAGCCATGATTTTGTAAACCTCAGCCCCACAACCCTCTGGTGGCCTTAACCTCTCCTAATCAGAGTGCCAGCTTCTTAGCCTCTCCTCACAAGGCAGGAGACACACATCGTCCTGATCACCTTAGATTTTCTTCTTTATCTCCACTATATCTTTCCTGAGAATTATTTGACTTCCCCCAAAAACTCTACCCCATTCACTTCACCACCATAACAGTTTCTCACATGATAATCCTGTTAGTAGCCTCTCCTTACTCATAACATCAAGTACTGCTGCTACTGGCTTGAGGTAAATACTTCAGCACCAACTGTTCACAACAATTCTTCTCTAGAACTAATTTTATAGCAAAAATAACTAATTTTATGGTGCTCTCCTAGCTGCCATTACAAAGCTATATAAAGCAATAACCATTCTGACAGCTACTCTCTACTCCCTCATACATCACAAGCTTTATCTATTCGGCACTAGCTGAACTGATGAAGTAGCAAGAAACTGGCCAGTCTTCTTTGGCAGTAGACAGGAAAGAGATGAAGAGATGCATTTTATCATTCAGTCCAGTTCTGCCACAAGAGGAGAATCGCATCTTCTAGCAGCCAGGGGAGGGTCTGCTAGGAGATCCATGTTCAGCTCTCTTCATTACTAGTTAGCAATGAAGTCACATAGCATTAATTCAGTTTAACAGGAAAACTACCTCACTGAATACTGCTCATGTAGCACACAGGGATTTGGTCAGAATCAGAAGGCTCAGTACAGGTGCAAGCCTTTTAATTTTTGTTCAGGAAATATGCAAAGTCGATCTTTTCTTTGTGTAAACTTCAAATATTGTTTTGTTTTTAAGTAAGATGAAAGATACTGTTCTGTTCTTGTGAACCCCATATGGACTGGCAGCTCTAATTACAGAACCATCTCTATTACCACACTATAGGTGATATCGGGAAAGTTGTTTGAGCTGAAATCCCCTTACCAGTGACATAACCAAACAGAGGTGACATCACAAATATTATGTCTTCAGATCTCTAGAACCTGGATTAGTTAACTAGTTTTTCCCTCGGGTACAGAAGTTTTATAGTGTATAGAGAGGTGATGTTCTATTAACTAAAGTACTTCTTATTTCTGAGAGGGGACTTGAAAGAGGGAGAGGGAAGAATGAACAAGAACTCAGAACTAATGATACAGCTAAAGTACGAAGAACTACAGGAAGTAACTTTTGGGAGATTCCCCACATTGCTGAAATATATAGTGAGCAAACAACAAAACAACAAAGTTATTAACAACATATCATTAGTACATACTTTCTACAAATATAACAAACATACCTCTTTGTTTACAGACTGATCTATTTTATCTTGTCCTTCAGGTAAAGGTACTTCTGCCAAAGACTGAAGACTTTTACGGTTAACGCGTTGTTTCAATTCCTTTATAAAGTCATCTTTCTCAGCCACCTGTTTTCTTAGTTCTTCTGTATCAGTTTCCTTATCCTAATAAACATAGCAAAAATTGCCACAAATTGCAGGATTGGCAAAAGAAATTAACATGTGCATGAGCATCATTACAATTACTCAGCAGCATCAGTTTTAGAATTGCAGGCTCAAACAGCCAGCTGTCCATCAAAAAGCCAACAACTTCATGTATGAGTGGCCTCTATTTAAAGTCAAGAAAGGTCATATAACAGCCTGGGAAGATGTAACGCAAAATTTTTATTTTACTCTACTTATGTAGGGTTATAAAAGTTCACCTCCCATTTGCTCATGAAGTTCTTGGTTCTGTGAAAAAGGCAGCAGATGTGATAGTTGTTTCAGATTTCCAGTCCAATCAAATCGCAATCAAATGATCAAATGGACTTGAGTGTTTATTTGAACTAATAAGTTTTTTGAAACTTCAGTTACTGTTACAAATTCAGTTTCAGAAAAGCATAAAGCTTTTTTTATATTAGCTGCAAACAATTTCAATATGTTTGAAATAGAGCCAAAACTTCTACAAACCATCTGAACTGTTCTGACAGTTTAGTTTGGCATAGTTAGTACTATCTTATGGCCTTAGTAGACTTGAGATGTAGATCTTAAAAAGCTCACACCGAACTAGTTTCACTACAAATATACAAAAGCAAACCATGCTTCAAATTAGAAAAAAATGTGTCTATACTTATACTCTTTGTGAAGAGAATTTTTGTCAAGAACCACCACTCCTGCTTGCCCACTTTTTGATTTTATTACTGGAAAGTCTCAGGCAAGCAAAGTCACAGACAAAGTGAAAGTAGTCCTAAGCTCCTAACATCCCCCTGTACTGATTGCAGGTCCAGAAGGTCATTGCTAACTACTTCTAGATGCAAGTATAGCTTTAGATTGTACAGATTCGTATAATAATTTCATATGCTCAGGAAATTACAACCTTGATACAGTCCAGTGACTAGGCAAGGTATCCGCCTTGTTATCAACTATCAGTCACTCTACTTTGAAAGCGATATGGGAGCAAAACCACTAGCATTTTGACCAAGTATTTTTACTGGAAAGAAGCTTTTTTTGTCAACTACTGCCTGCTTCTTCTCTTCCTGCTAAAGCCTCATAGGCTTTTTCCTCCGCCCCCCCCCCCCCCCCCCCTTTTTTTCAGAAAAGCCAAGCAAGAAATCTTGTTTTTCAAGGTATGTTTTCTCAGCTTCATTAAGTAGCAATTCATTTAAGCATAGGTTACTTATTGGTGTTTTACACACAAGATGAAGTTTGAAGAATTCACAGCAAGGTGGTGGTGGTGATAGGACAGAAAGGAACAGGCACTTGCACTTCCATTAGGTATTATGCTTTTTCATTTTGTGACACTCCTGTTCTTCCCTTTTCACACGGAGAAGATCTCATGTAGGCTTTGCCATGTGATAAAGTGAGGGGACTTTGACAAAGGCCAGCTCCCCTCAAGCGCCCACACTGTTAACACTTGACACGAGATCTGCTCTGTACCAAAGACTTACGCTAGAGGACTCTGCTGAGACCTCCAGTCACTTACAATTTCTGCTTGTTGCTCTACCAACGTTTTCCACAAATTTTCTCATTTCTCTGTTGCAATGGCTCTCAGCTTCTTTCACTTGACTTATGAGTCTCATTTTCTCCTCCGGCCAGTTCTTTCTATCAGTTTGATACTTTGCCTCATTCTCCTATTTTAGTGGAACCAGAAATAAAGCCATAGGCAGAGATTAAGCGACACAAAAAGAAGTCTTAAAATCCAAATTACCGTTAAACACATTGGTTTCAAAAAGATATCAGAAATACTAGCACAGTTTTACTCCAGCATATTCCCAAGTGCAAGTATTACATTCTCGTTTGTTTTTTCCATTTAAAACAATTGTTTAGCAGTTTTCAGAATTTATTATTCAGACTGGCATGTCTTCAGGGAACAGACTATTTTTCCTCTAAAAATGCTCTGGGTAAGTCACAAACACTATTAAAGTTACACCAAAGGTAATGGCAAAAAGACCCTTTTTACTTACAAATTCCCAATCTTTTATACTGCCTTGCAGGTCATGTTAGGAAACCTACTTCAAGACTGAAAAGCAAAAAATGCCGCACAATTTGAATGGGAAACAGAGATAGTGTGTAACCAGGAACGTCACTTCAATCCACAGCAACTTTGCCTCCTTCTCTACCACAATCAAACCTCTTGTCAGACATTCTCCCACACAAGACAGAAGGCACCTGAAAAGCCGCCTGGGAAAAAAGGCTACTTTCTAATCTAAGGAGAATTAAGAGGTAAACCCTCAGCCTAACGGGAAGGGCTTACAGATCACACAGCAAGCACAAGATCTTTAAAGTGTCCAATTTATTTGCCCAAGCAACTGATGGGAAAAAGGTTTGAAACAATCCAGCTCCTGACATCTGTTCAGGACAGCTGTAAGAGGAGCCCAGCTAGAGAAGCACCGTCCATGGCAGCACACCACAGTGAAGGGTGCACTCCACTGTGGGGCATCAGTGATGCTGTGTATTACAAAGACACTCCATCCAGACTTTGCTGCACTGACGCACTGCAGTTTTTAGAGGAGGTTTCCTTCACCAGTGTAAGAACTTGCCACATCATGCCCTAGCTCTTGAAGATAGTGACACAAAAAAAATTTAGACTCCTAAATGAAAGTTATGGTTTTAAACCTAAGTATGAATTACATCACCATGTTTTACCTTCAGTTCTTTTTGCAGCTTTATTAATTCCTCATTTTCATCTATGCTTTTTTCCACGGTGTTGCTCATCTTTTGCCGCCAGTCACTATTGCTCTGGTTATTCAGCTCTCTATATTTCTGCTTCCATGCTTCCAGTTCTAGTCAGTACACAAAATGAGGTTATATAACACACAGTTTTAAACGCATATTTGACCACATTCACATCCTTCTACTGAAGTTACTTGGATTTATCAGCTATGACCACAAAGGGACAACAGAAGCCTTTAACTGTTAGAAGTTTGTTATGTAGTATATAAAATTAATGCCTAAATAACACTCAACAAATCAAAACAGAGATTTAAAGCAGCTATCACAATACATCCAAAACAATTTTGCCTCCTTGCTGCTGTTTTCAGGTTTTGGGTGAGGTTGGGTGCTGCTGGGGGCGGGGGGCGGTCGCTGCGCTCGGTAAGCCACGGCTGCATTTTACCCGCTTTTTGGACTCACTACTGTTACTGTTGTTTTCTTGTTATGTTTAGTAAATTCTTTCTTTTTATTCAACCTACGAATTTTCTTCTTTTTGTCCCTCCCCTATTTCACTGGGGAGGGGAGGGGGGAGGTGAACGGCTGCCACGTGGCGACTGGCTGCCGGCTGAGCTCAAACCTCAACACACACAGATCTGAAAATAAATTTACAGATGAGCCCCCATCCTAGTTCCCACCATTCTCTCCCAAAGTGCCTTCATCACAAGCAATTTCCCCCATTTCCTGAGATCTAAAGCTCTATTAGAAAGAAATAGAGTATCTCTACAGAACTTTCCAAATCCAGAATTCTGAAGTGATTCTCATCCACTCGATTTAGGTGAGCATTTCAGTGTTAACGTCAGGCTAAGGGTTGTATTATATGAAAAACTAACTATTGTTCAACTGCTGAGTGTTTATCAAACCTGCAGAAACTGTTGTTGTGCTAGTTCATGTTTCAGTGTTTGATGTTGTTAACATGGCCAACTAAAGTGGCAAATAAATACCAATATCGAGTAAGTTAACACTGATATAGCAAATCCAGTCTTTCTTTGGGGCTTATGTTTCTTATTCTGAGGCTGTTTCTTTGCTTTCAAATATTCCTGCTAATAATGATTCAATAAAAATTAGTTCCTGACTGTAACATTTTAATGCCCAGGTTGGATTTTCTCAGTATTTTAAAATATAAATATGCAAGACTCTCCAAATTAGATAACATCACAACTCATTATGTTGCCATTCCACACCCAAAAAATGGCGCAGTAAGGGCTTTTTCTGACCTTTACACACTTTCTCATACTGTTTGGAGATTTCTTCCAGCTTCTCATTATTTGGCTGCTTCTAAATATCACATTGAAAGCGAATTAAAGAAAACATGTCAAAAACATATTGAAAGAAACAAATATACATTCTACATATTAGTAGCTTTTCATTCTGAGCCTCAGTAAGTATTAAATGAAGTATTTAAAGACAAACAGTCGAGAATAAGTAAGTTTTTCATGTAGTGAAAGGAGCATTCAAGCTGACTAAAAAAGTGTTTAGAAGACATTACTACTAACATATCTAAGCGTCACTGATCAGAATCAGGGTATCTGCAGGTATTAAGTATGTATTTACTAGGCAGATTACTCGATTTAAAACAATTTGCCAAGGTCCTGCAGTGAGAAGTTCTTTAAACATCTTTCATTCATCCATTAAGACTAATTTCATCTGGCTACTCTTGTTTTTACCCCTATTTCTGTAGGCTTTCTCCTGTTGGTTGGAAAATTTGCCTCATTACTGGATTACTTAAAAAAATTAAAAGCAAGTAAAATTTAAAAAAATAGAATACCTTTTTAAATTGCAGGATTGTGCGCTGTTTGATCTCTAATTCTTTACTAAACTGGTTTTTAATTTTCTGAAGTTCATTAACTTTGTTCCTCAGGGATTTCTCCTCAGATTGCATTCTACACACCTGTAACAATGCATAAAGACAGCAAGCAAAGCTAACATTTAGCTATAAGCCTTTTACAATCTCTGCAGGTTATCTAAGTAAAAAAATACTTTCATCAAGAATCAAATTTTCGCAAGCATCTTTGCTAAATTTCAGGGGCTAGAAGTGCACTATGCTGTACATCCTGCCTAGGGAACAATTTTCACCACAGAACAGAGTATTAAGTTTGGCAGGAAAAAAACGAAAAACAACAAACCACACCACCAAAACCAAACCACCAGGAAATAGCCTAATCGAACTACAAATTCAGTTGTCCTTTAAAAAAAAAGTGTTTCCTGACATGCGATCCCATCCACTCCTTGCTACTTCCCAAAGGATTATACACTGCATGTTGAGTCGGGAAAAAGTCCTGAAATGTTACGCTGCTGGGGAAGACATTAATACTCTTTTAAGGCTCCACTTTCAAGCCCAAACTCTTGCAATAGTCTTCTGGATTCTAAGTTCTTGTGATATCCCATGAGGTTCTAAGAAATTCTACTGCTTAATAACTAAATACTAACAATCAACATTAGTAAAAGTTATTCCATTTTTTCATTTATTTTCCCCAAAATAACAGAAAACATCTCAGATTTTAAAAAGTCTCTAGAAGTTTGTGCTTTCCTTTTCCAATTAATCCATCTTTTCCTCCCAGAGATGAGCATTTTCCAAAAGTCTGAATTCTGAGGCTTTGAAGTCAGCACAAATAACAACAGAAGGCTACTGTTGTTACGATGATTACAAAGTCCTCCTCCATAACCAGGTTAACCTACTTTTGACAAGCCTTTTTCAAGTGTATTAATAACATTTACTTCCCCCCTTCAATATCAGTGCTAATCCATGTTTTGACACCTTATCTTTAGCTCACAGCTCAATGGCAATGTAACTTTAGATTCACTCTTACTCTAAATGGATGGCTGAACACAGCCTTGTTATGAATCACTTTTAACAGCTGTAGCTTGAGACTTGTGAAAACAGGTTTTACTAACAGAACCCCAAACAAACTTGCAGAAGAAACATTTGCCCTAGGGTTACAAACCTGGTTTTGTACTTGCTGAATTTGTTTCTTGGCATCAGAAAGTTTCTCTTTCAAATCTGCATATTCTTCCTCTTTCCTCTGCAAATCCTTTTTCAAGCTCTGTACAAGGGCAGAGCTCTCAGAAAGATCTTTACGTAGCCTTGTGTTAGAAATTAAGAGACATAAATAACATTAGTGTTACACATCTCAAAGAAACAGCTTTTACACGTTAACTCAGGCTCTTCGATGGCTGGTTTTATTCATGGATAGAATCCCAGATCTATCAGCTAAATGACAAGCATTACAATTTTGGATTTCAGCTACATATTATATGATCCTGAAGTAACAAACCGCTCAGATTCACTCTTGAACAGTGCAATTTTTCAAAATTCTTTTTTCTAAGCACAGTAGACTAACCATTTCTACCACTAGGTGTCCTTACACAGTAACAAAAGGGACAAGGTTAATATCAATTAAGTATAAACTTGATATTTACATCCCAGACCTTGTAAGGATCAAAATAAATAAAAATCAAAAGAAAGTAGAAAAAACAACAATATTGTAACAAGTCCTGTTGTTATTAAGTGCTACAAAGTCATTAAGAAGTTTAATGGGTTTATTTTTAAATGGTCATATTTATTTTAAAAAGCTTACAGTAAGTTACCTTGGATTTTTACTTCGCAATTACCTAATAGAAGATTTCTTAAATTCTATAATTAACAATGCAAAATAAGGTCTCACAAAAGGAAAACCTTTCAAAGTTCCCCAGACCTTCATGCTAAATTGTATTTTAGAGTACATGCACGTGCCCACAGATATCAGAACTAAAGAAACCCTAGTCAGAAGGGCTACACAGCATCTTAAAGCTATTTTTACATGATTGCAATTTCCTTGCCACATAGCAAATATAATCTCTCAGATACATTTAATCTCTTATTTCTTAAAGATTTAAAAACTAGGGGGGGCTGGGGAAGTTCTACTCTCCTACACCCATTATTCCTTCAAGTTCTTATAGTATACTGTGTTCACCTAGAATAGCTATTACCAAAACCGACTGTTTACTGTTTAATTACTAGGCTTTTTTTTCCTTTCTTCTTTTCCTTTTTACCATTCAGTCCTTTCTAAAGAAAACATTGCCTGCTTTTATACGAGTGACAGCATATAACATTAAACTACGTCATTTCCTCCAAAAAGGGTATGTAACATAATACTGTTAGAAATCCCCAAATAATTCATCATTTCCTGTTTCCCCCTACAATAGTTCTGCATGATTTAGAGCTATATTTCTGAAAGAATACAGAAACAGGTGAGGAAAACATAGCTAGCAAAATATGCAAATATAGAAATCAAGTAGTGCATTAAAAGTTCTTAAGCAGTTTGGTTAATAAAGTTGACAAACATGAAGATGTGTTATGTCAAAATAAATTGATGTTCACAGAGGGTAGTTTTAACTTGAGTCTATTCTCAAAGGGCTAGGAATTATCTCATTATTTACTTACAATTCTATAGATTGTATTTGCTCACCCTCATTTTTCTCTTTTTCTTAAAGAGTGTGTTTCATGTTCTGCAAGCTGTTCATCAACTGCACAACTTCCTCCTTTAGATTTGCTTCCTGATCATTTAATTCTTTCGGTTTTTTGTCTGAATTGGCACATTCCTCTTGCAGAGCTACTGTATTACTTTCCAGATTTAAAATAATAGATTCTTTTTCTTTAAGTACTTCTTCTAACTTTGCTATGCTGTCATCTTTAGCTCTAAAAGCCTCCAAGAAGCATTCAAGCTCTCTTATTTTTCCCTTGGAGCTGGTAACTTCCTCTTCAAACTCTGCAATTACTCTGTGATCTTCTGCAGCCTGTTTTTCAAAATCCTGGGTTTTCTTCTGGATGTGCTCTTGTAACTGACTCATAAGATCTTTTTCCTTTGTGGACTGATGATCTTGATTTGCAGTCTCATTTAACTTTATTTTTAGTTGTTTATTGCAATTCTCAGCATCATCAAGTCCCTTCTTTAAGTCTTCAACTTGTTGAAGTAGTTCTTGAATCTGCTGACTTTTTTGTGAAGAAGCTTTAATAATGTTTTGGCATTCTTCCCAAATGCTTTCAACACTGCAATGAAAGGATCTCTCCTGTCCCAGAGCTGCTGTAGAAGCAGTTTGGGACTCCATGCACACAGGACTCATTTGAGCTCGCTCCAGTTCATCTTTCTGAGAGTCTAAGGAATCCTTTAGATCAACTGAATCAATATCCCTAGTGTAAGACTCTAACTGACATTTGTAGAACTCATGTACTTTGGACTGCATTGTTTTAATTAGTGGCACTTTATAAATTATATTTTGTTTAGCACCTTCTACTTCGTTATTTAGCTGAATAATCTTTTCTTCTTGTTCCCTATTGATAGTTTGCTGTTTGTCCAATTCAGAAACAATCTCCTGATAGTCAGCTCAACACTGCTGAAGTTCTTCACCTAAGCCAGAAGCCCTTTCTTCAGAAGCAGAGAGCTTGAGATTCAAGTTTTCTATTTGCCCACTGAACTCTTCTTTTTTGGTTTTTTCTATTCTGCATTGTTCTTCAAGTGCAGCTAGCTGCCCTTCCAAGGTTTCAGTTCTTTCCTTCAGTGCTAGTATTTCTGCATAGTTCTCAGTATTATTTGCTTTCACATATTCAGTTCTCTTTTGATCCAGAGAGTCATCTTCCCAACTCTCCTTCATACCTCCTAAAAAAAGAAAAAAAAAAAAACAAAAACAAACCCAAAACAACAGTTCAGGATGATTAAAATCAGTAGTACAAGTCACTAGCACTGCCAAATAGCAATTACTATGTGGAAAATGGTCACCATCTGAAAGCCACACCCTTATATCACATGGCTTTTTGAAGTCTTGAAGTAAAGCCCCTCTGAACAGTTTAAAATGCAGTAGGTGCCTCTTAGGCTTATAGACGTGGTTTGCAGCAAGAGGTGTTCAGGAGCCTTAAAGAACATTCTGCCATGGCTCTGTTCCAGCCTTCTACTCTGCACCACTATAGAAAAATCTAGCTAGTTTTACTAATATGTAGTAATATCTATGAGCCAGATAATGGTCACAGTTATGTCTAGTTTCCACTTCCACTGGTTCAACAATCCTTTTAATACAGCCAATCACCCATTTTACACTTAGAAAAGCAATGGTATTGTATACTTTCCTGAGAATTTTCATTCATACTCAATATGCCCTTACTTTAAAAATTAAGCTAAAAATCCAGCACAAGTTTTTTGCTTAGTGTTTGGGACTTTCTTCTCTTTTTTCAGTTTTTTCAGGAGAACTTATGCCCACACCTAATGTGTTGCATGTAAGGTTCTCCCAGAAAGATCTACAACACTCCATATCACGATCCCAAATTTCCATAAACATTTTATTAGCTTAAGACTGTTTTTTCCCTGAAGTAAAATCATATGCATTTCACCACCTTCAAAATTGACTCCAGCTATATTTTACACTGTTTTAGAATCCAACTGTGTCCATTTAGTAACATGCATGTATGTTTTAGTATTAAAATCAAGCCTGACTATCACTAAAGGTTTAGGTCATCACAGCTATGTACTCCAAAGTGATACTATAGATTTCTGTGAGTACTGCAACTACAGTAAGGTGGAGTTTGGCAGTCATCTTGCTTTGGGAGCATTAAGCACACGGGTGCATGTGTACTGCATGGAACCATCCTCTGAACAGATCCAACAAGTTTTATAGAGTCACTAACAAAAAGTCATACCGAATCATTAGCAATAGTGGTTTCCATCTCAATTCAGGTTTTGGTTTTTGATTATTTTTAGAGGGATCAAATTCTACAGGACACTTTTTTCCTCCTGCTTTTCTGTACCCTTTCTTTTCTGTTCTAATTAGATGTATCAAGTGTTCCTGCTAGGTCAGAGGAAACAGCAGCTTTACTTTAGCTTGTAAAGCCATGCTTCTAAATACTACAAGATGAAAAAATTGGAATTGGGAGATGGCTTTCTCTGAAAGCCTAGTTGTGTGGTCTCAAGAAAACATATCAGACAAAATACTACAAACTCCTCACACTGGACATGAATTTAACATACTTCACTAAAAGGGAGAGGTGCTGAGATGTCTTAAGACATATTTTGCGATCTAAGGTGCCAAGATACAAAAAGTAGCAGAGTTTTGCCCAACAGCTATAGTGAGAAGAGTATGATCATTCATAAGAGGATTTAGAGGTGATCGAGATGCTTTGTACTGACAACCACAATCATGTAGCAAAGCAGGATAAATACTAGTGCAAGAAGATGCATGATATTCAGTGCAGAAGCTTCTTATGTAGGAAGTACTAAGAAAGGAAAAAATCCCATCCCAAAACATGGGAGGCAAGTCCTAGAGAAGACTACAAAAACCTGAACCTCAAGACAAGATAACCTATCTTCTCACAAAATAAGCTTTGGTCATAGGCCACTAGCATGTCTAAACTCTACAACAAAGCCATCACAATGTACCTGTGCTCATTTTTCTATTGTACCAAGTATGTTTAACAAGAACGGTTAAATGTAAGTATATATAAGTTTCATCATTACAGAGCATCTAGTAACTCAGTTTTGAAATTAGATGCCTTATATTCTCAACAGCCACAAATCAAACATATTTAACATGACTGAAGAGCCTGCTCTTCCCAATAAAAAGAAAATCTCAGTGCTGTCATTAATTGGCACTGTTAACTAACTTCTTGTTTGAGAAGAGCTATCACTTCTCTGTTTTTTGCTTGTTTAAAAAAGTTTCAGTCATGAGATAAGAAACCTACTACTATATAATATATCAAAGAGTCTACATCAGCTTCAGTTCTCACCCCCTTCCTGTAACATTTATATAGCTGGCACTATCAAATGGTCATGCTAGGATCCAGTATTCATCCCAGCCAAAAAAGGTAGAGACAAATCAGAAATGCATCTGGTACAGACAGAAGCTTTTCTTAAGACAGACTTCAAATGACACGTATTTGAACAAGCTGCACAGACATCAGAAGTGCCCTACTGGATGACACACCATCAGTTGACCTAGCCTAATATTTTGCCTCCTTTTGCTGCTGTTGGCAGGCCCAGCCACTTTCCACAAACCTTTTCTGACACAGAACACCTGGGAATGTTGGAGGAACATGAGACAGTAAATCCCTGCTTAACCCTGTCAGTATCTATGTATGAACCTGTTGGCCGTTAGCTTGTCTAACCACTGCTGGAATCTGAGAATTATCTGTCTCTCTCACCTCCTAGGGCAACAAATACTAGAAGTTCACTACCCATGGCATGAAGTGCTGTGTTCCATAAACTTAAACTGATCTTCTAGATTGAGCATTCCCTTGTTCTTTCACTGCAGTGATGAATGACAGTCCAGCATTCAGTTTATTCACCATCTGTATCCTCAGTTTTCTGTGATCATGTGAACTTGACAAGTCTCCTTGTAACATATTTTATCCCTCTTTATGGAGATAGATATTTTCTGATCCCCATTTTTAACCTTATTCTCTTTTTCTATCCTATCCTCACCCAAACAATTGCCTGGAAGATCTTCTTACTTGCACCTATTCTGCAGGAAGAAGGCAAGAAAGTGAGGGATACAAAGGGAAGATCTTTCATTCTCCTTTGGCATATGCTTTCCATAGTTCTACGAGAAACTGGAGCCCAGCTCTGTCCTGAAGATCTTACAAATACCATTTTGCACAAGTCAGTCCCATAAAGCTCAATCTCACCAATTAATAGACTTTAATGAAATGGATAACGTAAGTAGTGGTGTCCTTTTAAGTTTCACCTTCATGCTTGAAGGTCTTCAACTGTAGCTGGTTTATTCACCTCATTCTAAAAAGACTGGTAAGCTCACAGATAAAGCAAGGAAAGCAAAAAAGATTGGAAGTGCAAACGTGAGAGCTGCACAAAATATGTATCTGTGGACTTAAAATAATTTTACTTCCATTCAAGTGAAAAGCTTTTCTCCTTTGCCAGCACTGTCACCTTGAGCAAAGCTGGTGTGTTCACAGCACGCATACAGCATGAAACATCAAGTTTCACAGTCCGTGCTGTATGACTGAACAATCAGTAACTCACTGACACCGTTGACGCTTGCGTAGGCAATTTTAAAAAAACTTGAGCAGGGGATGCTACTCTCCCAGAAGTCCAGCAACAGCAAGTTTAGTCCAAAAACAATTGTTAAGAAATTAAGAACTACAGCTGAGTCTGCAAGTACATTAACAGATGAGAAAAAGCAGCAGAAAGGAGAGTCTAAAAACTAATGTTTATTTTAAGCATTTAGGAGTGAGCAGTATAGGACCTTCTGCAAAAGTGATATTTACATAATAGTTACTTTGATTTACAGTTTAACATAGTAGATTTTCTCCTCACAACATAACGTTTACACTTCACAATTTTTCGCTTCTGTTCTGGAATAGTAATCAAGTTTTTTTGGAAGGCCCCCTGTGAGTGATGGTAGAAATTTTACCTTTCTCTGCAGGTGGCTCTTTTTCCACAATAGGCTTACTTTCAGAGCAACGTTTTCTTCCCACTTCCAATACAGTCTCCTCACAATCCTTGAATTGGCTGCTTTCAATCACTTCCTTAGAGTTTTTTTCTGCGAGTTTTCTTTTTATGGTAGTTACAGTGTTGTCCTGTGTTAAAATAAGATCAATTACTTTGAAGTTTTACCAAGTGAGCACTTAAAAGCCTTAGTAATCCTTTAGATGCAAATATTTTTACAAATCTATCTGGGTAACCTGTATAGGGGTTGTCAGAAGAACAAGTCAGTTACAGATCAGTTACTCAAGCAAAAAGCAGGTACACCTTCAGACAGTAATAAGCACAATGTTTTGCACTGTACAGAAAGTAGAGCAAGAGACTAGGAAACTACAAAATGCAAAACGAGTTTACCACCTGAAGTATCCAGTGTCGAAAGAGCTGAGGAAATTCATGATTTGCTCAAAGGGCCAATGGTCAGCTCTACAAGTTCACCACTTTCTTGTCATGGTTGGTAGAGCTGGGAGTTTTAACCTCCTTCAGCAAAGCCACAGATCGTTTTTATCATGACAGATCTGATGCAATTTGAAAGCCTAGTCAGTTCTGTCATATATACTTTAGACTATATCTTTGACTAAGAATGAAGTTTCTTTACTCACAAGATGACACAAGTGGCAAGCCATGCTGGTTGCCAAGGACCAATCACTCATTTAAGTAATTCATTAAAAAAAAATAATCTGTAGAACAGACTTGAGGTTTGTGGTCACGTTTTAAGTTTCATGCCACAGAGTGTCATAGAAACGCTGGACAGAGCTGAAGCCTTTCTCTTGGCAGGAGCAGTGATAGGAAGCAGTCATCACAACTGCCATCACCCTGAGCATTCCTGCTACTGAAAAGCTAAGGTGCTCGGAGGCAGAGAGGGAACAGAAGATTAAGTATGGTCAAAGCCTTAAGTTCACAGTGGAAGAGAAAAAGGGATCAGAGTGCTGCCTAAGTTTAATTTAAAATGTTCTCAGAACTACGTTTCAGGTTACTGGGCATCAGGCTCAAAAAACCACCTAACTGCATGTTTTGATTTTTTTCTAACCTGTATACATGTAGCCAAGCCAGTCTTTTGGCATTCAGCAGCTAGCAGCAGACTAGCCAGCTGCAAGTTTTATTGATCGCATCAAAAGCAGAGATACCCTGGCCATCCACTCTTAGTTCAAACTCTACTCAACACGTTCATATTATTGCTCTGCCTTAAAAAGTTCGTGTGCATGGTGGTAGTAGGTGGAACACACTGATTTTTGTTGGCAATTTACACAATCACTGTCCTTCTCACATTAACTTCTAACTTCAATTAAATCTGACCTTTTGCTGCAGCAAAACCTCCTTTCCTTCCTCTTCCATTCAGGCAAAAATAAAAAGACAGTGACATAATCCCTCTCCTCCCACTGCTAAAGTCCTCCCAGTTTGAGTGTTGGTTTTTTTTTTTCTCTTTAGAGTGGCTCTTCATAGTCTCATCGACAGTCCTCCAATAATAACTCCAGATCACTGCTTCCAAAAGTCCTATTTTCCACACACACCTCCACACACATTCTGCTGTAACTTCAGTTTCAATGCCAACTTCACCTGCTGCCATTTCAAGAAAGAAGCCATTACTTACAGAAAATTTCAATTTTCCAAAATAGTCAAGTCCATTATAAGCACAGCTTTAGATTTTTTTTGTAAACAGAAAATTAAGATGTCTCAGACTTACATAGTCTTTCATGGTTTTTTCTAAACGGGATATCAAATCTTGCAGTCTCATGGTAACATCATCTTTTTGCTCCACAATGTCTATTAGTTCTTGAATCCTTTTATTCTGCATATTCATTTTCTTAGAAAAGAAAGTAGTTCAGTCAATGTTAAATTCTTGAACTATACGATGCATTTAGAAGCAAGATCAGTTAAGCTAAACTTGATATAAAAAAAGCTAGAAAGGTACTACAACAGCATTTTGAGCTACTGAAATTTTGTATTAAAGCAAGTAATTCTGCACAAGTTTTTTTTGAGTTAAGTTACCTCAGTTGGTTCTTTAAGCTGCTCAGCAGACTCATCCGATTTAATCATCTGCATTTCAAAGTCTGTAACAGGAAAAGAACCCTGCATCAAATAACCAGCCATTACATATTTTACTCAGTAATCCATTTTTCCAGATCTCCTGGTCCTTTAGTAGCTTTTGAATAGACTCATTTATTTTTGTGTTGGCTTCTACTTGCAGGACACATTTCAAAAGTTTAGGGTTTTTTGAATAGAATTGGGCCCTGCAACCCATATAAAATATAGATCACGTCAAGAGACTTCTGCTGAAATCATACTATGAGGTATTGCTACTTTTACCTATCAGTGTTCCACAGAATACCTGAAAACACTGCATCAGCAAAATGCAAAGTGCTGGGATCATACTATAACCATGAAATCACGAATAAATAATGTTGACGTGTTACCCCACAATTCAGAAGTCTTCAACTGACAGTTTTAAGTTTTGTCTTAAAAATGAAATAATCAAGGCCTGTGCAATTGTTCAACCTGAACATACACAAAACAATTATTATCACCTCTATACATATGATTTGGTTCCAAAATCCTGCTCAACTGGATTTTACAATGCTCAACTACTATTTTACAGTAGTCATTTCTTTTTTCTTTCACATCACACACACACAGAGCTCACCTTTGGTTTTCTGTGTCAACTCTTCTTCAATTTTGATTAGTTCATTGGTTTTCTTTGTCAGCTTTCCTTTGGTCTGAGTTAGTTCAGTGGTAGTTTTGCCCAGCTGTTTTGCAAGCCAACCTATAGCTTCCTGTGGGTCCTCCAGAGACACCACGTGTCTGTGTTTCTTCTGCCTGCTTTTTGATATCAGTGACATCATTCTGCAGAGAATCAGTAATGCCCTCAAGATCAATGTAGGTGCCTGGCCCTATGCCATATTCTTCATTCTGAAAGATAATTTATATCCTTTTAGAAATAGAAATAATTACACAATATCCACTATTTCTACTGAAAATTTGGAAGACCATTATGTCCTCAAACATCTAAGTACAGTTAATTCTGACTTCAAAGCCATCTTGTGGGTTCATAGGCAATTGGATTGCCAGTTTCTGTCTACCTTCACACAGAAGTCTCCAGCATCAAGGAACAGATACTTTATTTTTAAAGCACTTAATGGCCCATCATCACATTCCCTTTTATATCACCACAAAAGCATCCCCTCCAAATTTAATATAAAAGCTAGCATTTTTACCCAATGAGAACACTGAATGAACACAGCAAGCAAACAGTTTTAAAATGAATACATCCGAAATTTTCAAATATCAGTAAAAGTTTGTGAGGTCAAATAAGTTTGTGGTAACCTATCAAATTAAGTTGTACTTAAAACATTGACTTTATATCTTTCCTCCTTGTTTTTTAAAAACAAAGGGTTCCAAACTCACAAGAACCAGCCTCAACTTAAGGGTTTAGTTATGCTTAAGTGTATATACAATTGTCATTGCTTCAGTTGTAGCTACAATAACCTAAAGAGGAAAAAGTCTCTGGGACCACTCCAGTACAGCCCATATATGGGGCCTAAGAATTCAGCTTCAAATACCTTAAATATGCACTTAATGCAACAGTTTATAGCACAATTGCAGCTTTTCCCCCAGCTTCTTTGTACACAGTAATTTTCACTTTGTGTTGCAGAAATGCAGAAAACCCCAAAGATTCCTAAATGCATATCCGAGGCACAGCAACTACTCCTATTTAACATGATAAATATATCTTGCTGAGGATACAGTTACACAGCATGCAATTCCTTGAAACCATTCTTCTAATTCTTGAGACGTACCATCACCATAACAGGTAGTTAGTGAAAGGGATGTTATCAGGGGGATAAAAACACCAGAGGTCCAGCTTGTTCACTGCAAGGCTGATCCTTTAGTTTATTTTCTTCATCCATGTCTTCACGATAACCATCTACAAGTTTCTTGAAGATTTCCAGGCGTGTGTCAGCATCTTCTTCAAGCCGTTCTCATTCGTAAGAAAGGCACTCACTATAGTAGGAAAAATAAGTCAGATAAAAGCTAGCTAGCATGAGCTGCTAAGAAGTTAATAGTACAGCTGCTTATAAACAAAGATGTTTTTTTCTTTATTTTGGCACAATAGAACAATACACAAAATGGTGTTCCTACACCAAAACAGAAGTCTATTTCCTGCACACACACTCCCAAAGAATGAGGGGGAGACATATATATACACAGATTATGGCTGACACCTAACTACAAGCATTGTTTCTAAGCTTCTTGAGCCAGAATACCCATTTGAAGTACCACTAAGACTGCAGTAACCAAAGAATGTGCAAGTGTCACTCTTTCTACAGACATCCTATCAAAGCTCTTCTGTTAGGGAAAGCTCTGCAGGAACACTGCTGACAGATTACACACACCCCCCCTCCATCCCCCCCAGAATCAAAGCCTTTCCTACACAGTATTTTTCCTGAACTCATAGTCCAAACAGAAACTGATCTATTAACAGAGGCAGTAAGTCTAGCAGAAGAGTGTGGTCTCTTATAGCCAAGAGACAGATTTAAGAAATAAGTGAATTTAATTTCATTTTTTTTTAATCATTAACTTTAAAAACCACTTAAAGCTAACTTACTTGAAATATATTTCCTGCTCAGCAAAATATCGGGCAAATTCCTGTGTCACCTCTTCACGAATTTGTAATTACAGCAGTAACTTATTCTTCTTTTCAGCAAGAAGTTTGTTCAACTCTTCTATGAGACTCAGCAGCATCTAGAATTACCATTGTTATTAAGTTTTTCATAAAGAAATGGTTTCCCAGAAGTGAGATTTTTCTCATTCCTCAAACACTACAACACCACTTTACTCTTGCACCTGAAAAAAGCTCTTCCAGTTCTTTTATTAGCTTATTCATAAACAGGAAGATTTATGAGTAGATCAAAATATCTCTTTGGTACTAACACAGCAATTTTTAAGTTTGCACAGAGCAGACATTTGTAAAGAACATCCATTTTATTACAAGAATTGTTGAAGTTGTCTTAAACAGGCTTAAGCTCCACAGAAACTGGATCTTGTTTTCCAGATGCTCATTTTTGGGGCAATATTAATGAAACCTCCATAAAACAGTTTCTAGCCCTCTGTTCCCTCCTCATCTTCCCTAGAAGTGACTAAATTTGCTTAAGGAACAGTTTTCAGCGTTTTCTTGTGCATAGAATACAGAGGAACAGTCTTGTATTGCTAAAAGCAGGTAATATTTGCTGTGCATTGACAGGAGGAGGAGAGAAAGCCAAATCTGCAATTCTTACTGCCTAGTCTATATTCAGACACATTATACAGTTTTCCCACAACAGGCACCACAGGATGAGTAATCCCACTTTTAGTTCTTAATGCTGGATTTAGATAGAATAAGGGTGATCAGAAAAAAAGAAAAAAAAAAAAAAAAAAAGGTGAGAGATTGGGAAAACCAGAATACCTTGCTTCAAGACTCCATGCTACGCTAATTCTTAACATAGCCCTGGCACATACCATACCCTCTTTTTTTCCCAATAAGAACCGTATTTTCTACAGATTTCTGCACTGCTTCTTCTCTTGACATATGCTGTTCCTCCCTGTCATTGTCATCTTCGATCACATCTTCTAAGCTCCTGTCCCATGGGGCAGTAACTCTTTTCCTTGAGATTGGCATTTTAGTGTGACTGAGTAGTGATGATGTTGCTGATTTCTGGCCAAACAACTGATCTTGGACAAGAACAGATGTGTCCACTAAAACCTACTCAGAAAACAAAGAATAAAGTCTTCAGTATTTTTTAATCCTCTACTGGCACTTCCAAAATACACCTGTTGCACTTCCCTATAGGTCTCCTGAGCACAGTACTCCCCCAGTCTATCCTCTGCTCAGAGTCACTGCTCAGACCAGTTTCCAGCTAGAGTACAAAGGAGGCGCTTTAGAGTCTAACCCTTCTTTGGATTGCAGGAACACCAAGTTTCACTAGCTTGACAACCTACAAGAGGGCTGCCACCTCACGCACCAACAGATTTCTGTATTTCCTATACTTTGAGTTTCTAGTTGCATTACACGAATGCCATCCCACAAATTCTGTTTCTTGAGCAGTTCTATCACCCTTACAGTCTGCTCCTTTCAGTGTTGTACTTGACCTGCTTAGATGAGCCCACATTCTAAAGGCCTGGATCTCTTGTCCTTTGAACATATCTAACTGTCAACAGAAGTTTTCCATGGCTTCCATTAAGGCTGCAGCACTGATCCCCAATACTTTTGTCTTCCAACTCTGCCAGGGTTATATCACTGCACTTACTCCTACTCATTCTGCTTAACCTCCACCTTCCCACTGAAGCTCCTAAGGACATAAAGATGACTTTCAAATCCTCTTTGGTGCTCAACCTATATACCTCAGGTGAGCAATATTCCAAATTAAGATAGCAGTAGTATATGGGGCAGCTAGACTTGCTCCTAGGTGAGAGCATGTTATGACTGCAGAAGAAAAATTCACCCAGATCTCAGGGAATTTCTTCCAAATATAACAAGTGTCTTGTCAGGCTGGATATTTTATGGGAATTATGGATTTTTAATAGGACATGTTCCCACTCCCACAAAAAAAGAAATGTATGTCCCAACAAAGCCTTTTTAAAAGCTTTACAAGGAAATAAAGCCTGACTAGGAGCAATCAGAAAATACGATTGCAACATGAGACAGAAAAATCCAGTAACTAAATTCGTATTCTTAGAAGTGAGGGAACCTGCTCTTTAAAGGCGAATCAGAAGTATCAGAAATCAGATCAAGATAAACTGCAACACACTTACTTTTTGTGCAGTGGCCAAGACCTTTAACACATTGAGTGTGTTATCATATGCTGAAGCACACTGGCTTATGTTTACCATCATGTATACCTTCCTCTTTCCACTGAAGAATCCTTGAAGGAAATGAGTTAACTTCCTTCCCCGAAAGGGTATGTGCTGCTGCAACCTTTAAAGACAAAAGAACAGATGACCAGATGCTTAATAATGTCCAGCCAGTGTAAGAGCTATCCAGCATGAAGACTTAAAAATATTTATTAAAGCAGTAGTCATTAAATCATTTAAAATTGTTTTGGACTAGATGCAGCTGTTTGTAGAGAGACTGTGTGCTGTTGGGACTGTGGCTTTAGCCATCATCTCAGGCAGGCTACAGCAATACAATCGGGGGAGCACCTAAACCAAGGGAGTGTTCGACCTTTAGCCTTGGGCAGGTCACACAGCCTCCTGCTACACCAAACCATACCCCAACCTCTCTCTTCCTTTCACCATTAACGAAGAGAACATGTCTAGTTCTAGGCATGCAGTATCCAACATCATCAGAGATCTCTCTCACTCAGTATCCAGCCTCTGAGAACAGACAATAGCAAGTGCCTAGGCAAGAAAATGAGCATACACCAAACACATGGAGATACTTTTCAGAACTTTCTTCCTAATCTCCCAGCAGTTTGGCACTTGAATTTAGCAGCTGGGGATGTAGGTTTTGATGCTTATAGGAAATTTTATGAGAATTCCTAAAACATGACTGAACGCACACTTGCCACCAAATAAGTTGGCTGCATTTTGGACACATAACAGCTATTCAGTTATATGAACAGTGCTACAGAACTCAGGAAGACAGTGACACTCCTACAAGAGTACATAGACAGCTCATAAATAGCTTTGCTGCAGGACTGACAGTCCAAAAGAATTTTAAGAAATTTACTGCTTCCTATTCAACTTGCAAGGGGTAGGTATTAACACTTTAAGAGATCATGCTTCAGAACATTTCTTCTACATTGTTAAAATCCCAAGTTATTAGGATCAGAAAAAGACATTCTGAATACATTAACAGCCCTCTAGGCAGCTGCTAGTTTCAATGCATCCTTCCTATCTGGAAAGAACAGGAAAATAAGACAGACTGTAACATCACAAAACATAATCAGGAACACACACTAGCAAAGCTCTTTCAGGTTAAGGTGTTACAGACTTTGAACAGGCTGTCAGGAACAGTGTGACAGGGTAAGTGAATTTGGCAAAGCACATCAATCAGCAGACTGAGTTCATTTAACTTCTGGGACAGAAATAGATCTGCAAATGAGAACATGTGGAGAAAGCAGTTCCTAGACAGTTATATCCAGCTGTGACTAGGTGTCGTACTGGTTTTTAGACAACTAACTTCTTGTATTATTTCACTCTTATTTAGATCCCCAAGCTAGGGCATAAATAGTAGGAAGGCTTTCTTTTGTCTGCATATAGTTAGCTGGATCAGGAGGAGAGTGTTAAAAGTTACGTCAGTATTTATTAAAGCCAGACAATTTTTGTCAAATGGTGCACAGTTATGATAGCACAGCAATATTCTGCTGATGAAAAAATGTTACACTAGAAGTATGTAGACAGCTGAGTTAGTTCATAAGGAGTAATAAAAGGCTAAAAATTTGACTCTTACTATGACACTAGTGAAAAGGGGATTTTAAACTTATTCCAAAGTTTGTTTCTTTGATAAACCAAGCTCAGAGGAGTAAAGTTAAATTGCTAAAATATATGATAGCATGCTTAAAGGAGATTAGACCTGATGATTTAAAGAGCAAAACAAGGCAAGTTTAAGATAACTTTGGTAGATCGACAATTCTATACATTGTTTCTGCCAAAATCTTAGTGTTAGCATTGCATATTTTAAACAATAGCTTTTAAACATTGGAGGCAGTACCTAAAAGCCACAACCAGTTTGCAATTCGTAGAAGAACTTACTTTGACTGTTGACAATTCTTGAGTGTGTTAACACACTTGCCCAGCATCAGAAGAGAGGTGTTTATATTTCCACTCTCTTTCAATCTATGACCTTCACTGTGGGTCTTGGCATATCTTTCTGAACCAGCAAGATCACACAGTGACAGTCTGAAGGCAGATAAGGAGAATTCCCTTTATTACCTTAGAACATGCACAAATTCTTCACTTTTAAAAATGATCACTTTTTTTAGAGGAAGAATTTCTTGATCTTCATCTGCACAAACACTTCCATCCTCTTCAATGTTGTTTTCTCAATCAAATTTTACGTTACTTCCTGACAAACCTTTTCCCAACACACCTCCTATTTCCCCTCCCTCCCGCCATCTCTTCCTTCTGAGGACTCAGAGGAGTTCAGGTGTACAGCAGGCTAACAGAACCTTGTGCTGCACAGAGGGGACAAGGCACAGAACAGCCCTGCAGCCTGATGGCTGGAGGTAGAGGGCCAAGAACTGTGTGATGGTAGGAAGTGGGGAAACCACCACACACGCATGAGTTTCTATCAGGAAGCACTGGGTGTATAGTGCAGTACCAGCACACCAACACAGACCATAACTGACAGTTCCCAGTACCAGCACACCAACACAGACCATAACTGACAGTTCCCAGTACCAGCACACCAACACAGACCATAACTGACAGTTCCCAGTACCAGCACACCAACACAGACCATAACTGACAGTTCCCAGTACCAGCACACCAACACAGACCATAACTGACAGTTCCCAGTACCAGCACACCAACACAGACCATAACTGACAATTTCATCACAAAGAAGAGAGGGTCTCTGCTCTGAACTTACTCATTGACTCAGGTCACTCGCGGTGCTCCCGAATCTTCAGTTTTCAGTATCTTAACTGTGAATATGCTGTGGCTAAAAGGAAAAGTTTAAATCAGCAGAGAAGTGATAAAGTAGACAAATACATTCAAAATATTTTTAACCTCCACAACATCTGTTCAAAACTGTTGAATCTGTCAACTTCTCTAAGCATATACTCTATCAGATACAAACTTTTAAAGAGATGCTTATGTAGCCTTTATTTTGCTTTTTCCTCAGACATTTAGATGGAATAAAGCTAAGTGCTTTTGCTTGAAGGAGAGTATTTGATAAAACTGTTAGCTTTTGAACATGTTCATCTTACTGAAGGATTGAATCCTTTTGACTAAAAGCACTGGGTCACATAGTGCTAAAGGATGTCAAACCTAGATATCTAGACCCTGTTAAAGCCTCTTCCCCTCCTAAAAGCCACAATCCATATTTTAGCTCCCCCCTCCTCCCAGACACCATCCTATGCCCAATGTTATTCAAAAAGTTTCTCACCTTCTGCTGGAGCAAGTATTTAGTTTCTTGCTCGCGATACTCTGGTGTTTCAACCCCAGTTTTAGAAGTCTAAAAGCTTCTTTAGAATCAGAAATCTGAACCCACTGCAGATCTTTAGGAAGAACAAACATGGTAATCTTGTAAATATTATCAAAAAGAAAGAAGGGATTAAGGGATAACATACGCACACCAAGAACGTTTACTTGAGACATAAAAACATTTTACTAAGCATGCTTCAGACAGAAATTATATGACGACAAAATCAAGATTCTTCCTTCCATGGGAAAGGAAGGGCACATGTATCTCATCATTTCATCCTATTAGCACACAGAAATATGCTCCATCCAAATTAAGTGAGCAACCTTAGCCCGCGCTCTGAAAAGCCAAAGCACAGGGTCTAATATGAGCATGAACGCCCTATGTTCATACTCATCAAGGCAGAATTCTACCTGGACAGCTTCTCTGGTTTAGCCTATGATCTTGAGGGCAGGGGGGGAAATCACCTAGACATCTTTCAGGGCCATCAAGTTAAAAAAAAAAAAATCAGTGAAGAATTCTGTCTGCAGTATGATGACTGTATGTCATCTTGGTATGGGCTCGAGTAAATACCTACAACCCTACTAATGGAACTTATAATATGAACATTATGGCCTCTGTTAAACTAGAGGTCACCAAAATTGTACTAGCAAAAATACCAGCTGTGACCAAGAAAAATAAGAAAATCAGTAGCTGGTTTTCCTCAGTAACATCAGGAACAGCCTTATACTTCCAAATGTTATAAAAAGAGATTATGCTGAAGCATAGCTCAAAGCAGACTATTTCCTACTTCACACATCTTCTAGTCTTTGAAGAAATGAAGGAGTTGGGTTTATCATCTGATTCAGCTTTCTGAATCTATAGTTTGGCATATGAAAGATAAAAGTAGCAGGCCAAATACCTACAAAAAAGCCTTTAATCTAGAATTGGGGTCTTGATTGTTCAAAGAACCTATAACAAATCAAACAGGATTTGAAAGCTGTTTTTCCCATGGCCAGAAACAAACACTGAACTGTTAGAGTTCTGCTAACTCCCCGCCTTGCCCAACCCACAACAAATTACACCACACGCTTGATTAGAGTACTGTAAAATGTAATTTGCAGTCAGACTGAACTTTCTCACATATTCTCTGAAGTGTATCTCTACAGAAAATACTAAAAAATAGAACTGTTGAGCCAATTATAACTATAGGTAAGAATTTGGAGTCTTTTAAGAAAATGGAAAAAAACAAAACACTAAAAAATTTGTCAATTGTTCTCAATATTTCTCCCATTTCAGAGAAATATCAAGGCAGTGGAGTGCACGCAGGCTTTTAAGAGTTACAGTTAAGAATAGAGAGAAAACACTATTAAAGGCACAGATACTTCTGTGTATGCAGGTTGTTGCCTTTCATGCTCAAGGTAGACATTTCTAGTGCCACAGTGAATACAGTTAGGGGTTTTCTAACCTAGAAAGAAACATTATTACAGGAAGACTGACTTTTCAAATTACACGTTTGGCAGTTTGCAATGTATTCTAATCACCTTTTACATAAGAACATCCCTTGATGTCTTGAGCAAGGCGTAGTGTTTTTCTTTTCTTGTCATTTGATACAGGAATCAATAGATCATAAAAACATTCATTGCAAATCTCACAAAATGAAACCCAAAGAGAAAACGTCACGTGATTTTTCGCAGTTGTGCTAGATTGTTCTGAGCCTTTTAAGAGTTCTTCCAAATCTGCCAAGTACAAAATATTACAAGTCATTATAGACCTTGTAAAATGAACTTCATTCAAAAAATTAATAAGAGAAAACTGGTATTACGGCAGCCTTCTAAAAAGCACTTACCCCAGACAAAAATCCCTTGGAATTTTTCTCCCCTTTCTTAAATATCTGGAAGTCACATGCGTACCCTATATATTTGCCAGACACCTAATCTACCACTTCCTTTCCCACTTACAAATTCTATCAAAAACATGCAGCTTTGTTAGAATTATTCAAGTCTCTTCAATGTCTTCAGAAGATAGAGAATCAAACCGACAAGTACATGACATTCCAACATTTTAAAGCAAACCTAGTATTTAGGTAGTTTTTAAATGCCAGAATTAGGTTTATCTGATTACATACAGGGTCAGGATACCACTAGAGACCATAGCATAAGTAGTACTACTTTTCCTTGCCATAGCCTCATCTCATTTAACCCCTGTTCAGGTATACTTCTAACCATTTTATCCTTGTGTTTTCTGGCCAGGTAACTTACTCACTATCCAATTCACTGGCATATAAAAATGTCAAGTAGCCATTTTATTATTAACATAGGCCAGAAGTCAGTTGTTGAACTTAAGAAAGCTTCTTTGCCTGCTTTAATTGCAATTCTTTAATATAAAACATACCCTTATAACCAACTGGTGCTCTGCTGTTAGTGCTCTCTCGATGGTCTACCTGCAAAAGAGAACAGAGACTTTAAGACACATCGCTGGCAGGACATCACCAGTTACTTGTGTAACAGCTCCACTGGACAGTAACACAGTGTCCTTGCAATATGCCAGTACAAAGATCCTGACTACACATCATGTCTAGTTCAATGCACCTGCACATTCCTATTGAAAGGATTGTTCTTACCTTAACACTTGTTCCTGACACCCCCCTCACCTCAGGCCCTATCACAGTAGAGAGCATTTCAGCTCGCTGAGCCAGAGGAAAACTCACCACGGAAAAATAGAGGGGTGGGACCCCGCAGAGAAGCAGGGTGATTTAACAGGATGATTTGCAGAAGTCCGGTTGTAGTTTACACATTATTCTTAACCTGGTGAATCTAGACAGTCTGGAAATTTTTATTATTGGTATTTTGCTAATTCAGAATTCCATATCTTACAGCTTCCTAGGTCAACTCTCAGAAACAGAGGTAAACATAGAACACTTGTTCACTTAAGAAATTAAGTGAGCAACTTACAGCCTGTATCATGTAGTAGTATCACAGTTGAAATAAAGCCTAGGTTTTAGAAAGAGAAGGAAAACTTCCTTCTGCTGAATCTTAAAAAAAAAAAAAAAAAAAAAAAAAGAAAGGTAAAACAAATCCCTACAGATAGAGGTTAATACACATACACTCCATTCCCACTCTTAGTTTTGGTTGTTTGGTTTTTTTAAGCAGGGAACTGCAAAGAAGTGCGACTTGTCTACCAAAACCAGTATGCTTAAGAGAAGAAACATGGATTAAAAAACAGGTGTGATTTGGGTTGGGTTTTTTTAATGTTTTGTCAAGAGCATACGTCATATAAAGCTGGGATTCCATAAAGCGGTTCCTGAAATAGTTAAATACATATGTAATCAAAACTTTCAGGTTTAAGCTTTACACACATAAAACACCCACCCAAACCTCTCTCTGTTGAAGTAGGTGTCAACTTTGAAAACTGTTGTTACAAGAACAATACTTCAGCTTATAAATTTAGTGGCAAAACTACAGGGGACACATACATGATCGTTTTTTCTGAAGCCCTTAAAGACTGCTAGAGCTAGATAGAACATATGCCTGTGCTTTTGAAGTGAACTCTTGAAGAATTCTGCTGCCTCCTGCCTTCCACGCTGGAGAATTCTAGTTAACTAACTCGGATAAAAATCGAGGTAACAGATATATTCCATCCCACAACAGTCACAACACTGTATTATAACCTAGCATACCACTAGGGAGATGCTTAATTCTTTTCACTAAACATAAAAAATGCACTGCAATCCCTTTCTAGTTCCAATTCCCAGCATATGCTCAGTTTTCTTACATTCTTGCATTCATTTCAGAATTAAAGACACCAGGAAGAAGGTACGCTTATACAAAATACAATCCCCGTAACTCTAATTGGACTAAACAGCTTTAGAATTCCAGGCACTGAAGTGTATTTCTGGACTACTCAACAGTGATCTGTTTAAGAATAAAGTCCAGCAGAAACCTGTTTGAATTCAGATCTTTAGAAGTCCAACAGCTTTATAGCTCTGCTGTTCCAAAAAACTCTTCCTTCCTTTGAGGTTATTTGCACAGACTGGAAGAGGGGAACAACCCCAAAATCATTCATTTCTGTCAAGTATCCTGAAAGAGAGTAAATTGTTTAAAGGAGCAGACCTACTAGCATCCCCACAGATGGCGAGACTATTTGCATTCCGTCCTTATTAAGCACCAGTAACCCCAGAGGATAAATTATCAGATGCCCAAGCTATAGAAAAAAGCTCAGTGTTTACATTCTATCAAGTTCAGCCACAAGGCATAAATCCACAGACCAGGGTTCATCAGCAATATTGCTCACTTTGCTGCTAATCTGAAGAGCTACCTGACAGCAAAGACACATCCATACTTAAATACAGAGAGTTGCTTCCCACTGAAAAATGAAGAGCACTGGGCTCTCTAAAGATGCATGTACTCATCAGTACAGAAAAAAGTGCTCCTCTACCTCCCCGCTCCGGGACCGCCCCTGGTGCCTCCCAGTCCTCCCCGGGACCGCCCCCGGTGCCTCCCAGCACGCCCCAAGACCGACCCCCGGTATCTCCCAGCCCGCGGCGGGACCGGCCGCCGGTACCTCGCTGCCCGCCCCGGGACCGGACCCGGACGGCGCTGCCGGCCCCGGCACGGAACCCCGGTGCCTCGCTGCCCGCCCCGGGACCGGCCTCCGGTGCCGCGCTGCAGGGTCCGAACCTTGGCGACGCTGCCCGCCCCGGGACCGCCCCTGGTGCCTCCCAGCCCTCCCCGGGACCGCCGCCGGTGCCTCCCAGCCCGCCCCAGGACCGACCCCCGGTGCCTCCCAGCCCTCCCCGGGACCGCCCCCGGTGCCTCCCAGCCCGCCCCAGGACCGACCCCCGGTGCCTCCCAGCCCTCCCCGGGACCGCCACCGGTGCCTCCCAGCCCGCCCCAGGACCGCCCCCGGTGCCTCCCAGCCCGCCCCAGGACCGACCCCCGCTATCTCCCAGCCCGCCGCAGGACCGGCCACCGGTACCTCGCTTCCCGCCCCGGGACCGGCCTCCGGTGCCGCGCTGCAGGGTCCGAACCTCGGCGGCGCTGCCCGCCCCGGGACCGCCCCCGGTGCCTCCCAGCCCGCCCCAGGACCGACCCCCGGTATCTCCCACACCGCCGCGTAATCGGCCGCCGGTACCTCGCTGCCCGCCCCGGGACCGGACCCGGACGGCGCTGCCGGCCCCGGCACGGAACCCCGGTGCCTCGCTGCCCGCCCCGGGACCGGCCTCCGGTGCCGCGCTGCAGGGTCCGAACCTTGGCGACGCTGCCCGCCCCGGGACCGCCCCTGGTGCCTCCCAGCCCTCCCCGGGACCGCCCCCGGTGCCTCCCAGCACGCCCCAGGACCGACCCCCGTGCCTCCCAGACCGCCGCGGGACCGGCCACCGGTACCTCGCTGCCCGCCCGGGGACCGGTCCCGGACGGCGCTGCCGGCCCCGGCACGGAACCCCAGTGCGGCGGTACCCGCTCTGGGACCGAATACCGACAGCGCTGCCCGCCCAGGGACCGCCCCCGGTGCCTCCCAGCCCTCCCCGGGACCGCCCCCGGTGCCTCCCAGCACGCCCCAGGACCGACCCCCGTGCCTCCCAGACCGCCGCGGGACCGGCCACCGGTACCTCGCTGCCCGCCCGGGGACCGGTCCCGGACGGCGCTGCCGGCCCCGGCACGGAACCCCAGTGCGGCGGTACCCGCTCTGGGACCGAATACCGACAGCGCTGCCCGCCCAGGGACCGCCCCCGGTGCCTCCCAGCCCTCCCCGGGTCCGACCCCGGTGCCTCCCAGCACTCCCCGGGACGGCTCCCGCTGCCTCCCAGCCCGCCCCAAGACCGACCCCCGGTATCTCCCAGACCGCCGCGGGACGGGCCACCGGTACCTCCCAGCCCTCCCCGGGACCGCCCCCGGTGCCTCCCAGCCCGCCCCAGGACCGCCCCCGGTGCCTCCCAGCCCTCCCCGGGACCGCCGCCGGTGCCTCCCAGCCCGCCCCAGGACCGACCCCCGCTATCTCCCAGCCCGCCGCAGGACCGGCCACCGGTACCTCGCTGCCCGCCCCGGGACCGCCCCCGGTGCCTCCCAGCCCTCCCAGGGACCGCCCCCGATGCCTCCCAGTCCTTTCCGGGACCGCCCGCGGTGCCTCCCAGCACGCCCCAGGACCGACCCCCGTGCCTCCTAGCCCTCCCCGGGACCGGCCGCCGGTACCGCGCTGCTCGCCCTGCGACCGGACCCGGACGGCGCTGCCGGCCCCGGCACGGAACCCCGGTGCCTCGCTGCCCGCCCCGGGACCGGCCTCCGGTGCCGCGCTGCAGGGTCCGAACCTCGGCGACGCTGCCCGCCCCGGGACCGCCCCTGGTGCCTCCCAGCCCGCCCCGGGACTGCCCCCGGTTCCTCGCTGTCCGCCCCGGCACCGAACCGCGGTCTGTCGCTGCCCACCCCGGGACCTGCCGCCGACGGCGCTGCCGGTCCCGCGATCGGTCCGCGGTGCCGCGGCCCCTCCGGCACGGGGAGGGCGGGGGCAGCCCGCCGGGACGGCTGGGGCCGTCGAGGCGCCGGCCGATGCTCTCGGAGCCGGGCTCAGCCGGCTCGGGGAAGCTTGTTCCCCGCCCCCGGCACGGTCCTCCCGCCCCACCGTCGCTCGGGCAGCCGGTGCCGGTGCCGCCGCACTCCCCGTCCGTGCCCTCGGTGCCCGCTGCGAGTGGAGGTGCCGCGGGGGGGCGGGTAGAAGTACGACGTTCGTTGCGGGCGTGTCTGTGAGTTCGGGGCCGGGGGGGAACTGAACGGCTGCTCCTGCTCCGGGCAGGGCCGCCCCCCCGGGTATGCGGGGCGGGGTGACCCCTTTGTTATCAGCTACAAGGAGTCTCTAGGGTGATGTTGTGAGCCTCGAAGCAAAAGTGCTTCTCGAGAACCGTGGCAAGCAGTTATTCCTGTGAAAGGTGGTCTGGTGCTGTCTGAAGGGAACAAGCTGTGGGATGCAGAGGGGTTTTGCTGGCCTGAGCGTTCAGACCTGGGTAGGATAATTAAAAACCAAACAAACCGTGTGACTTTAAACATGAAGTGTTAATGTGGTTCGAAGGGGGCTATTTTCCTTCTGTGTTACACCACCTGAATTACCCTGGATGAGCCTCTTGCCCTCTGTCCTTCCAAAAGCCAGACAGAGCCCCATGCCAGGAGTCCCTCGATGCCATCAGACGGGGCTCACCCAAGGCCATGGCCCGTCCTGCAGAGGGAAGGCGGTGACGCTGCTGGAAACATCGCAGTGCTGTTCCTGGGGCACTGGCTGGGCTCTGCGCTGGGTGAGGAGCTCAGAGGAGCGGGTGTGCTGGGGCGGTGTTCATTGGGAACGGGGAAGGGGCAGGGGTGGGGAGCTGCTCGATCCCATTGGTTCTAGGGAATCCTCTGCAGTGGGGGGCTGGCGCAGGGACAGGGCACAGGGCTGGCAGAGAGCGCACTTGGACTTGGTGCCAGTGCCATGAACTCCTGTGATGCTCCGGCAGCTCATTTGTGACTGATTGTTGCTGTCTCCTGTCTCAACAACTGGGATAAGGTGGTGTGGGGGTGCAATTCTCACCCCTCCCCGCCCCTCCTGGTTGGGTGCTTGGTGCTGGGTGTGATTCCCCCCACCTCCCCCAGCTGTGCCCCGTCTCTGGAGATAAGGACTGAGAACGTTACCGAGCCTGGCTCCTGCCCTCCTGCCTGCTGGGAATCGGCTCTAACAGCCCCTCATCTCCTCAGGGCCTGGCACACCTGGGCCTGGGGTGGGGCCAGATGGGAACAAGAACAGAGTTGCACATCCATCAAGTTCTTGTGCAGCTGCTGGACGGCATCAGAAGGGACCTGACAAAAGTCAATTGTCTTGGACCCTCTAAACTGCGACCCCCAGGGAGACCCTTGGAGCTCCCCTGGATCCCAGCGGCCTGTGACCAGCATCTCCCCTGAGCTGGAGCCTCGCAGGGACCAAACCCTGGAGGTGTCGTCTGCTGCCAGAGCTGAGGGCAGGCCGGGGCGAGGTCCCCCCGCTCGAGGCTCAGGGATCGCCCGCGGGGGAATGCCGAGGCCTTGGGAGGATTGGCTCTAACCTCGAGAGGAGGGAAATGTTCTCTGAGCTCGCTGCTCTGTCACCCGCTCGGTCTCTGCTCATGGCGGGGACGGACCCTTGTTTCTGGGTGTCTGTCCGTTGGTGGATGCGCAGGGATCGATGGATCAATGAAGGCACCGGGAAGTGAGGGAGTGTGAATCTGGGCAGTTCAGAATCTGTGAGTAAGTCGCTTTTCTTTCTTTCAGCATTTCTGAATTATTTTGTAATGATAAATTGCTGTTAGTTATTAATAAATCCAGATTTCCTGCTAAACCATCACCGTGTCAATACTATCAACCGCGACACCCAGTGCCCCCCACTATGTGCCAGTGGCTCTCCTAGTGCTCTCCAGTATGTTCCAGTGCCCTACGTTCTGTCCCAGTATCCCTCCTAATGGCCCCAGTATGTCCCAATGACCCTCTTAGTGCTCCCCAATATATCCCAGTATGTCCCAGTGCCCCCCAGTATATCCCAATAACACTGCTAGCATTCCCAAATATATCCCAGTACGTCCCAGTAACCATCCCAGTGCCCCCCGTTGAGACGGACACGACAAACACCAAATTGTGCAAAAATGGCTACTTTATTATTCTAACAAGCCTTTTTATAACTTTATGAAGAGTATGTGTCCATATATGATTGGTTTAATTACAGACTAACAGTTCATGACTGGATGACCTCTTCTCTGCCGCAACCTCGATAACCTTCCTCTCCTTGCGGTCAGGGAGTTCCAGTCTGGCAGTTCCTTAATCTTGTTTACTCAGCTCTTCTCGGGACTTTCAAGCCTCTTAAGGGTACGTGGTTATCTGTTCAAGGTCAATATCAAACTTCCATTCTGATCCCTCGGACCAGCCGAGGTCTCCCATAGTACCAGTACTGGTTCCCAGCTCCAAGCACAGAAGAGATGCTGGGCGGCTCAGGCCGCATGCTCTGCCCAAGCCAGAAGGTCACTGGGGCACAAGGGGCAGCCCTGGATCTGAGTTCAGGTGGGAGCAGTGTGGGAGGCTCCCACGCCCCAGCCTTACCATGGGTCCTGGCTGATGGTGGGATACAGGCAGATACCCCTGCAGTGCACCTGGTACAGTCGCTTTGTCCCCAGGGCCTCAAAATGCAGCGTCTGGTCAAACTGCCCCGGCACCGTGGAGCTGAATTGGACCTTCAGTTCCACCTCACCGTGGGCAGGCACTATCCACCGGCAGCTGCTCAGCCCGGCAATTAAAGAGGAGGCTTCAGACATTGCTAACGAGCAAACAAGAGAAGGAGGAGGCTCATGGACTCGCCATCCCGTGGAGGCACCAGCAGAGGGTCCCTGTGGAGCTGGGGATGATGGACCCCGTTTGGCAAGATGGACGTGAAGCAGAGGGATCACCTCCTCCCTCACAGCTCACCTGACGGATTTCCCCGGGAATGGGACCGTGTCTGTGTCGCTTTGGTGTGCCTCGGGGGGCCGCGTGGGTGCTCCCGTGCCCGGTGCCTGGAGACCTCTCCTGCCCCGGCTGGAGCTCCTCTTCTCCCTCACAGCCTCCCGCCTGCCCGCGGCTTTCTCCTTCCCCGACCGACCCCTGCTTGGCGTGACCTGCTCCTCTGACACCTTCACACCAAGGGAGAGAGGTGAGACCTGCCCTGAGACACCCCCATCCTGGAGAGAAAGCTGCAGGTTTGTTAACAGACAGGAGGGAGAATAAACCACCAACCACCTCTGCCCATGGATTTGGTCTTCCTTATGGGACTTTGTTTCCCCTACAACACCCCTCATTGCCCAGGTCCCTCTCCTCAAGGGAAGTTGAAGGTTTTAGCTGATTTATTTTTTCTCTCATCTCACAGAACTGCCCTATGTCTCAAGCAGAGCTGTATCTTTTAAACAGACAGGAGGGATGCCTGCAGACACGGGGCCCCATCATGTCTTCACTGCCCTTCCACAGTGATCCTTTTCCATCCCACCTGCCCCCCATGCCCCCATCCAGCCTGGCCCCTGCCCTGGCACCTTCACTGCAGGCACAACAGGGACGTCCAAGAAACTTCTGGTTTCCTTCTTTCCTTCTTCTGCAGTGGCACCTTCTGGCACCACAAAGGTGAAGTGCTCGAGGGCTTCTCCTGCTGCAGGGACCATCCGCTTCTCCGGGTAGCGGATCACAGAGTAAAAAGCAGTAGGTGGAATGGGAGGCCCCGAGGAACCCAGTCCCAGGTCATCCAGGATCTAAAGCATAAGAGAAAACCCTGTTTATACTCCCGTCGCCTTCATCCTCACACTTCCTGAAAGGCACTGAGCTTTTGGCAATGGGTTTTTTTATTTACATGGAGTACAGTGCTTTTTTATGCCCAGTGGGGTGGGCAGGCTCCAGAGCAGTGCCAGGACCTACAAGTGGGACCTAGAGAGAAATCTCAGCTCTGAGTGACTCGGCTGAAGGAAACAATGACCAGGAGTTGCCCTGCCCTGGGACCATTTTTAATGATTTCCAGACTGGGAAACTCTCCAAACAGAGAGGATGTTCTAACAGAGAGCCCTCCCTCTTTCCACCCATCTGAGGGATGGCAAGAACTTCCCCAGCCACGTGGCTGCTGTGAAGCCATCGTGGAACATCATCAGTGTCCTGAACAAGGCTCTGTGCTGTTGTCACCTGGTTGGACACAATGCACCAGGGCCCAGACCACGGCAGGCTCAGCATCTGAGCCTCACACGGGCTTTACCTGCTCTGCCGCTGGCAGCTTGCCACTCTCCAGGATCGCCCTAGTCACATCGGCAGAGCTCAGCACCTGGATGTCCAAGCAGGGCACCCCGATGTCCTGGCCCCTGGCTGACCCTTCTGCACCTTCCCCTTCCAGCCCAGATAACTTGGAGTCCTCAAGAGCCTTCAGTTTTTCTAGATGCTCCTTCTCTCTGTCCTTTCGGCTCCTCCGCCTGGATAAATGCTGGCGCTGGCCTTGTACTTGGTGCTGCATCACCTCTTGGTTCAGAGGGGACAGCAGGATACCCTGAGCCCTGTCCCAGGATGACAAAATGTGTGTGACATCCTTCTGTGATGCCTTGTAGATCTTAAACCTCAGGGCCAAGTTCTTCTCGCTGTCACTCTGCGCCTCAGTTTTGGTTTCCCTCTGTTCTGGGTCTGCAGGTTGCACAACCTCCACTGGGCAGGCCTCTGTCGGGGGAGCCTTGCTCTGCTTTTTCTTATCTTCCTTGTTACTTGCAAGAGAGTCAGGCTGCTCCTTTGCAGATCCCTTCTTCTCTCCCCCCTTGGTGACATTGGACAGGTTGCCGGTGGATGCGCTGGTGTTGCTAGTGGATGCATTCGTATTCTGGGCAGGAGGAGCAGGAAAAAGCTGTGAGCATTTCAAAGCACCAACTCAAATGCTGTAGGACAGCGGCGATCTTTGCAATAGCACCCCACGCCTCATCTGAGACCTGTGCTAGGTGCTCTACAAATCCCAATTCAGAACACAGCTGGTACCCAGCTGAGCTCAACTGAAACTAAACTCCCCAGTGCCAGACTGATGAGGAGTCCTGCAAACCAGCTGAGAAACAGAACAGCTTCCCCAACCCAAACAGGGAACTTAAGACACCTCCTTACTCCTGTGCAGTCCTCCGGGCACGTTTCTGGTGTGCTGAGCATCCATCCCTGTGTCTGGCTGACACTTTGGGAAGTCTGGCTGCTAATGAATACCTAAAGGGCCTGGTGGTATCTCCTGCCAGACAGGTAGCAAAAGACACCACATCCCAGGCGGGTCATGGCTCAGAGGTGTAAGTCACATGCAGAACGGGGAGAAATGCTGAACTAAAACTATCTAGGGCTTGGAGTTACGTGAAGCCACGACTCAAAGGCAGCATGACCCTAGAAGAACAGCTCTACCCAACAAACCCATGCGAAAATACCCCTGGTGAAGCAGCAGCACGATCAAACACTGGCTGCTGTTTCCCAGTACAGCCCCGTGTGTTGCTGATGGCCAGGTACTCACCCCCAGCACTGCAGGTGGCTGCTGGCTTCACCAGGAATGGTACGGCTCAGCAGGCGGGTCCCCAGGGCTTTCACTCTTCTCTATAAACACAACCACCCACCTGCCTGACTCCAGGCTCGCTTTTCTTCCTTGAAGCATTTTCTTTGTCTTTTCCAAGCTTTCTCTTGGCCCACTTAGACAACTTCTTCAGCAATTCTTCCTCCCTCAAGCGTTCGAGCTCCCACCGGTGCTTTTCCTCAAGCTCTCGAGCCAGCCACTCCATCTTCCTTCAGCAAGACAAACAGAAAACATCCCCGAGAGTCACCGCCAGAAATCGGGGCTCGCTGCAATCCTAGCTGGTCCCACACTTCATTCACTGACCCTAAGGCCAGGCACAACTGTTAGACCAGCTCTGTGGACTTTTCTCAACCTGGGGAGGCTGGGACATCCAAAGTGAGGGAAGTGGGAGGGGACCTCCAGGGCCAGCCAAATCTAGGCTTTGCTGTCACAAGGTCTAAATTGCACTACTTCTCCAATAAGGTCCACCTGGACACCTCCAGCATGCTGCCAAAGACTGATCCACCATTGCTCCACACTGGAGCCTGAAGCTCTCAATATCCAGCTCACAAATCACTAAACCAGCTCACAAATCACTAACACCTGCTTATCCCTGCACCAATACTTGGCTTATCTAGCCCTTCTCCCTGGGCACAGCCTGCTCCTTAGCAAGACTAGCCATATCAATCAGAAAGCAAAGGCTGCAGTAACTGCCCTCCTGCAAAACAGGCTCCAAACAACCAGGTTTCCTGCTGGAGCCCAGCTGGGACCATGGGAAACTTGTGCTGCCTGTCCTGGAAATCACAGTCTGAAGCAGCCCTAGTGATCTCCTCCCAGGGAAACAAACTTCAGCTGGGGTTGAAAGAAGTGCTGAAACACAGGCTCGCTTTAAGCAAGTCCCTCCCCAAGTTTCAGGCAGGGGTTATGTACCGGGTCTGGCTGAGCCAGGATTGGTTCCCCTGTAGCAGCCCTCATGGTGCTGTGTTTTATGTTGGGAGCTGGCAGGGTGTTGATAGCACACTGGTGTTGTGGCTACTGCTGAGTAGTGCTTACACAGCACCAAGGCTCTTTCCGACATTTCCCCCCCACAGTGGGACAGGGTGGGCAAGATCTTGGGAGGGGACACAACCAGGACAGCTGACCCGAACTGACCAAAGGGATATTCCAGACCATATGACATCTGCTCAGTCTGCTCAGTCATAAAGCTGGGAGAAAGGAGGAAGGGGGTGGGTCACCCTTGGTCCTCCGAGGCAACCACTACGCGTATTGGAGCCCTGCTTCCTGAGAAGGCCCGACATTGCCTGTTAATGGGAAGTAGTGAATAAATCTGTTGGTTTTTTCTTTTTTTTTTTTGTTTCCACGCGCGGACCTTTGCTTTGCTTTGCTTATATTAAAACTGCTTTTGTTTTACCCACAAGGGTTGGTTATTTTCTTTCCCCTCTTTGCCCTGTTGAGAAAAAAGGGGAAGGGGGGGAAGTGATAGAGCGACTTGGTGGGAACCTGGCATTTAGCCAAGGTCAAACCACCACAGGTTAATAGGGGCTTAAGCTTATCCTGTGTATCCTCTTGAACAGGGCTGCTTTGCTGGATCAGAGCTTCTCCCAGGCTCACCTGCTGCTGCAGCTGAAGGTGAGCCTAAGAGACACCAGCTTTTGTGGCTGGTGTCACTCAGTAAGGAAAACCCTGGGAGCTCAGCAGTGCAAGGGCCTCCCTCACCTACAGCAGGACCGGGATCCAAACCAAGCCAGCACAGCTGCGCCTCACACCAACCCACACCACAACCCCTCTGGTTTGGAGAAGAAGGGCCATGAAGATGAGAACGAACATAATTAACTTAGAGACACTTGTAAGCACTGTGGCAAGGGAAGCACAGAGCCCAGCTCCCTGCAGCCAGTGTCAAAGCCGAAGGGCTCACCACTAAAACGGAGAGAAGATGTTCTCATCTCACCGGAGGAAGGTCCCTCCTCTGCTGGGAACCAGGGAGGTGGAACTGGCAATCCTTGTGCTGCTGGTAATTAATGCTTTTGGCCTTGGTAACCCCTCTGAGCACAACCAAGGTCTCCGGAGCAGGGAAACCCTTTGGGGACACTATCCTGGGGAGGCACCCATTGAAGGCTTACAGACCTTTTCTTCCTCTCACGCTGGACTTGCAGTATACTGTTATGAAACTGAATTTTCTCCTCCTCGGTGAGGGCATCATACTCGTCCTCTTCCATCTCCCAGAGACGTGCTTTCTCCCTCCTGGCAGCTTCCTCCCACTCCTGTCCTTCAGCACAGACCAAGGAGAAACCATCAGTGCCTGCAAGCAGAGCTTGCTGCTCTGGGTGAGCTGCCAGGATTCACAACTCTGTCCTGACCCAGCCTATCATCCTGCCAGGAGATACTGGCGAGCTCACATCCCTGCTTCAGAATTCAGATAAGCCCCCAAACTATCGCTGGCCAGTGAGTTCCCATGCCTTGCCTGGCTCACATGCACCAGCACTGTGGACAGCTGGCCAGTGATTAGTTATTGAGCCACAACAGCTTGCACTTGTGCCCAGGCTTTAATGTTAGAGACTGAGGTCAGCCTCAGCATTGTTGAATTTTAAGCAGCTGTGAGCTGAGTGCTGGCTACACCGAGGCAGAAGGTGGAAGGATTAATAAAAACATCTCTTGCAAGTTCTGCTGGTAACCCAGATACACACGGGTAAGGCTGAGGGCTTGAGAGAGAAGATTTCAGAGTTACGGAGACGAAGAGTCTCACCTTCCTGCTCTTTTGCGGCCATCTCCCTGGCTTTCAAAGAAGCATAATCCTGGAACAGGTTCACAAAATAGATGTAAGGCCGATTTCTGACAGCTTTGATCAGGCAGAGGAGAGCAGACGCCGTGTCGCGTGCAAAGGGGGTCTCCAGGCCATCAAACACCACTCCCTGGTAGCAGTCACTCAGCTGCAGATAAAGTCGAAAAGGAAGAGAAAGTCAGCTGTTGCACGCATTGGGCTCTCAGCTAGTCACTAAAGCCTGATGTCAAAGATCACCAGCCATCACAGTTCCAAGTGCAGCAGCTCAGACAAGCTCTGATCTTTCCCCACGCTCTGCCAACTTATGGCATCTGCAGCTTCACCCACGGATCCCTGCACGCAGCCCAGGACTCCTCCAAGAGCAGGCACAGCCCTCCTCCTCTCTGAATTGTACCTCGCTGCCTGTCTCTCTGTAGCAAGACCGTACCATTTGCCCCCACCCCACGTACATGCAGCCTTTCAGAGAGGATGGCCACCAGCAGGTCCTCGGGCAGCACGCAGCTCCTAAAGCCCAGCTCTCCTGATGTGCTGCCACTGATGCTCAGCCATCGCTGCGCAGGAACGCAGGGAAGGGGAGAGAGGTGAGAACTTGATGAGCCCTGCAATGTTGAACACCACAAGAAAAATCAACCACTTTGGAAACCCCCAAACAATTCCAACTGCTGGGCTTGGAGCTGGGGTTTCTCACTAGCAGGAGACTAGAACAAAACTGCAGGCCAGCAGCTCCAGGGGACCATGCTGGAGGGTGCATCCGTGGCCAGCAGAGACCCAAGCTCGCAAGCCCCCAGCGCAGCACCCGGCAGCTTTGCCCACTGCTGCAGTCACGTTAGCCAGGACTGCACTTTGCCAACAATCTGTTAAGATGCCGTAGAGTTTTTCTGCCAGAGCACAGGGTTTCATTCCCACCCCGAGCCACGCCCAGCCTGCCCAGCTGGCTCTCTGCACTATAGACCCCCGCACCAGGCTCTGGGTGACACAGAGCCTCCACTGGAAGCGGCCCCTTCACTTCTCAGAGGCAACAGAAAGGTCCCAGGCATTAACCAGTGCAGATCGTGCTTCACCTGGGAGTCTGTCAGATCCATCAGATGCTGTTTCTGGGATTGGGGTGTGGGGCCATCTGTCTTCTTCTTGCCCGCCGCAGCGCTCACCTGGCCTCAGGACCTGACGGACCGCAGGCTGAGTTTGTCCACAGAGCTGGACCGTCTCATGTCTAGGCTGCGCTTGGCCCTGGTGCCGAACTGCAGGCTGAGGGATGCATCTGCGTTGTGACCTGTGGAGGGGACAGACGCTCAGTGGGGAGCAAGCAGGCACCTTCCACCCCAACGGGCACAGCCCTGCGCCCTGGCAGGGACACGGCCATTGTTCCCCAGCCTGCTGGGCACTAGCAGCACCGATCTCCAGAAGCAGCTCCTGCCCTGTCACTGACTCTCCACCTGCCCCGAGAGGTGCACGGGCACAGCGGGGTGAGGAAGCACGCCGTAGGTACCTTGATGGGCAGGAGCACGTCCACCTCTCCCAGTGGCAGGTTGGCGCTCTGTGGGTCGAAGCGCACTTCAAACACCTTGGTCTCGCAGCAGAGCAGGTGCTTCACGTGGTCCAGATCCACACTGAAACCTTGAACAGATGAAAATAAAGCAGCTGAGATGCACAATAGACATGAATGTGTCACAAGCACGTTAAGGCCATATGTCCTGGCTGGCAGCTCTGTGAAGGACCCCTTTGTACCTGTGGAGAAGATTGCCGCTCCTTCTCCCTTGTCACCATACAAGGAGAAAGGGCTTTCACAGTCAGAATCCAAGACCCACATGGTAAAAAGGAAACATCTCAGTTGAGGAGCTCCAACCATGCCTTCACTAGGCATCCCAGGGAAGGATGCACAGACCTCTCCAAAGGAGAATTTCCAACTAAGATTCCCCCATGCCATGGTACTCCCTGAAAAACAATTTAGAGGAGGCAACTGATCACCCTTCAGACATGGCGAGTCACCATTTGCTGGTACTGCAGCCTTATGTCAAGGCCTGTTTAGAAAGCCTATTTTGATACAACAGAGGGCCTCACAGGCTGTCTTCTCAATAAAGGCTGAACAGAAGTGCTATGGCATTATGAACTTTAAACAAAGCACTTCCAAACCACAGAACGTCCATCTGTTTGCAACACAAGCCCATGGAGTGCCCATCAGATGATGCTCATGGTAGCCAAGAGCAGAAGATGCTGAGAGGTGACCAAGGCGATCAGCCCATCCAGCCCCTGCAGGGAAGTGTTAGGGCAGGCACAGGCAGGCTGGGTCTCTGAGCACTGCTGGCCAGGAGAACTCAGGCTCTAAAGCACCAGGCAGAGGGTCCCAAGGAGGAAAAAGTTATACACACAAGCACTCAAAAAAACTCCCCATGTCTAGTGGCTTAAGCTAATCTGTCAGAGACAGCTCCTTCAAGCCCACGTGAAGTCTCTCCAGCACCGGTTACCTGCGTCACGCAGGACCCGTCTATCAGTGTGGAAGGACACAGGGAACTGCCCGGTGTTGGTGATCCTCACGACGTGCGTGGGGGTGTTACCGAGAATCACGTACCCAAAGTCCAGGAGGTACTCGGGCAGCTCAACTCTGAAAGGAGGAGTAAGGACAGTCCTTAAACCACAGCCTGGCTACATTTCCAAGAGCATGGAAGATGCAAATAAAGTGAATATTTCTGGATTCGCTGCTGTAAAAACTCAACTCAAGCCCGTGAAACCCAAGGCCTGACCACCTGGTAGTAAGACTTTGGTAAGTCACGAGGAGCATAGGACCTAGGTTTTATCACCTACCAGTGGGACCTTAAAATAAAACTAGTTTAAAATGAATACTGGTCACAGCTCCTCTGCTATAGAAAGCCACTGTAGATAAGTCCAGTGGACCTCCACTGGTCTCAATGAAACTGCTAAGCCTGGTGTACAGCCCCAGCCTGAAATGGCTTCAGGACCTTGTCATAAGATTCGCCTGCACAGGAAATCTTCACTGCTCTGCAACCAGATCTGTCCCCAAAGCAGCACCGACAAATGCAGTAATCAACACCTACAAGATTCACGGCAGGGTCCTTTTCCAGAGCAATCACACTTGGGAAAGCACATACGTGATCAGTTTTGCAGAGCATCTTCCCGAACTGGAGCCTACCATGCCTGTGCCTCCTCATGAAGGAGCAGAGGGAAGTTACCGAGGTAAGTCCTGCAGTCCCACCAGCATCCAAGCCACCTGATTTAGGGTTTGTCAAGGGTGTGTCAACCTCTGCAGTTCCCTACTCTTTTTGCTCAGTGTGGTCTGTTAGCTGGAACAAAGATGCCAGCTCTGAGTTGCCTCTTTCAGAGCTGGTCAGCAGGGATGGTGTTGGTGCTCTCTGGAAGGGCTTGATGCTCTGCACTGGACCCCCTCAGCCCTAAGAGCAGGACCCAGAGCCTGTGGGGAGCTGAGCACCTCCAAAGCTCAGGGTGGCTCTGTGGAAGTGAGGACACTCAGCTGCTCACAGGGAGCATGTCAAAGCTACCAGGATCAGACCCTTTCTGAAGTCCCCACTATCCCCAGCTCTGCAGACACAAGGACCTCTCAGGAGCAGGGGTGCACTGATGGGTGTTACCCTTGGGGCACAAGAAGATAGGGTACAAGAGGCCCTACTAACTTGAGAAGCCTCTGATGAGCGTGCTGGTCAAAGGCAGTGGCCTCTGGGGGACCAGAGGTGAGAGCTTTCTGCTGCTCCAGGGCGTGTTCCTCTATCAGCATCTGCTCCATCTGCATCTGCAGCCGAGGGTCCAGCTGAGGGAAGGAAAGGCAGTGGCTGGTTAGCAACGGTCCTTCCCAAGGCTCCCCCCTGCTTGTGTTGAGAGGGGTGATGGGGTCCTTCTGTATTGCTGCTCAGTGTCTGTGACACCTCCTGCTCTCTTAGTCAGGGCCTCATCTCAAGGGCAATGAACTCCAGTATCTTCGCCTGCCCAGTCACTGTTATAAAAGCTGATCTGGCCAGACAAACAGACAGACAAGCCAGGAACCTTCCAGAGCTCCGAGTCTTTGCCTGGCCCCAGCCAGTGCCAAAGCAGCTCGGACAAAAGCTCTCTTGTAAAGGGAGCCACGATAAAGCTGCTGTCTCTTAGAGATCAGTCCTGGCAGCACAGTCCCAGGGCACAGTCAGGCTGCTGCTATTAAGCTCTGTAAACCTGGCAGGGCTTGGGTTGTGAGCAGCAAATACCCCAGTGATGACCTACATCTCCATCCCAAAGTACCATAAATTCAATCACTTGAGCAGGGTCTTCAGGATCTCTCCCTGGGGCAGCCCTGGGGGCAATGCTGAGCTGATGCAGGATCATGGGCAGGTTGGGTGTCCTGATGCAGGATCATGGGCAGGGAGGTCCCAAGTGCCAGCAGGGCACCGGGAAGCCTGCTGCGGGCTGCAGGGGACCAAATGACACCGGGGGAGGGAGGCACGTGTCAAATGGGGCAGCAGCCATTCTCACCATGGCATCCAAGGGATCTGGGGGTGGCTCTGTGGCCACAGCCTCCCCCAGAACAACTGCTTCCTCTCTCTGGCTGTCTTTCATCTTTTCTATCACCTCCTTGAGGACCTTCTCATATTTTTCATTTCCTGAAGGAAGAAAACATCCACAAATAGAAGCGTGGCACAGCGCCATTCCCATTTAAGCTGGGAAGCCCCACTTCCTCGACTCTGGCCTCTCCCAGAAACACCCTCCTCAAGCAATGTATGGAAAGTAGATGCTGCTTTTCCTCTATCAACCCTGATGTTCATTCCCACCCATCTTCCTCCCCACATAGGAGCATCTCATCCCCTGCAATGTGACGCAAATCCAACCCTGCCAAAATCCCTGCCAGCGTGTGCTCAGCTTTCCCGAGCATTTCTGTCCAGCCACCACCTTCCCAGGACTCCGACACATGCTGGCAAGCTCTGCAGGATGGTTCCTGGGGCAAAGCCCACACAGGCTCATCTGCCAGAGCCTCAGGAACCAACCGGGGGGTTGAGTGTTGGTCTGACAGCCCTGAAACCTCCAGGCTCCATGGAGGCAGGTGTGAGCTGCCCTACGGGCATCTGACATGGAGGAGAAACAGGGGATCCTCCTGGGGAGCAGACAGGCCGTGCTCACCTTTGATGTTCCTGGACAGGTCCAAGTAGATCCTGGGAAAGGTCCCCTCTCCTTTCAGGGAGATTTCTTCTGGTTCTAGGTGACCCACTTGGATCTGGAAAGTCCTGCAGAAGGCTCCAGGCACTCCTGGCAGGTAATAGACTTTCAGGACTTGCTCCTGGCCAGGTCCAATTTAACCCTGCAGGGTGTGGGAGAAGAGGGAGGGAATGAACCAAAGAGGGTTTGGTGGAGGGATGGCTCAGACGACAGACACACCGAGAAGAGAAGGCAGCTTCTCATATATAAGAAAGTATCAGACAACATCGCCTTCTAGCTTTCTTGTACCCAGAAGCTGAAGTCTCCTACACCAGGTCCTTCAGAGGGCTCGTAGGGATGCACTCCCCCAGGACAGACCCACAGACCGCCCCTTGCTCAGCATGAGCACAGCTCTGCCCCTAGCGATGTTTACCCTCTGCTAGCAAGAGCCAGACTGAAGAAATAAAAGCTCTTTTACCAGCCACTATGCAAAATAAGGGAAGTGCCCACACTCTCAGCATGGCCAGCAGCTCCTGCCACAGCACATCAGCGGTTCCCAGGCTGGTGTTGAAGGGCCTGACCCCTTATAAATGATCCCAACCACACACCTCCTGCCTGTGCGGTTACACCGGGGGTGCGTGAGCCTATCCAGACTCACGGTGACCTGCAAACATGCATCTCTGGAAAGGCAGGAGCAGAGACTAGGACAAGATCTAGGGAAGGTGTTGCCAGGAAGGGCACCTCCTCTCCAGGCTTCCAGAAAGCTGCCTGAGCCCCAGGCTAGGCTCCCGCCAGCCAGACTGAGAGCAAATGCAAGCAGACAGCAACATAGCCTGGGGTGACGGGACACAGCCGCAGCTTTCCTCGGCTCACCCTCTGCACACTGGGCTGGACCCTCGGCTCCCCACTCCCCTTCACGCTGCAGGGAGAAGCTGCTGAGCGGGACAGATCCTGCCACTTGGTCCCCTGAGCCCCTGGTGCAGCGCAGAACACAGCTGCAGCAAAAGCCAGCCCTGCCAAGCTGCCAGTGCCAATGGGGCTGTCACAGCAACTGATTGCGCGGGTCTGAGCAGAGCTGGGTCTTTGGAAGTTCGCAGGAAGAGGGCATCAGTGTGTCACCCCTTGTAGGAGACAGGCATGAGGAAATGTGAACGCCTTTGGCTTCCTCCTCCCACTGCAAAAAGGGACTAGACAGGAATGCTGCTCCAGCCCAAAGACAGCAACACAGGACTGAGAAGTTGGGATGGTGAGATGCTGCAAAGTCCTCTCCTCACTGTTCCAGCCCTGCTCCTGTCTGGCCCCCTCACTGCCCCACAAAGCTGCTGCGAAGCAGCAAAGCTGGGGGAGTGGGGGACCGGTACAGGGGCTGCTACAATTTCTGGCAAAGCAGCTTCATGCCCAAGTGAGAGCATTTAAGTCCCGCTCAGTGCTGGCAGGGGACTGGCAGGGTGTGCTACAGGCAGGGACAAGGAGTAAGCCCTGTCCAATCACACACCCTGGGAAAGGTGACTCTCAGGAGAGCCGGCACAGTGTGGCCCCAGTGCCCGCACAGCTGGAGCACTCAGCAGTTGGGGTCCCCAGAGCCACCGAAGCACTGGTGCCTCTGGCCGGTGGCTGCTGTGTGACAGCAGGGTCACCCGCCAGCAAAGGCCGTGAAGGGCGATGAGGACCACGCTTGCTTGACCCTCCCTGCCTCCCAGTAGCAGCTGCTTGCAGCCCTGTCTCTCCTGTCTGCTTTTGTGGGTTGTTTTCTTTTTTTTTAATTTTGTTTTTTTTCCCCTACAACCCCCTGCTGGGCAGCCTGACCCAGAGCCAGGGTCCATCACTCGCGCCACCTCCGTACTCACTGTGCTGGGCAGGACCAGGGGCACGCCGGGCAGAGGGCTGTCTGCGGTGCCTGCGCTGGGCCTTAGCACCACGTAGGTGAATCCCATCTTCCCGCTGTTCGGCAGGGTGACCTCTGCTTCGGTGACTTTGTTAAACAGCTGAAGAGAGGACAGAGGAGTGGGAAGCTGAAGACACAGGCCTGATACTGGGAACCTCCTTCTGCTTTCATTGGGATGCGAGCAAATGAACTCAACACAGGAGAAAAGCAGAGGCAGAGGAGGTACAGGCATTTGAGTCTCCCAGGTTAACCTGGGGAAGCCACCGCCACAGGGCACCCCTTAGCCCTACACAGGAACAGATACTGATGGCGGCATGCAGAGGGGCAATGCCAACCACAGAGATCAGTCATAAGGAAACCAAGGAGGAGACAAGCTCTCTGCACCTCATGGTGTCATCTCACACCCAGCTGGAACAAAGGAGGTGGCATCAAGACATTGCAGAAGAAAAAGCACCTGCAGTGACAGCAAAATGGGAGACAGGGCAACAGCTGGAAATATCTGTGGGGTTTTTAACCAAAAAGAAGTGGGGATTATTCTAGGACATTCTCTCCAGCTACAGTGACTGGGAAGCCCAAGTTAACTTCCTCCCTCGTTTATTTTGTTGATTAATCAAGAACATCAAAAGAGAGCACCTCCTTGGACCTCAGGCTTTAGGAGTGGATCAGCAGATGGATGTCTTGGGGGCACGTCCCTCTGGAGATCACCACTGGGACCCTGCCTGCCCCAGGAGGTGCTGTTAGTTACCTTGAGGAGGAGGAATTCCCAGCTGGAGGGGGGTGGAGATGGCCTTTAAAAACCAGCTTGAATGCAGGACATATCACTCCAAGGTTGTACTTCCAAGCCATAGAGCCAACAAAGTAGTTGGGAAGGGGAGAGAGCCCTAGCCCTAGGTGGGTGGCAACCCGCCGGTGATGGTTTCACGACAAGGACCTCGGCCAAGAGAAGCGTGTGGTACCTGCAGCCTGTAGTCGATCTCTGTGATGTCTAGGAGGTAGCTGATGAGCGAAGCCTCTCCACTTAGCACGATGTCATAGGTCGGGCCTCCCTCCACCCTGCACAGCACCATGACATGGGCAACGATATTTGTGTAGCCAAAGAAGGTGAACATGACCCGCTGGCTCTCACCTGGCTGCAGCACACCGTAGAGCGGCAGGACATCGAAAACCTGGAGGTAGGCGAGGAGAGATCAAGATGTCGAGCATGGAAACTGATGCAGAAGAGCAGCCATGGCTTGGAGCGAAGTACAGACGTGGCTGGAGGGGGCTCTTCCTCAAACACAGGCAAAATCACCCTAATCTCATCCTGTATCCATTCCACTTACCAGCGGAGGGGCCACGGGAAAAATTTTCTCCCATACTCACTCATTAACGCATTAATTAATACACTACATATTAAAGTAATTTGGGCTGTCTCCTGGCAGCAAGAAATTCTCTTCACTGCAGAACTTGCCTTTAAAAGCACCTTTTACTGCCTTAAGAAAAACACAGTATTCGGAGGTGAAAGCCCTTAGAGCTGGGGAGGGAGGACTCCAGCCCAGCTCATCTGACTCCTGATGCTTTTCACTCTCTCCGATTTGCATGCTGCGCTCTCTCAAGATGCTACAGCAAAAGCTACTGCAGAAATTTCCTGTTGACCACTTGATTAGCAACAAGATGAATAATGCCCTCCATAGCTGCTGCACAGGTCAACCCTATGACATGTCCTGCGTGGCCTCTCCAGTGACCAGTTGCTTCAGCGGCGCTGTGCGATGGGCTTGGAGGGACGTGAGACCACTCTGCGAGCAGCATTGAGGGCCACCAGTGGGAGGGGGGCTACATAACTGCTTGCCACACTGGAAACGTGGCACAAGATGGATTCCCATTTACCTCCTCCATTCCCAAGGTGACGGGCTCTGCCTCCACAAACTGCATCAGTCTGTTGATCCCCACCAGGCTCTGAGTCTCCACAGCACCTTCCAGCTCCGCAGCAGTGGATGGCAGCAACTGGAAAACAAGCATCATGGGCTGCAGTAAGCAGCTGGCTGGTCTGGGTGAGACCACTCTGCTGCAGGCTCCACCACCTCATCCAGCCAGGAGCAGCTGAGATGGGACCTGGGTGCAAATCAAGTATGGGTATGTCCGTGCCATCCATTGAGAGTGGGTCCAAGCCCACCCACAGGTGAGACACGGGCTCCATCTGCACTTCCTACGCACAAGCTTGCATGGGGAAGCTGAGTGCACTCAGCCCTCAGTCCTGGCAGAGACCTCAAGGGCATTTTGCACCCTTGTGCCAGCCCAGCTTCGCTCACTCCTGCCCAAGGAATGTGCCCAGAACCCCAAGCCTCGACAGGTTAGGTTCTTCATGACAAAAACAGGAACACAGCTGCAAGTGAGAAGTATCAAAACCAGGAAAATAAGGACTTGGCACAACTATTCCATTTCAGAGAGTGCTTAGGTTTCATCTCGTGCAGCCATCAGTGCTGGAGAGCTGAGGATCTCCACCAGGTCATTCTCTTGAACAACACCTTCCTGAAGAAGGCAGCCGAGGTGTTCTTCTGTCTTGCAGCAGCTGAGAGCTGGTGTTTGACCTCAGAGGTGCCATCTTTCAAAAGGAACCTCATCCCTGGGCTTCTGATCCCTAATTTAATAAGCGAGGGCTTTGTGAGTGCTTTTGAAATGTAGTAATACCTGCTTCTTCAGTAACGTGAAGAAGTGCTTTGTGCTGGGGCCTTGACATCAGCAGAATCTGCAAGAATATTTATGGGACATCTTTACACCTAATCAGAGGCTACACCTCCCCGGTAGATGAAGCTCAGAATCAGAAGATTCAATGCTCTTTCTCTCATCTTCACATTTTCAAGCCTAGCAAAGCTTTGCCAAGCGCCTGTTCCCAAAGATTCTAACCCGCATATTTCCTAGGCCTATGGTCTCCCACCTCCCCAGGGAGGTTATGTGGTACAGTGACACAAGCGGAAGATGAAGCTGCAATCCAGACATATCCTTTGAGGCACTTTTGGATCCTACTTAGCCATATCTACTTGAATTTCTTTGCTTTATTTCTGCATACATGGCAACAAAGCAGGAAATAAAGATGATTCCACCCTTCTATCTGAAAACATTCAGCCACACTATTCTTTACGTCTACAGGGTATCATTTCTCCTGATTCAGAAAAAATGTGCAGTTATAATGTTAAAATGACCGATATTTGGATGTGAGCAGATGCAACCCCTCTCCTTGAACTTAATGCCAACGCCAGTGCTTTCAGAACTTCCCATGCTTTCCTGCATCCTTTTTTATTGCCCCAGGAGCAGCCTCTGTCCCACACAATGCAGAACAAGGCGCCAGTTCCCACTAGCATGGACGTCGAGTTCCAAAGCACCGAGGTTCACCAGGAAGGTCAGCAGACCAAAGGCCATTTTCCATGCCAGGAGGAAGAGACAATGACTTTGCAAAGTCTCATTTTATCAAAGACAGCTCTGTGGCCATCCCTGCAATACTGCAGGTTTCGGGTGAAGGCAGAGACATAAAAACAGGCGGCTCCAGCTGGGGTTGAGAAGGTGGTACATGGAGATCACAGTACTTGGCACAGCTTGATACAGGAAGGAAACTGGAAGCCTTCACATCATGATGCAGATAAAAGCCTCATTTTACAGTGTAAAAACAAGCCAAAAAAACCCCCAAACTCAGCATAGGTCCGTAGGATCTGAGAGGGCTTCTCCAAGCAAAGCTATCCGATTTCTCCCTCCCCAGAAGCCCCGTGTCCAGCCACTGGCCCTGCTGCCCAGCCCGCCCTCAGGGCACATGACAGCAGGGCAGCAAAAAGGGGGATGGGCACAAGCATGGCTTTTTGGTGGCAAGCTGGGGGAGGCAACGCAAGCAGTAGGTGTACAAGAAAATCTACCTTTGCTTCCAGGGAGTCATCTGCATCTGCTGGCTCTTGGGCAGGATCCCCTGCGGCTCCCAGGGCTTTGGCTGGTTCCTCCACACCTCCATCCCTGCAGCTGCTCCCTGCAGACACCGAGCACTTGGACCAGGCTCCCCCCTCCTTTGGTGGTTGGGGTTTGATGAAAAATTTAGGTATTGGAGGGCTGAACCTGGAAAATAACATAACTTTGATTGTGGACCTGCAGTGGGAGGGAGGGAAGCCTGCACGAACAGCTCCTCAGCAGGATGCGGCCCCCGGCTGGGCACTGGTGGTGTGAACTCAGTAACGGGTCTGACCCAACAGCTCCGAAACCAGGATGGAGCAGGTCAGCATATGGGGCTGCCTAGGGATGACGCTGGTATAGCAGCAGCGCAGGCAGCTGGCAACTGGTTGCAAGGAGAAATGGAAGAGGACACAGGTGAAAGCCTTGTAGGGAGGTAAAAAGCACAGCAGGAGAGGAAGAGATACACAAACTGTGCGAAAAGGTGAACCTGAGACACAAAGGGGCAGATCCGGACAGCAACAAGCCAGTGCAGACCCACCAGTGCCCTCCCGAAAGCACCCACAGCTGCAGACTGTGCCTCCCCCACCCAGAGGGCCAAAGCAAGAACTTCTGCAGCTCTACCAGGTGCTAATCCGGAATATTTCCCCTGTCACCCACCCGCAGCTGCAGGTCAGCACAAGCAAGCAGCAATGCCCGAGGCTTTCTCCAAGTGCCGTACGGCAGGAGCAGGGATAAGCCCGGAGCCTGCTGTGCCCTAACCCCAACAGAGCCCAGCACCGTGCGGGGGCACCCATGGAGCCCGGTACGGGACACCCCCACACACACGGGGCAGCGTGGAAAGACACGCTGAGCAACTCCAGGCAGAGACTCACAACTGAACAGCCCATTGATCCCTGAGGAGCACCGAAGCAGCAGCGATTGGTGCTCCGGGAAAGGAAGCTTTGGTCATTTTTAATCAATACACAGCAAATGCCGATGACAAGGTTCAGCTCCTGCTGTGCTGCCGGTATTCCCTGGCTGTGAAACAACGGCTCCAACCGCACCTCGCGCTAAAAGGGCAGCAGCTCTGCTGAAACAAGGCTATAACCGATGTGGCACTTACCAACGGCATGATCACCTCCCCAGCAGCTTCTAAACGCAAACCATTTGAGGACCAATTTGGCAAATGATTCAGCAAAGCAGTTCAACAGCTCATCTTACTGACAGGACTGAGTTGATAGTTGGACCAACACGTGTCAGTAAAGAGTGTTCGGTTTAACATTTTCAAACATTCCCAGTGACTCAGACTACATTCCCTGTTTCAAATTGCAGCAGGTGCTCACAGTAACTCTGTTCACCCTTCTGATGCCCCATGGAGGACACACTGGAACCATGCCTGCCTGTCACCACACCTATCTGCAAGTGTTCCCGAGGGCAAACGAGGCCCATCTTTTACAGCAATGTGGGTGCTTCCTTCCCAGCTGGGAACTCAGTGCCTTTAACGACGTGTTCCCAAATGAGTATTTGTCTCTAGCTTTGCAGCTCATCATTTAAGGCTGGTTTCCATTTCTGGATTAGAGGCTCTGTGCCTCACAACCCCCAAGAGATCCCACCTGACTTGTCCTTCCTGCAACCACATGCAAGAACAAGGCTCTGCCCAGGCGAGCTGCCCCAAGCAGGGACCGATGAGCAGCAGTGCTGTCACTCCTCCCCAGCCCCCCCTCTGCCTGCTACTGGGACCACATGGGGGACACCAAAGGCGACCTCAGCACCGTCCACGTGGAAGAGCAAAGCAGGACTGGAGGGGACGAAGGCATGCGCTTGCCCCTGCAGAGCATCGCCCATCTCCAGTCCCACCAGTGCAACCTTCGCTCCTCTCAGCCGAGGCACCTTAACAAGTATTGGGGTGCCCTGAGGGGTGACCCACCTGCTCAACACCTCCAGCAGCTGCTACCTTGGGCATCTGCCTCAGGATAAAATAAATCCAGCTCATCTGCAACAACGGTGCCTCCGGGCAGCCTGCAGCTGAACGCTGCCTGTCCCTGGTGATAGGGAGATGCCCGCAGCGCAGGGGCAGACACATCCAGGGCCAGGAACACCTCGAAGCTCTCCAGCTACACACCAGTCCATGCACCAGTTCAGCGCATGGGTCTGGCCATTGTCATGGTGATGGTCCCAAAACTGCTAGCTGTGACCCATCCTAGCCAGGAAATGAAAGCGCAGCTCTCAGAGCTGCTTGTGATAAATACTGTAGGTTAAGAACAGCTCCTGAGGAGAGGTAAACCCCCAAGATGCAAAATCCACAATCACTTATGAAATTACCCTTAGTTTTATAGAATGGCTTGAGGCAACTTCATGGGATCGTGGTGCCTAGACAACAATATTTTTCTCTCTAAAGCAGAAGCCTCTGGGACCTGGTGCTGGGATATGATGTGATTAGTGAGCCCTGCTGTGGAGAAGCACAAAGCATGGTGAGGGACTTTTTCCAGTGAGGGAAATCAGAATGAACAACAAGAAATGTAACATGAAAAGGAAGGGAGAGAGGAACCCAAGGTGTCAATAGAAAGCTGATCCCTGGAACAAGAAATCTTCCTGGTGCTGAAGAAAAGGGGGTTGTCTTCAAAAAGGAGAAGAAAGGGGAAGATAACAAGATGCTCAGCATCAGCCCAAGCTTTAGGCAGCTCTTGCCCTCCAGCACCTTCTGGCCAAGGCTGTGAATGCAGGGAGGTAGGCAAGGAGCAGAGAGCAGCTCCTCCACCTGCAGAGAGGACCCATCCCAAACCAGAGGGGCTGAAGGGCTGTGGACGTGCCTCCACCAGCACCATGGAGCTGAGAGATGGAGTCTCCTGACATAAGCAGGTCATCCTGGAGCTGGAGGGGCTGAAAGCAAGGGGTTAAGCCCTCCATGTCCATCTCACCCAACCTGGCCACCCCTCAGGTGAGACAAAATGCATCCAGGAATTAACAGTGGGGATTTAATGGGAGTATGGGAGGATTGACACCGGGGGGAGAGGAGTCCTTCCTGCTAAGGCCAGGACAACCTTGTGTCACCCACTGTCCCCAACCTCCTGTTAAAAGTATCTCAGCCTGTCTCTTGGTTTCTGAGTCTGCTAGGGCCACAGCTTCTCACAGCTTCCCACACCCACCTCCCAAAATAGAGGAGCTAGAAATCCCACCACTTCTGCAAACTACATGTGAAGATTCACACAGGATGATGTGACCTGGCTGGCTGAGGCTGTGCGAGAGCCAGCAACATGAGGACCGTCCCCCCAACCCTGCAGCACTGCAAGAGGAGTGCCCCAGCTCCCCACAGCCCCGGCCAGCACCAAGGACATGAGCCAGAAGCCACCACCCCTTCACATTAAATGCCAGAGTTTTAACGGTGCTGAGACTGCTTCCCTAGTGCATGGCACCCACGTGTGGAGCATCCTTGCCCAGGTCCCCAAGGACCACCCACTGGTGCCCCCACTAGCCATGGCACTGGGTGAAAATAAGCCTCCCAGCAAAGCACGAGCTCTTCTCAGGTCATCACAGGGAAAAGCACCAGAGACCGCATGCCCATGAGGCACCTGAACAGGCTACAGGCCCCTACAGTGCACTTTTATTTCTCCTTCTGGCCATCAGATGCATATTAAAAAGGCACTTTGGAGCCAGCTACAGACAGCTCAAGAGTGTTTGCTGCTGAAAACAAAATAATATAATACAAGTGCAAACCAAAAGCCTTTCCAGCACACGGTGTGGGAACACTGGGCTTGAGCTGGGCCAACTGGCCAGCAGCTGAGGAAGGCAGTGGTGAGGGTTTGCCCTCATCAAGAGTGACTATTGAACAGCATTTCATCCAAATGGCCCTGAAGCCTATTTCTTTGCTTGGATAAATTCCCCTGCTGAGCTAAGGTTTGTGTATTTACTGAACCACCCACTGAAATTCAGACCAGGCAGCAGAGAGACAGAGAAGAGAAGCAACATTGCTGCGGTGAGATCCGACACCTCCAACTCCTGTCTTGCACATGCTGGAAGGGATTAAGCTGGATTTGGCATTCATCTAAATGCAGCGAGTGGTCCCACTGTGACCAAGTATTAATTAACTCGAAGTTCATACACAATTTCAACAGCCACTTAACTTATCCAAGTCAAAAAAATGTCAGTTTTGAGAGATGAGGGAGAATTTTGATTTCTTGTTTGAAAGCAGAAATTGTGTGGGAATGGATGCAGCGGAAGTGAAGTGTCTCATGTTCCTGGGGCAGCAACCAAAGCTCGCCAGCACCTTTAAGCAGGAGCCACAGGATTTGATTTTTGGGTGCACAAGACTCCTCGGCTCCTGCTGAAGCCCACAGACCTTGACCATCCCATCACTTTCGATGAGAAGAGTCAGAGGAGGGTCTGAGGCCCCTCAGGCTCCATCTGACAGGGCTCATGCCTCTCCCAGAGTACTTCCACGGGATGTGGCTGGTCCAGTTTTGCAGGGGACAGGCACTAAAGCTCCTCAGGCACTTTGGTTCAGCTGAAGCTGGACCAGGGCCAGCTACCACTGGCATCGCAGGCACAGCGGCTCTTTGTGGAGATCATCCTTTGGCAGCAGTACTTCCCTCTCTTGACAGGTCACAGCCCTGGACGAAGTCTCCACTGACTTTACCGGAGTTATTCTGACTTGCATTGCTTTTACAGATGGCAAAGCATGACCCAGTAAGTCCTCTCCTTCCTTGTGCTTTGCACATCAGCCAGGTGATTTATAAGCATCAGGTGAGCTCCTGATTCTCTATCAGATAGAAAAATGTTTCTCAATCCGACTCTGCCCAGAGGTCCCTCCGATCAAATCAGTAGCTCTAACAATAAATACAATTACAGTCTTTGTTCAAAATTAAACAAGCCCTGACAGCAGTATTTTGCAGATGCTATTTAAAGTAATCCGTACCAATTACAATTGTACCAGATGCTTCAAAAATCATCTCTGCCAACAGACGACTGTATTGACTCCCGTGACCGATAGCAAAGGAGGAGAGATGTGCTCCAGCCGTCTTTGTGGCAGGGATCTGGACACTCGCTATTTCAGGATGCTTTCAGGGGGACAAGCGCTAGAGCTTGGAAACACAAAGGGTGTGTCTGCAAGGGTGAAGAATACTAGGAAACAGGGGGGAGCAGAAGAAGTGCTTGAGCATAACCAGCTGAGAGCAGCAGGATGCTCCTGGGTGATTAGAAAGGCAAGCAGGAGGCTCCTGGCCCTGGGAAGAGAGAGGTTCTCAATCTCCTCTCCTTAGGGAAAGGCTGCAGGAGGCCGAAGCTGGATCTCAACAAGTTTGTAAAAGGGGTGAACAGGACAGTCTGAGGTGGTAGGGGCCAGGCTGGGTGGGCTTGGCAGGCCAGTTTCACCCTAAAGGAAGCCAGAAAGCAGCTCAAGCCTGAGCTGGGGCATCCTGGGGGTTGAGGACCAGCAGGTACCTGGGCTCTGCCCAGGCACCCATGCGCTCTGGGTGCCTCGTTGCACCCCGTGGCAGCACGCAAAGACCTTGCAACCCCTGACCAAGCAACCTCCAGAGCACAGGGGCTCACAGCTGCACCACAGGAAAAGCCAACCACGGCCCCTCTGCCCACCACCTCGCATCACTGTCCCTGCACGGTGCCAAGAGCAGAGCGAGGAAAAGGAGGGAGATGCAATGACGGTGCATGTCCTGAAGTCCTCACCTAGAAGGAAACGTCCCTGCTCATCTTGACAGCATCTGCTGAACCCCAGGAGGTGTCTCCACCAGCCCGCACTGGTGCAGGCTGCCCAGCATGCCCGGGGTAGGCAGCGATGCCACAGCGCACCCTCCCAATGGGGCTCTGCAGCGGGTCACCACAGGGAAAGACAGGAGAAGGTAAAGCAGCAACGATAACTAACGCAGAAGGAGAAACAAACCAAAACAAGCTCCAGTTTCATATACTTCCGAGGGTCGCATCCCCAGATCACCCAGACAGACACTGAAGCTCCACCCCCTGAGTACACCAGCACCGCCATCCACCTCCTGTTCAGAGGAGCAGGGTTTGTGGCACCAGCAGAAATCACAGATTTAAGGCTGTGCATGGCTTTCACCCTGTGTAAAAGGTGAGTTAACATCACTGCTGGGTTATTATTAAAGGTCACTCCCATAGCACAACTTAATTACCCCCTGCTTTACCAAGAGCAAGGCAGAAATACTCCCAGGAAACGTGCTCACAGTCCAATGGCCCCACTGAGCTCCTGGGGCCGGGGCAAGGGACGAGCAGACAGGATTGGCCTGGTCCAGGTGACACCGGGGACAGCTGGGGACAGCTGTGGGGTGATGGAGGCAAGTGGGTGAGGGAGAGGTGACAGGTACCACCAAAGAGGAAGCAAGCAAAGCAAGCTCACAGTTGGAAGGGTTTCACACAGAGGAGAAAGATGACTCTCCCGAGGGCAGAGCAGCTGAAAAGGCGGCATTAATTGAGTTAGGCACTCTCAAAATGCATGACATGCCAGCTGGCCCAGAAGGACCCTTGGGGTGCCCAAACCCCCGGGACTCCTGCCTCCTGCTACAGGAAGCGGACGGTGGGAAATAAACCAATCCTTCTCGCACCAGCCTACACCATTAACTCTGGGGTGGGCACCTCTTTGGGCTGCCCCGCTCTTTGCAGAGCCCCATTAAATCTCCCTGGGACCTGAAGTCCTCCCCAGGCTGCTGTGCTGTAGAGAGCTGAAGGTTTCCCCTCTCCTTGCCCCTGGCTGCCTCCATCTCCAAGTCAGGAGACACAGATTTATGGTGATACATCCCTGACATCCCAAAGTCCTCACCTGGCCTGTGTGAACATGGGGTCCATACTGCCTTAACCCAACTGCTACTTGTTCTCTGAGTTGGCAAAGACAAACCACCTGCTTCTGCAAGCAGCGTGGCAATCTGTCAGAGTTCAAGGATCACCTGGACAATGCTCTTAGTCATATGATTTCATTCTATGTGGTCCTGCGAGGACCAGGGAGTTGGACTTGATGATCCTTATGGGTCCCTTTCAACTTGAGATGTTCTATGAATCAATGCTCCTGCGCAGCTACAAGGGCAGTAGTAACAGCAGGTCTTCCCACTGTGGCTGTTTTCAGGGATGAAGAGATGGACCAGGTGGATAAGAGATGATTTTTTTATAACAGGCTCATTTAACAGAGTCTATCACAGCATGGAGTGGCTCCTCACCTAAGAGCACATGGAGCTGGTGGCTGTGGCCAAAGAAAACATTGGCAAAGAAACCATTGTGGGACCAAAACACTGGCTCTGGCTTTTAGAGGAACAGCAAGCATTGCTTCTGCTCCACGCCGGGACAGTCTCCTGTGTCCTTGGTGATACAAGAGGAAAACAGAGCACTGGCACATGCCAGGCAGATCCCACCCTTTCTGAAAAAGAAATACACGATGATGTTTTGGGAAATGATCTCCCTGACTGGTATTCTCCTCATCTGCCTTAAACCAGCCAGTCAGCAGCAAGAGATCTGAAACCCACCCAAAACCCATCCTGCCCATCCACCATCCCAATATCAGCCTCTCAAGGGGAAAGAGTGGCTGTACACAAGGATGAGCACCAGTTTCACTGTCTTGTGAGTGTCCAGCCTCACGCAGGACAAAATCCCTGTTCTCTGGAAGGGTTTTTGCTGCCCATCCCTGTCTCGGCAGCAGCCAGCTCAGGGCTGATGATGGGACCAGCAGGGAAGCTGGGCTCTCCATCACCTCTGCACTAGGCAGCACCTTGGACTAGAAGGAATCAGCACAAAAATCCCCTGTGCAGATTTACACCCAAAAAGATGTGAAGATTTGGCACCTGGATTCAAATTTGGCTTGAGCCTCTTCTTCTAAGAGTTTAAAGATTTCTCACCTACCCTCTGAAGACAGGGATGCACCAGGAAAGAGCACAACGATACTAGAGACGGCACTCTTGGGCAGAACGATGCCAGTGGGCTCAGAGGGATTTTCCCTTAAGGAAAGCTGTTTGATGCATAGCTTGCTGGAAGCAGGAAAAGAGTGAAGGGTGAGAAACAGCTGGCGAAATTACAAGAAACAAGGTCTAGAAAATTTTGTCACCGTACTCCTCATTGCCACATGCAGTGACAGCAGGTCAGCAAATAAAGGACTATAAATAGCCCATCCTGCCCCCCAGATTTCATCTGGTGGCTTCACTACTCAGTGCTCTACCAGAGGGATGACAGGGAAGCAACAGCAGCAGTCCCTGAATCGATGCTCTCGCTCTACCTCAGCCAGACTATGACAGCAAGCCGTTCCCATGAACAACAGAAAAATTAAAAAAAAAAAAATCAACATTTTGTTTCATAAACATTGAAGCTCTGCAGAGACCGGCCTTGAGCAGCAGCCTCCTGCCCAGAGGGAATTGAAGGACGAGTCATCCAGGCCGCAGAGGCATAACATCATTTATAGGGAGAAGGATGCTGTTTGCAGTGCAAACGTACCTTGGGTTCCTGCTGCGTGCCCCGGGTAATGAAGATGTCCAGAAAGCAAAGACAGAAGTCAGCTGCTCCCCAGGTTTGCTAGCTGAACATCGCTGACAGAGCAAGACGTCGTCACCTTCCAGACAGCGTTTGCTGACCGGCTACAAAACCAGAAGGCAACCCCCATCCCACCACAGCCTGCTCGGGGCGTGGGTGACACTGGGACACCTCCCACACTTTGTCCTGAGACAGTCAGCTGCCCGACAGCACCTTGGGTAGGACGTGCAGCGCTTTTCACCCAACCAATGTTTTCTCCTTCGCCCTCCCTACGCTCAATCTGCTCCTCCAACAGCCTGGGGCTGCTCCCCAGTCCCCGAGGCGAAGGACAGCTCTCAGGGTCTGTCACCCTGTGCAAAGGAGGAGGCTGAGCCTCAGAAAACCCAAGAGTAATAGTTAAAGCAATTCTCACGCAGCTGTTCTGGGCTCCAGCCTCCACCGCAATGGCCCAGGTGAAAGTCCTCCAGGTGTGCGACAGCGTAATGGGCAGTCAGAAGCCCTGGGGCAGCAGAAGCTGTCTCAAACCTGCAGTCAGGCTCCCAGGAGCACTACCAGAAGGTGCCATGCCCAGGCCTGGGGCAGGCTGGCTGACTCGCCAGCACGTGAGCTGGGAAAAGAGCAGCACCGTGCTGGAAAAGGCACAGAGATGGAGGGTGCATGGTGACAGCAGAGAAGAAAGAAGCTTACAGACATGTTGCAAATAGAAAATCATCAGCCCCCCAACCTTTGTCCCGATAAAGCATCACTGTACCACACCTGGTATGCAGGTTTATGTCTCTAAGATAGACTTGGTAACAGCATATGCTCGCTTACGCCTGGCTCCAAACCCCTCCCTGGCAATCATTTTATTTACCTTCCATTCTCTCTGGGTGCAACAGGCAGCAAATTTCCAGGTCTCCCTTGCTCCAGCTCCCCAGTGTCTCTCCACAAGCACAGAGCCTCTCCATCAGCTGCCACCCCAGAGGTGAAGCCTGCCTGGCACCAGTCCTTGCTCCAAGACACTCCATCTCTGAGAAATAAGAGGCCACTTCTCCCTTACACCAAGCAAAACACTTCTCTGCTGCTGCCAAACCACATGGAGCTGAAGGCCGCATTCAGCAGCACGTTTCCATCACGACTCAGCCCTTTTCTAACTTACCCACGGGATTTAAGCAGGAAAAGCAGCACCCATGGGGCTACCAAAGCCCAAAATGTACTGCCCTGAGGAGCTGATGGCACTGGGGGATGAGGAGGGGGTATGGTCTACTGTCACCCATCTGAGACTCCCCAGCACCAGGGGCACGGTGGATGGGTGCATTTCGGATGTACATGCTCGCTGCTGCTGTTGCTACCTCTCCCCTCCGGTGGCTGACAGAGGACTGCTGTCAGATTTTTGCCTTGCACTGTTTTTCACTGCCTGCATTTTCCATTTCTTCCTTGTTACAAAAACAACAAAGCAGAAACCCCATCAAATATAACAAGAGAGTTGGGGTTTTCTGGTCAGTAACAAGGCTGGGATCTGGCTCGCAGGGTCCCTGCACTGCAACCTGCCAGGGGACATGGAAGGAGAGAGGGCGGAGGAATGAGAAGTTACTAATGCTGTAGGAAGACCCACTTGGGAGGAGAAAGGCTCCTGGTTGGTTCAAAACACATTGGCTGAGAAAATCCTGGATGGAAAGGAAAGAGTCATTTTCTACATGTTTAGCTCAACAAACCCTTTCCCCAAAGAATCTACTGGCAATTCATTATGCTGGATTTGTAGCTACGAAGTTCCCACTCTCCAGACACGCCAGATCAATACGCAGAGGGGGTCTGACATGTGCCACAGAGGTGCAGAGCTCCCTGCTGATCCATCCTGGCACACGGACTGATTGGTGTGTGTCAGCTCTGTCCCAGGGAGGAAACGTGTCTCGCGTGAAGGGGACAAAGAGGTGATGCAGGAGGAGCAATGCTCAAAGTAAATGACAAGGCACAGGTCCTTAACAGAGGATGAAAACTCTAGAGAACAGCGAAGTTTGGGGATGAGCCTTTGGCAGCCTTTGTCACAGGTCTCAAAAAAAAAATCCTTGTATATCCATTGGGATTTAATGTCTTCCTTTTGATGGGAAAGCCAAACAGAGCTGAGGAGCTGGATACTGCCCTTGGAAAGGGGGACAAATCAGTGTTTCAGGAAGAAACCTTTAAGGTAAGAAATATGATAAAATGTCCAAATTTGACTCCAGACCTACTGTCTCCTGCTGGGTGACTCTGGTGACCCATTCCAACGCTGCAGAAAACATCTTGGTGCAAAGGCTTAACTCAGCTTTGAGCTATCAAAGGCCCAAAGGGTGAGGAGAATGTATTCTCAGTCTGTCTCTAACCACGTAGAGGTCTAGAAGAAGAGTAACCGTGAGAGATTTATGGCTCAGCAGCGCCAGAGAAGGGACCTGGGTTGGCGTGAGTTGGGCACGTCCAACCACACAGCAATGCTTGGACTGTGTTACTTATATGATTGCTCTGCTCAAAGTAGCAGCAGTGATTAAAGGGTAAGTAGGAAAAATAGGTTGAACAATTAGAAGAAAAAAAGATCTAAGCACGCAGTCTTGTCCAGGCAGAGGAACAACATTTTTCTCTCATGGCCAAAATAAACGTGTGTGTCTGATTGATGGTGGGAGTCTCTGATGATCGGCTCCAGCAAGGTCAGATGGATGGATGGTTAAACTCTATTGATCTCACCTTCATGAGTCCTGATGTTTGATTCCCTCGATGTCAGACTGGGTGAGTTTGATCTGATAATTTAGAATACTAACAGTGCTTAATGTGGACCAGAAATAATATCTGACATGCTGCCCTTCTGCCAGGCTCTTAATGAGCAACTTGAGGTGTTAATAGCTTGGAGACCATCTTCATTTCCAGCTCTGCCACGGAGAATCACATGGTGTCTGCTGAGGGACCCACAGAAAGTACATTTCTGCTTAATTAACATACAGAGCAGAAAAGGGAGCTGCCACAACGTCCCCAGTGCTAACGAGCCAGTGAAGGGGCTATGCCAAACCCTTTGGAGCAGAGGCTGCTATCCTGCCAGATGCTCAGGACCCTCAACTGCTACCAACTCAGCAGAGTTGGGTGACTCAGCATCCCCTGGAAGAACAAGCACCTGCAGGCTCGGGTCGTAAGCCAGTTTAGGTGGAGACAGGGTAATTCAAAGCTGAAAACTGATTCAGCATTCACATTTCCAAAAACCTAAATTGGTTCTAAAAAAAGAAAAGAGTAAAGATAGACAGGCAACTGGCCAGCAAGTGGCCCCAGAAGAAATTAATTCCACACAGGCTTTGCTGTAACATGCTTGCTTCTCTGTTATTATAAAATATATGCATTGGTCTATCATCAAAATTAGATTTTCCCTCTAGCTTGCAATTAAACCCTAATCTAATTTACCAGGAGATGACGGGGCCTCCAAGCAGAGCTTACAGCTCTGCTCCTCCTTCCCTGCCCACCTCCCTCCACCTGCTTTTGCGGGCTTTCCTCTGCATGTTAGGGTCTCTTCCTGAAGGTGCCGTGCATCAAGAAGGGCCACACTAAAGACTGGTTGTTACTCGGTAAGATCCGGCTGTGAACAGGCTAGCCCAGTGCCCAGGTCTTCTCCGCCAAGCTCTCCTCATAGCCATAGCTAATCTCCAGTTCCCAGTAGGTTATGTCCTCTGAGCCAGATCCCAATTCTCTAAACAAACCTGTTTATTGATCATCTCTATTATTTGTAATGGCAGCACTTCAATGCACAATGGTTAACTTTGCTCAGTTTCCTAGGGCATTATGGAAAAACCATTTGCTACTGTAATTAAAACTGCCCAGACTAGACTTTTGTGCTATGCAGAGAGGCCACAGCAGCAGGAACTGCTGGAAATGTGTTTATAAATGTGCTCCAGCACGACTACAAGATTCTTCTTGGGCTTGGAAACCACAGCCCAGTGCTGGATGGCCCCGCTTCCCACAGATGTTCAGACAAGTGCTCCCACCAACACCTACAGCTGGACCCAAAGCTGCAGCAGAACCTGCCGTTTCCCTGTAAAACACTAAACAGCTGTTTGGGGAATGTGATGAGCAGTTTAACAGATGAAAATTCACTTCACCAGTGTGGTGTTTGCCTCAGGCCACAAAGGTCTGAGAAAGCAGCTTTCCAATACCAGCCTTCCTTCCCAGGGGAACCAGTATGGGGGCTACAGCAAAGCAGCAGCAAGAGACTGGGGCAGCAGCACATCGTTCTGGTGGCAGTGCCTGTGTAGGTTCTTAGCGTAAAATGACAACACATAGGGTTGGCAGGAAAGAAAAATCATATATCTGCTTGTCCCAGTGCCTAAGTATAGGTTTGTAGCTCCAGAAATAAAGTAGGACTCTAGGCTATGGACAATGCAAAAAGTGTTGGTAGCATCTCACAGCCCCAGCTTGGCTGGAGAACGTTGTCTCCTTCCCAGCGTCAAACTGGTGGAGATCACTTATTCCCTGAGAACCTAAGCCCGACCACGGCTGGTAGGTGTTACTCCCACAGGGAAAGTTGAAAGCAATTTGTCAGATCACAGGCAAACAGCCTTGGTCTTTGCAAAGCACAAACAGGACACGAGGAAGGAGAAAAGCTGCAAGGAGAGAGCAAAGGGGCACATACCTCATCTGGCTCACGTGGCTGTCCATCAGGAACGCCCAGTGGTACTGGACAAGAAGCGGGCTGCAGTTGGTCATCTCGATGTAACGCACACCTTCAGTGTTGTTCAAGATGCAGCCAAAGTCCAGGGCCGTGGGCTGGTTATGGAGATTCGGAAAGTAGACTTCTCCCCAAACCGTGACCCGCTCCTCATGAGGAAGCTCAAGAAATCGTATCTTCAGAACCTTCTCTACTACCTGGGTACACAAATCCTCTTCATAAGCAGGGTTAAATCTGATGGAGAGATGAGGTTCCTCCCCTATCTCCAGCTTCACGGGCTGCAAGGAAATGAAGAGTATTAATCATCAGTGTGATGAAGTCCCAAGGTCCAGCAGCACAAAATGTGTAAATGTTCAACGTGTGACCCCAGCGTAGGCTTCTCAGTTCATCCTGCGTTCCCTTCACAGTGTGCGCCTGACTGCAAGCCCCACCACGCTCTTGTCTGAGACTATCTCAGGCTCATCTCACTGTGCTCTGCATCAATACACGAGGAAAATAAATATTCTTCTGCTGAATTCGGGACCCACAGAAGCTATGTGCTAAATACACAACTAAATCAGCACTCTGGCACACCAGGGCCTTTTGCCCCAACTCTGGAGGAACTCCTTTAGCCTCACAGCACAAGCAGCATGGCACTGCAGCCTCACCCTTGCAGGGACTAGTCACTGGCACAGCACAGAAGTGGTGGCCCTGTCTACGACAAGTGTTTAGCAGAGCCCATGTCCAACACCTTCCACCAACAACAGGGCAGGGGCCAGGCAGCAGCTGGAGGAGCTTCCTCAGCCTTCCTGAAAGCAGGGCTGCCCTTGAAGAAAGCAAGCTGCTCTTGAGGTTATCTGAGAATGGCTGCTGGAGAGCTCGATGGCTTCCAAGAGACACCTTTACTACACAGCTTGCCCAGACCTAGCTGCCTGCTCCCCTCTCCTCACGTCTTAGAGCCAGTATTTCCCCAGTTCAGATGATAGTTCGTTTCCTTCAGCAGCTCGTTTCAAATCTGATTTAGTTCAGGCCAGTCTACCACTGAGTCTAAAGAATAAACTTCTCTACTAGAGGACCTCCCAACAGAAACGTACCACCACACTCCCCCCTCTTCAAACCCCACCATCAGGAAGGCCCACGGCTGCTCACCTGAACGTCTGCAGAGAGGGGCTGCTGGTCTGCACTGCAGATTAAGAAGGGCTGCTCTAAGGCCAGGACAATGCTGAGTGGCAGGGAGGATGCGTTTTTTAAAGAAAGAGGCTGGTACTGCAGAGTTAGGACATCATTGGGGTGCTACAGAAACAGGACACAAGGGAAAAAAACAATGTGAAGTTTTTCAACCCCAAAGCGCATACACCTCTATTTACTATTTTTATTAGTTTCTACCCTTCTAGGTGGTTTTTCTCTAAGTATATCAGATGCCTTTCATGTTTAGAAACCACAGCATCCCCCGGGGACAGGGAAACACTCTTGCATACAGAGGAGGGAATAGGAGCCCGAGAGGAGGCAGCTGCATGAACAAGATCAATAGCAGAAAGTGAACCCAGACCACTTGTCTCCAGTTTTGTATCCTCTCTCGAGAAGAATGGCACAAGATGATTTTCACTCACATACAGTAATTTCTTACAACCTTATCAGCTCTAGTAGCCTCATAAAAGCAGTGATGCTGGTCAGAGGAGAAAAGCGAGCAGGATTTGGCCCATAGTGGAGAGCCTGCAGCAGCCTAAGGTTAGCTTTGAACATCTACAGGCACATACAGCCAGCTAGAAACCTCAACAGTCGGGCTACAACGGGTGTCCTGCTGCCCCTGCTCCAGTGACAAGCTGTCTGTAGCCTCAAAGCTTGGCTCCACCTAAGCTATTTTTTCCTGTTTATGCATTGCTCTGGGCTTCCTGCATGGTTTATATCAACTAGACAGTGTTTGGGAAACTGGTTCTGGATGTATCGATATCAAACAGTGTCATAACACTCGATAAATCAGAGCACATGGCATCAAGCAGACCACAGGCAGACATCAGGGATAGCTGAAAAGCTTCTAATTAAACCCGAACTGCCTGCTCACAGGGTTTTGTGCTTCTCTGGAAGCCTGGGAACCAGAGGAGAGACCTGAAAACACAGAAACTAAATAATGAAATATCTTCTCTTTTTCAGACACCTCGCGGGAGAGGGAAAGGTGATGCAGCAGTCAGGATCCAGAGACTAAAGGGCATCTGCTTTGCGCTGGTGTTATCATCACTGCAGCTGAAGGATGTCTGCGGGTCCTTTGAAGAAGGTGAAGCTTGGGGAATTGCAAAGAGCTAGCATCCATACCAACAGCAGAGAAGGCAAAGAGAGACAAGAGATGACAGGCTTTTCTCATCAGCCTGAGGAGCTGACAGGAATCTCAGTTCTTCTCAGCTTCCCTACAGGATCGGTGTTCAGACATCACTGTGCCTTGGAGGATCCCCAAAAACCTCCCTTCACACTGAGTACAGGAACTGGTGTCTCTCTAGAAGTAGCCACGATCCCCCTCGGCAGAGTTTTACTTGGGTGAAGTTACAAACCAGTCCTATCTCCAAAAACATCCTCACTTACTTTACGAAGCACCTCAGAACGGGCGAGGAGGGGGTTTAGCATCGCTCAGCTGCAGCAGTCTGCTCGCCCACCCGCAGCCCCAGCACACGAGGTGGCTGTGCAAAGCCCACGCTGTTCTCGTGGGTCCCACACATCTCACCCTGTGCTCTTGGCTCAGCAGTTCAATTCTGTCTCCACATCATGAAGGCAGAATACAGCAAGGCAGAATACAGCTGGTGGGACTGCTCCCAATCCCAGAGGAGCAAAATATTGATCTCAGTGTTAATGGCAAAATCTTGGTCCAGCTCAGCTCAATAGTCAAAGTCCCACAGACTTGGAGAAGCCATTTAACTTCCTCCTTTGAACACAAGCACACCCCCCCACCAGGCTTTCAGTCATCAGCCATGCTCTTCAATGCCAGGATGAAACCCAGAGACTTACCTTCTCCACCCGGAAAGTGATTTCTCTGGAGGACATTTGCAGGACGGGAGCAATGAACTCGCACGTGACATCCACTTGCATTATCGGTGCCTTCCCTGCCTTGCTCCCCACGACGGCGTGGCACAGCAGCCGCTCCTTCACCACCTGCACGGAGGAGTCAGCCGTCACCCAGCGGGGGCCAGCAGGGCGTCCCGAAAACGCACTGCATTTGCTACCCACCCAGCCACAGACCGTATTACCGCCATCAAGTTACATCCACTGGGCTCCTCAACAGCCCCCTTTTCTTTTTATGCTGCATCCCATTTATTCTGCTCTCAAACGTCCGTAATGCTACACCCCACTATCCACAAAAAGCCCTTGTGAGTCATGTGCTGCCTACAATTGTAATAGTCCCTGCCCCAAAGGATTACTGTTTTGATTTGTACCACTGCCAAGCATAATACTTACAGAAAGCTGTAGGAACTGATTTAAAAAAAAAATAATAATAATACAACTATATTAAGGAAAACAGGTGATAGAAGGGCCAATGCTAGCAAACCCTCCCTTGGAAGCTTAGTGGACAGGATCCATGGGAAAAACCCAAATAGCCAGACTGCCTTCAGGTAAAGAGGGGGTCACTCATTCCTAGCAGGTACTGTGCCCTCCTAGAGCTGGTTTTAAAAGAAACCTCCCCAGGAAAGAGATGTCTTGCAGTTCACATGAAAACCCTCTGCTTAAGCTGGATGCTCTTACACTTAAGACTTTTTCCTGATTTCTCATGGTTTCAGTTCCCCAAATTCCTCCCTTCATTTCTCACTCTTCCCTCTGATTCAACACCACAACCCAACTGCTCCTCAGAGTCCACAGACTCAAAATCATCCGTGTTGCGTGTGCAATGCAGGGAGTTGGGCTTCTGACCAACCTCAAGAGTATAAACTTCTTAAGACCCGAGGAAGGTGGAAAGCCCACTCCCAGGGTCTTGGCTTTGACTGCAGGAGGCAGGTAGCCACAGCTCAGCTCACAGATCCCCTTTTGGCTTTCCAGGCAAGACAGCCTCACCTGCACCCTGATCACTTTATTTCCTTTCTGGTACCTTTTCCCCATTTCAGCAAAACCTTTGGGCTCCGAACTGCACAGGGACAGTCTCATCGCAGTCAACTAGGTGAGTAATCGAGTATTCCTCAAGCTACCACCAAGGCAATCCTTTAAAACACCTTTCAAAACACAAGTATCAGCAGGAGCTTGATGCAGATTTATTCCACATTCACCTAAATATCTGTGGTCAGCGATCTTGGAGAAAGGGAATGCACACCAGGGTTAGCTGGCAGCTTCTCTGGAGAGTTGGATTTCCCTGGAAAGAAGGGTCCAGGGAGGAGAACACCCAGTGATCCTGCTGAAATCTCCCCCTCTGAGCTGCCATCCAAGGGTGCTGCGAGACCTGCCTGCCCTTGGGACCCTGGGACTGGCTGAGAGACTGGGGCGAGCTGTTATGGAAATATTGACAAAGGCCAAGCTGTCAATTATAATGATCCCTGCAAACAGTTTCCCACATGGATGAACATCACCCCGATCACTACAGCTGACACACTGTTCATTTTTCTGCTCCAGGACTCAGTGCTAGACAAGCCCTCTGCCCATGTTTGTCTATAGAGGAAAAATGATGCTACTCCCAGACCCTCCCACCCTTCACAGGTGTTTTGTTTTACTCACTGCTTCCCCCAAATACATGACTTTGCACTTTTTTATTTACTTTCTGCCTGTGCTCCTAGTCTAAGCGTAACTTATTTTCTCTGCCCTTCCTTTCTGCCTCAGCACATGACACCTTGTAACCTGCCATTTGTCCCTGAAGTAGCAATATTTCCTTCAGCCTGTGTTTTGGTATCAGCAGGTTGGGTTTACGGTAGCCATGGAAACATGAAAAAGCCTTAGGAACTGATGGTGGCCAGCAAGGAAAGCAGCTGGTGATGCCATGGTAACTTGTGACTCTTGAAAGCACTTGCTCCTGATGGGGAAGGCTCAGCCCTCGGGGGGGACCTCACCTGGGGAGTGCTGGAGAAGCCTTCCAGCACCATCTCCATAGTCTTGCCTGGCATCAGCTCCACCCTCAGCAGTTGAACCTTAAACACAGGGCAGGCAGGTCTGGGGCTCTGGGAGAAACCTTGGCCCTTGGTGGTGCTGACAGCAGGGACCCGATCGCGCTGGTGAAACAGGCCAAAACCTTCTGTTGACCAGTAGAGCTGATGGGTGCGCCGTCCTTTGTTTGTTATCTTGAAGTGGTAACAGCAGGGATCCAGGCTGGAAGAGAAAAAGAGATGGAAAATGTCATGGGAGCTGCTATCTCCCAGCGGTCACCCAGCTTCAGCACTCCGATGGCGTTATCTGACTGCACACTCAGCAATAAAAGCACCTCCAAAAAGGCTGACCTAGCTCAAAGCTTCAGCAAAAGCCAGACCTTGGTTGCCCCCAAGTTTATCAGCATCCAGCAGCTGCTCTGTTTGCGTACAGCAAGGAAGAGCTGCATGAAGATCATCATCTCAGCTGCCGCAGACAGAGCATCACCAGCCCAGAGACCCTCCGGTGACCTGGGCACCCCTTGCCTCGCTGGCGGGGCCCCTGCCCTGGCACCCACGTTATCCCCTCACCCCCCATCCCTTCGGGAGCATTCAACCCTCATCACCCCCAACATGTCATCCTTTGCCTGAACAGTGCAGCTGGTTTTGTGGTTTAGGAAGATAAATGCACTGTGAGAACACAGGATCAACAGAAGTTTCCCCAATACAAACACGGCAGCAAGACCAGGTCTGGCTGCTGAGGGGATTGAGCAACAACGAGAGATGAATAACGAGAGCTAGATATAAACCAAAATGAATATTCAATGGAAATGATTATGAAATGATTATGAATGGAAAAAATTATGAAATCAAAAGGCAGAGCCTCTAAAAAAAAAAAGTAGTGTGGCACTCACTGCCACTGACAACAGAGCCTAACTTGTCAAGCTTGGTTCAGCCAATAGCAGACTGCTGAGTGAGCTAACGAAGCTTGTCTCCATTTGTGTCCTCAGTCCACAGCTCACCCCTCCAGATTCCATCTGCGCTTCCTTGCTGGGCTGGGGAGATCAGGGCCACCTGGTTTGATAACCAAACTCCTCCTGCTTTTCCTTTGGGAAAAGCACCCGGCTGAGTCACTCTTGCTTGTAGGAGCGTAACTGCCTTGAAGATTCTACCCTTCTTTAATTCAGTTAACCAACAGGTGCAGCATGATACGACAAGTTTAGTTTCCCTAGACAAGCAGAATAACAATTTCTTCCATTGCTGAAAAACAGAAATTCTGAAAGGGCATGAACTCATATAAGATACCTTACGTGATAAAAACCAAACTCTCCCCTGTGGCCAGGTTTCAGGCACCTTTTCCAAGGTCTCCTCCACACCTCTGCTCCCCTTTCCAAGAGCCACATGCTCTGGACTTAAGCCTGCTGGACCTAAGCCTGTGCGACACTGGGAGGGACAGAGCCTTCCACCTTCCTCAGGTTTTGGTACAACCGGTCACCAGGACAAGACTGACGCTCCTGGCCATGACCCCTGCTCATGACTGATGCCGTGTGTTTCCAGGCACAGTTGGCTACAATGAATGGTTCCCTCCAGCTCTGGCAAGACCAAACTGGGTGGAAATCAGCAAATTGGTACTGCTGTATTAGCAAAACATGGCCTTTAAAATATAAACTAATGGCTTAAGCCTAAAGGTGAGCTTTTGGGGCACCATGAGGCTCTGGTGGGACAGCTCTGGAAAGAGTTAAGCCTGTGCATCTTATCTTCAAAAGTTCTGCTCACCTTGGAAGAGATCACGTATTCAGGGCCAGTGCTGCCCGTATCCTGGAAAGTTAATTTAACACTCATTTCTAAATAGCATTGCAGATATCATTTGAAGGGCACAGCACTGTCTGTCTGCCTGTCTTGCTACGACCAAACACTGACGGGCTGGCTAATTATTCAGATGCTTGGAGGAAAAAAAAAAAGCAATTTACAGTAGATTTAAAAACCAGCCCCTCTTGCCAATTCAAGTCTGCTCCAACTTCAGTTGGAGAGAGCTACAAACAATGCCAACACGCTCTTCAAAGCCTTCCCTCCCCACAGCCTGAACAATTCGCTTGGATATCAGCAAAATTGCCCATCAGCCAGAACAGGAAACAGAATCACTAAAGCAGCATCCCTTTACTGGCACTGGTTTTAAGTTTATCTCCACGTTTTGCTGTCTCTCCATATGGCCATTTCTTTAATAAAGGGAATGTTGTCAAAAGCTTGAGATACTAAGCAATGAAATTAGTAAATGAAACAAATCCTGCACTAATGAGGAGAGAGGCAAGTACGGGAATGGGAACTGCGTGTCCTCCCCTTGCTTACATCACGTTTGACCATGAGCCTTTAGACACTGCCTGAAAATCAACTGACTTTTCTTCAGTGAATCCCAGTGAGAAGATAAACAGTTACAGCTTTTTTTTTTTTTTTTTTTTTTTTTAAATTAAAAAACCTGTGTCTCTTCTGCAATGTCAGCTCCACTTGAATCTGACAGCAGCTCGTCCCTGGGAAGGTGGAGGGGGATCTACTCAGCAGGCACCCTCCTGAAGAAGACAACACATCTGGCTGTATGACCGCTGCTGGAAACCAGGCAGCAGCAAGCTCCACCAGCAGCACAGGGCTCTGGATTAGGGAGGTCAAGGATCAGGTCAAAGGAGTCAGGACCCCAAATTAGGACTGTCATAAGAAGAGGAAATCCCAAGAAAGGTCTTCTCCCTCCTCCCTCATTACAAGGCACTGGGAAACCACCGTTTGGCTCCCTATGGTAGCACATGAGAGACCCAGCATGGTGGTTATGCAGGGAGAAGAAAGCTGCCACTGATTAACAAACACTACACCTCTGTCTTTTCTTTCCTGATCACACAGGCATGATATGCAGCTGCCTTCCGTGGTGCCAAGAGATGTCATTCTTAGCAGCTGAATAAAAGATCCCCAAGAAGACAGAGTGACAAAGAACAAGTAGGAAATGATCAAAGAACGATGCTTTTTCCTATCTGCCTTTCTGCAGGGAGAGCAAACACTTCCATTAACCAATACAACTCTTTTGTACTGGTCAGTATGGCAAAAAAATCAGGCACTTAGGGAAAGAAGATGACAGCGGCAGCAAGGAGGAGAAACAGCCATCTTTTTCAGCAGGTCGCATCAGTCCCAGCTAAGCTGCAGCAGCCCCTTCACCTTGACCTGTTCCTCCAGTCTTTTCTACCCAAAAAAGCTCAAACTCTTGCCTTGCAGGATCCAGAGGATCCTCTAACAGGGCTGCCTGGCAGCTGGGAAAGCAATCTGACAAGGAAAAGTATGTCAGACACACACAGGATTCAGCACGGGATGACACACTGGTCCCAGGGGTCACAGACCTGCAGACACCCTGGCACACAGGGATAAGCCAACAGAGGACTAGGCTACAAAGTCCCTATGCTCTTCTTCAAACCCAGAAAAGCCCCATCTCAATGCACACAATTGGAGGTTTTTTATTTATTTCTTTCTGGTGGCAGAGATGTTCAGTGCTGCTCCCCACAACTCAGAATATAAAAGACTCAACTCATCCAACAGAGAGAAGAGGAGACGGTACGGGGAAGCCTGTGCACGAGGGGTACTCCAGGTAATTCCTTAAGTCACCACCCCAAAGTGAAGTTATCCACAAAAGAGCATCTTGGCTTGCTCAGATAATGCTCTTTTCTCCCATAGAGCAAGAAGAAATCTTGGCTTGACAGGAACAGCAATTTGCATGTGATGGTTAATACCACCACCAAGGTGGCACCGTGACCATCTGCATTACAGCATTTTCCTTTCCTGTTTCGAACAAGATACCAACCTTTGACTTGCCCTGTTGCTGTCCCTTAATTTAATCTCATTCAGTTTGTTGAGCTGCCAGTCAGCGTGCTGTAACATTGCTGATCCAATGCTGCTGTGAAAATTTCAATCATAGCTCCTTCCTTTGAGCAGGGACCGTGATCTATAAGCCTAACTGCAAACAGCCACAGTTTCGAGAATAGCCATCAAACGGAGACAGGGAAATCACAGCTCACCGTCCTGCAGCAATCTCCAAGCAGGAAATCAAAGCAGCAGCTTTTCCATCTTAGAGAACACAAGACTTGGGTTCAGGGGCGCAACTGGATGCAGGATGTCCAAGTCACCCACCATCTAGGCTAAGGGACAGCCTCTGCTCTCAGATGTATGTGTGCAGTTCACCCTGATGCCTGACTACATCTCAAATTTTATCTCCAAAATTATTCAGTCCTCTCTTCTTCCCATCAATAAATGGCCAGGCAGCCTAAGGCAGCAGCAAAGGGCGAAACTTCAACTGAGGCAGCAAAGCAGCACCAAAGGAGGCACCTGCTGAGGACAGGGGAGCAGCTGGAGCACACCTCGCCTGCCGCAGTGCTGCCTCCACCCAGCACGCTCAGCATCAGGGTGCTGAAGAGTCTGAAGAGCCCTTGCTGAAACGACTGATCGAGCAGGTTCTCAGGACCTGCTTCCTTGGACACCTCCATGATAGCAGCAGCTGTCCTGAGAAGCCGAGATGCTCACCGTGGGGTAAGTCAAGCCTGTGGGGTCAGCAGGGGGGACTATGGAGCAGCAGAGCCCACCCTTACTGCAGGGAAAGAAACCATCCCTGAACCACCTCGTATTTATTGTTCTATTTATTGATTAGCCACCGTATTTGCAGAGATCGCAGTGAAGCAGGATAGGATTTATTGCCCAGTCCCATACCTTAGGGCCCTGAGGCAATGCAGAGGCAGATATACCCTGTGAGCCCCCCGGGTACACCACAAGCTGCCCGGGGAGGGAGGGACCGGGACAGCAGTGCCTGAGCAGCTCTGCGGGTCAGTGCCTGGTAAGAGCACGCAAACCCCATCATTCGTACACCAGTACCACCCACCCCAGGTAGCTTGCTTTCGGCAGAGATGGAAAGCAGGTTTTCATTGTGGAATCAAAGCAAGCTGCTCTGGGAATCCCCCACTTTGAGGTTACATTTATCCCCCAAACAGCTGGAAAAGCAGCACGAGAGAAATTCAGCCCCCTCCTTGGCCCAGGAGGCTGAGCCTGTACTCTCACACACTGCTTGATGCTCCATCCACAACACCAAGTCCACAGTGCCAGGTCTGGGCTAACCAGCCCCAGAAGTCTGACCCACCTAGTATGGAGAAGAACAAACCTCCTCTGAACCCATTTTCAAGCCCCTCACAGATCCCCCCTCCAGTGGGGAGCACACCCCAACCAGCCTCAGCACACGAGCCTGTCCTGGCTGCATCAGCCCTGCTCCCCCTGCCAGGGAGCAACCCAACCTCCCTCGGCTATGCAGCTTCTCACACTACGCAGCCTCCATGAATTAAAGAGCCTTTTTCTGCAGCCAGTCTCCAGAGGTGCTCTGCAATGCGACACAGTCCACCGTAGGTACACGACCCTTACACGTACATTCTTGTGCAACAACCCAGCTGGTTTGACCCCCAGTAGGTGTGAAACTCACCTCACTGCGAGCGGTTTGAGGACAGATCTCACACCCTAGTCTCTATCATTAACAGCAGTTCGACAGAAAGCAAATGCAGATCTAACAGGGAAACCGTGCGGAAACCCATGCCCTTTCAGGAGCAAAGGGCCACAGCGTTCTCTTGGTCTCAGAGCTCCAAGCACATGACTCTTAGAGATAAATTACCTTCCACAAAATAAAGGGAGAACTTGCAAAAATGATCCAGACTCATTTCTGCTCAAACATCTATGCAAATTCTCTGTTTTACTGAGGGGTCCCCCAGCTAAAACTGCCCCCAGAGCCAGGCTCCTCTTGCTGCATTGTGATGGAATACGTTGCTTTCTCAATCATATAGTGATATGCAAATGTTGCATATAAAAATCAAGTCACAGGTTGCTTGTCAGTCATTTTTGTTAGAAAATAGCCCCACAGATACTTACCATCTTTGCCCTGAGGGATGCAGGGATGACACTCTGATTGGAGAGGTGGAGACTTCGGGAAGCATCTTGTATAACTTGGATACTGCCGAAATTTATCTTACTTGGGTGCACGTAGACAACTGCTCCTTCTCCAGTGCTCACTAAATGGATTTTCTGCTCCAGAAAGCAGGTAGGAAAGATCAAAAAAACAACAGAGAAAGTTTAAAATGATTAGACAGCTCTAAGGGTACTCCTAGACTGGGGGATAATTATGGCTGTTTGAAGTTTTTTCAGTGTTGTAAAACCAAAACAGAAGGCCTGGAGCAAGTGTGGGATCTGGACTGATCCCATCTGAAAAGCACAAGCTCCCGTTATCAGGGGATAAAGAAACCCTGGTTCCTGTGTTTGCTTTTTCACACCTCCTCCACACTGTTAACTCTCCTTCCTCTACCTTGTGCCTGCTCCCACTCCTTTTACTGCTCAGTCTTGCCCCAGACCACCCTCCCTGACTTCTGCTGCTGCACAGCACACTTGGACAGTGACTTTAGCCCCAAAGCTACACCTGTGAAAGCCAGCACAAGTCAGAAGCAAAGCAGGCCCTTTAGAGTAGAGATCACACAAGTTAGTTGCCTCTGATTTGTACATATGTGTATTCCTGGTATTATATGGATAATGGGCTTTAATTATTAATTACATCATTCAAGCAGTATTGTTTTCTTTTGACAGTCTGAGACCCAAAAGTTCTGTTCTTGCAGAACTGGCACAGACTATTGGAGGAGGAATGTGGATCCCTTGGCTAAACCACCTTCTCTCATCATTAAAAACATTCAGGAGGCATTCAGGAGATTTAGCAGCATCATTTCCACTTGTTTTATTAAAAGTTTAAAGCCCTGTAACTACTTTCAAAATGTCAGCCTTTCGTTCTGTTACAGAAAGCTTAAGGTTCCCAGGAATCCTGTGACATCCTCTTTCATGCTCAGAGAGATGAGAAGACGTTTTAAAACAGCTGCTTCAAAAGTTGATATCATCTTAAATTAAAGTTTAATTATCTATATTTGTTCTCGATTTCAGCTAGATGAAGTCAGGACACTACAGACAACATTCTCTTGCCTACATTTTGTTGTCATTGCTGCTGTTGTGTATGCCTGAATGTGGACATCATCTTTCAGGAGGCTTTAGTCCAGGAATGCTTTGCCTCATCCATTTCCAAACTTAGTAGAAAAAAAAGTCTCTGTGCTCCACGTGCAAGTGCTGTGGAGACTCATGAGTCTTTGGCTGGGGCTCTTGGCAAAGAGATATGATGGATGTTTCTCAGACGTGATGGCCCTGACTTTCAGCATGGCCTCTTACACAGTACTTGCCTTAGCAGGATTCAGGGACGTCCCTGCGTGCTCCTGAACAAAAGGCCTAACGAAGCACCAGTGCGGTTCATCTAATAGCACAGCAGAGTACAAGACCCAGGGGTTGTTCTGGGCTTCAGACTGGCCCTCTTATCCCGACTGACCTACCGTAATTAAATGCTGTGTCAGACACTTAGATTACCACCTAGGATGATACATCCTTCCTCTTCTCTAGGTGAAGGGAAGTTGTTGCGAGTATACTTGAAATTACGAGACCTCCTGACCTTGTTAATGTATAGAAACCAGTAAAGTAGGACGTTTAGTTTTAACATTAACCATCACTTGTGTTTCACTAGCTTTTATTTTTCCCGTATTTCACTGCAATGTATATAATTTCATTTATACTCTTTTCCTAACTACCCTCTGACATCTTACCCACTGGTAAAACATCTTGAAACCTGTAACTCCTTGCCTAGTGGAGATAAAACAGGCCTTGGACAGTCTGGCAAACTCCGAGTACATCCCTGATAACAGGGACCTAAAAATGCAAGACAAGTGCCTGAGAAGACGCCAGTGTCAAGAAAAGCGACTGGAAGCCGGTTTAAACCAACCTCCTCAAAACAAACAGGAGCTGAAGGAGGGATGAGGTCACTCCATGACCATGTATGGACATGGGAAACCTAAAGTTCAGCTAGCAGACAGTGTGAGGAAGGTGATGTGGACCACCAAGGTGGGGAGAAGACCCTCACTCTATTTTTACTACGCACTCTCAGACTATGTAAATGAATTCTGAGAACCCATTAGCATAAGACTGTCTTTTCTAGGAAACCTGATGCATATGTATGCTTTTTGTGTATATTAGTCAGAGAGTTTTGTTAGTAAGCGTGGCACTCATGGTGGAGTGATCCCCAGTGCTGCCCAGCGCTGCGAATAAAGAATCCCTGCTGAACAACAGTTATACTCAGTTCTGACTGTGGAGTGAAGCTCTTTGTTTCACAGGCATTAGCTGTTGTGTATGCCACAAACCCCTTCTTTCCTTGTCCACACCAGCATATATTACAAGTTCTTGTTTTCCCGGGAAGGATCCCCGGAATTAGCAACCCTGCCTTACGCTTCACACCCCACCAAGATGAGTCGCACAAAGGCCCACGTCCCCTGGAACTCACCAGAGGGGATCCTTCACTCCCAAACACTGCAACATGAGCAACAGTGTCCTGCTCTCCCGTCACCTGGGCCTCCAGGGTCAATGGGACCTCCACCGAGCTGTGAGGCTGGACAATCCCCCACGGCACGGGGCTGGAGTACCACACAGAAGTGTCCTCCTTGTGTTCCTGTAAGGGACAGAGTCAAATGCAACACACAGGAGTGACCTTTGAGGAAACTTTGAACTCCTCAACATCTACACAATGGCAATTCACACACATTTTCAAAAATCCCCAGGAGAAAGCAGAAAGGTACAAAGCAAGATGCAAGACTTGTATGGGCTTAGCATCCTCAGGGGGTCTAAAAGCTGCTGCACCCACAAACACCCACTCCTGGGCTGGCAGCCTCCTTGCAGCAACTTTTCACAACCCTCTATGTTCTCCTGCATGAAAGCACCCCAAAGACTAGAATATAAACTGCTTCCTAAAAAGTTTAAACTGTTTCCTGAAGTTTATACTCAGGTAGGTTCCTGTCTAACTGCTTCCTGAAGTTATATTCAGGTAGCTTCCTTTTCTCAGCAACCTTTAGGTTTGAATATAAACCAGCAAGGTCTTATCCAAAACCCTTTTTTCCCCTAATAAACCCCTTGATAACATCTGAGGGCAGGAGGCGGATGCAATGCCAAACCTGAGGGATAACCCTGTAGCAGCTTGGAAGATTGCTGTCATTCACAAGGGTCAGCATCTGCTGATAAGGGAATTTTAGAAAGCACCGTCCAAACATCACGACAGGGTTGAGTACTCACAGCGGAGGAACCACGCATCTAGGCAAAGAGATGACCAAAAGGGAATTAGAGATACCGAGAGAATGTAGAGTTCGTTTACTCCCCAAGTAGCATGAAATAGAGCGTAACACATTTGTCAAATAGACACTTAATACCCCTACAGCGATAAATCACCTTTAACTTCTTCTGACTCAACCACCTCCTGTAAAGGTGGGGCAAAACCCTGGGACTCAGCCTCGCAGAGGCTGCCAAGTGCCCAGGCAGCGCACAGTGCCCTGTCCCAGAGCTGCCTGATCAGCTCTGCCCGCTCTTTGCCCCAGGAGGCTTGCAAGGACCCTCCCAACAGTCCCAGCAAGGCGTGAGCTCTGGGGGAGCCTTCCCACTGAGGACCAGTGCTCACCAAGGCTCAAAGAACACAAGACTCCAGTGTCTCAGTGAAAATGACTCCCTCCTCTCCCACACCGCTGTTGCCCTGCCTGAGAACTCAGCCCTTTGCCCCAGCGATGGAGGGCACAAGCCACCCCCTGCCTTAGGCAGTGGGGGATCACCCTCTCCCAGTTCCTGCACCCCCACGGCTCCATGCATTGTCTGTCCCCATTTGCACTTGTTTTACAAAACTGCAGCCCAGGCACTGACTGGATGACTCTGCCTGGGAGAGGGAACAGCACAGTGAACTCATCCCTCTTGTAATCAAACCAACACCCACTGCAGCACAACAGGATTGAATCTGGCTGCAGCAAGATCTTCTGGCTTAAGTCTGAGAACATTAGTGCTCAAAAGAACCAGAGGGAAGCAGAGAAACCTGAGCTCACCTTTCACATCAAGGACTATTTTCCCCTTCATACAATCGTGCTTTGAGCCTTCCCTCACCAGTCCTGCCATAAGCCCCTTTCCCATTCGCATGCACCTTCGTTAACTGACCCAGACACCAGCTCTCAGCAGGCTGCTCATTGCGGCCCAAATGAATGCTGTATTTTGGTTGCAACCCAGCACAAGTCCACCACTTGCGGGAAGGAGGAAAGATGGCCCTTTGGAAACTTATTACACCTCAAGCACCAAAAAACAGGCCAATAATGAATATAATTACTGTTCCCCTTAGTAAAAGGCTCAGGGCCGTGCCTGTCCGTGGAGTACAGGTGCTGCTTTCAGAACACTGCCAATCTCACATCTAGCTGGGCAGAACTAGCTCATTAAGCAACACTTGTCATTTGGAGATGGAGCCAGCAAACCACGTGCAAGGCAGCGTGGTGCTGGATGCACGAGGAGAGACGACGAGCTGCAAGGAAAGCGCTGATACCTGGCTGTGAGGAGCAGCGCCGACACCGCCTTGCCAACACCGCACACGTCCACCACCAGTGCCAGCTCGTAGCTCTTCACAGTGTTGGAACACAGGGTGACCTGGTGGGAGAGAAGAGCATCAAACACTTCATCACTCCCAAAAGCCATCGTCCATGTGTGCTGTCCTCCGGTTCTTGTTCCACGAGCAGGAGAGGGAGGATTTTGCCCTAACTCTTCTGCTGGTCCATGTACAGAGCACAGTTGCTGGGAGCAACAAAAGTCTTCTGACAAATCTGCTTTGTTAAATACACCTTGCCCTTACCAGGGCATATGTAAGCACGATTACATTAATGCTCTACTCACCACTGTATTAAAATTAAGGGACGAATTTTTAATCTCAACTACAACAGCATAAATCCAGAGTCAATCTGTTAACTTCAACAGATTCAGCTTTACATTGGGAAGCTGAGGGCAAAATGCAGCCCAGCAGGTGCTGTGCAGTTCATGGCTGCCAGACCTTTTTCAGTCCCCACTGGAGATCACCGTAGTGAATACAACTCATTCTGCTCTTCAGGAGAAGATATATAAGACCAGGAAGAAAAGCAAACTGCTTTATATAATGACATCTCTCTTTTTAACAGCCACCACCTGTCCTCATCGTTCCTCTGCCCACTTTAAATCAGTGGGGCTCTTAGTGTGGGGATGCTAGGATCCGAGCCAAGACTAAGACCTTAGACAACACCTTTTTTTCTCTGTTTCATCCTAAAATGAGGTAGGTGGGAGATGATTACCCAGAGACAGCTACAGATGTTCCCACCAAGCTCCTGTAACCCTCCTCACCTGATAGTCAAGGTCACAGGCTCAGGGGATCCATTCACACTGAACCTGAATTCTTCTGTGAACTCCCCCAGGATGGCGGAACTGAAGGAGATCCGGATGACTTGCAGCCCGTCTGGCAAAATGATGCCCTCCTGGGGGAGGAAGGTGAAGCAGGAGCCCAGAGCTGTAGCTGGAGGGACCAAGTTGAAGACAGTGTCAATGGCTCCTTTGTTAAACAGGACCACCTGCAGCAGCAAGAAAGCAAAATGGAAATACATAAGGAATCTTCCTTTCTTACAGAAGGCTGATTTGTCTTCTGATTAAGCAATTAACGTCTGTAAAAAGCAGAAGATGCTGTGTGCTGCTGCTTGGCAGAAGCCAAAGAAAATGCAACAGGACAAGTTCTGCCTTTGGGTTTTTCGTACAAAGCAGTGACAGCTTCATAGAAACAGTCACTCAGGGTTTATTCCACTGATGCAGAGCAGCCCACTTCGACTTGCAGTGCAGAGGAGCTGCTCAGCATCACCAAGTCGATTCAGAGCTGTCCCTAAGAACAAGGAAGGGCAGTTGCAGCATTACTAGTGATTCATCACACAACTGATTCTGCTCCCGATGAGTCCGATCCTGCCAAGGGCAGAACATGTTGCAGCCAACAAGTTTACTGCATGTAGAAGACACCTCAGGGCAGCACTACAACCAACTTCAGAAGCACTCCCCAACTCTGCTACGGTATGTAATTTAGTTTTCTTATTTTTCCTTTAATGGGATACTTTCTTAGTCTTTGCTCAAACAGACGTGTCAGGAAAGGATGAGCGTGCGGTGCACAGCAGCTCTATCTATTCCAAAGAATTTCTCTTTCTTAAATATTCACAGCCACCATCTAAGACTTTACCGTTATCAGAATAAACTGCAAATTTAGAACTAAGCCGTATTTTGTTGAACACTTGAGAGATCTACTGCCTCGATCAAGTGACACAATCCCGTAGCACTTGTTGAGAGTCAGCTCTTCTCATGTTGGGTGAGAAATGCCCACAGCTGCTGCGAGTACCAGCACGCTGTCAGTCACCAACAAACCCACCCGAAGCAAAGCGGTAAAGGTTCTGATTGCTGCAGGGTGAAATCCTGCCATTTCCATGGACTTAACTATCTGCTTTGGATTTCTTTTCCCTAACTTTTGTCCTTGTAAAACCTGGTAGAAAAATTGAGACAGAAGCAGAGAGATGTCCCTTATTTTTTTAATTTTGCAGCTGCTGTTAAAAATATTCACGTATTCAAGCTCTGCAAGGGTAACCTGAAAACTACTCTCTCCTCTCTTGTCTTTTACACCTCAGTTACAAATTGCACTTAGGGATCCAACGCTGAGCTGAGGTTTACCTCCAGTCTAGCTGCTTAGTACAGCACTAACAGTATCATCTACTTAGTCACATTTTCTCAAGTCATGAAAATAATAAAACGATAATCAATAAAGTATCACCATTAAAAATGCATAGAGAGCACAATATTTTGGTAAGAAAACACCTTAATGTGTCCTTCCCTGCCACAGTCAAGCTTTTAAAAGTATTGCCTCAGATCTACCTCTTTCAGTTGCCCTATCTTATTTTTTTTGCAGAAGACTTGACACCATTGGCAGGGGGAGGCAAATATGTAGAAAATTCCTTTGCTTCATTTCCAGAAATGCTTTGCTCTTCATAGAGATGCAGCAAATCTGAAGAGTGGCGAGAGACTGGTCAGCAAGGGAAAGCACTCCCAGTTCTGTTGCAAGACACAGCTCTGAGCCAGGAGGCTGGACAGCTTTCCTCCAACTCTCAGGAACCAGCAGCACGCACTTAACCGAAAACTGGCTGCACTGGACTGGAGTTCAAACACAGTAAATTTGTTCCAGCTGCTTTTTAACAGCCCGGGTACAAAGGTGCATTGCATCCAGGGCTGAAACAAAAGCCTCTGAATATTTATCTTTTTGTCCCAGTGTTGCTTCCATGTGTCAAGGGGGTATTTTTTCACATGAAGCCTCCCAGCTGATCTCCAGGGAAGGTTGCCAAAAAGCAGGGATTAAGGCTTCACAAACAACATATGCACCTTTCAGATCCCATCAGAAGTATCCAGATTCTGGGAAAGCCCCCGGATTTGACTAGTATGTCAAATACTCCCTGCTCACAATGACCTGAGTTGCCAGAAATCCCACAGGTCCACCAGGCTCACTGCTGCCCTGGGAGCCATCAGGATCCCCCCCCAGCCCCTCAGAATCACCTCATAGCTGTGCTCTAATCCAACAAAAACCTTCCCGATGTCCAGCTGCTCAAAGCTGAAGTGGAGCCGAGGCCCTGTGCCTTCCCCTTTGATGCGCAGGGGCAGCCTGGTCTTGCGGCCTAGGGAGAGATTTCCACTTCAGTACGGTAATTCCCTCTGTTATCCTGGACTGTCCAGGCTGCCTCAGTGCTACTCCCTGACTCGGGGCTGGATGGGACCAGCTCTAGGTGCTCCAGGAGGAGATACAGGACTCTTCCCTTCCCTCAAGAGATATGCCTTGGGGCTGGCTTCTAATTTCTAACCAACCCCTCGGGCTGGTTTCTCATTGAGCCATCAGTTTGCACCCTGAAAAAGCGATGCTGAGTTTAAAACACAATCTCTGAATTTCTTCCCATGTGCTTAGATGAGCTCTGAAATCCATTCAGTGAAGGCACAAAGCTCACAAAACAGAAGATAAAAATACGCCATCTATACTGATGCAATCAGAGACAAGAGAACAGGAGCCGAGAAGTACGAGCCCAGGCAAGGCGAAGCTCCCTGCTAACGGCAGTATGCACGTCTGAGACTGCCTCCAGCAGGCAGAGCGTCTCAGCCACTGCCCGTGCCTGACACACAGCTCCGTGCCCGGGGCTCCAGGGCTCACCTCCTGCAGTGGCACCTAAATAAGACAGGGCTTTGTGATCTCCAGAGAGAAGCACTCACCTATGCCCACCATGATACCGAGAGCTCAGCTTTGTAAAGACACCTTACCTGAAGCACGCTGAACAGTTATGGAAAACCTCACTGCTGAGGTCAGAGAAGCCATAAACATACTGCTAATACACACACCCCTTGCTGCAAAGGAACTGAGACTGCAAGGCTTATAGCTAAACTCTAAGATGCTCATTTTCTTCCGTAAGCCTGCTAAGATGACAGTGTGGGATCTTTGTCTGAAGGATGCTCTGAACCACTGGAGCAGCCTCAAGTGCCTGAATCCTGGCCACTGTAGCTCTTTGGCCTCTACAGGCACCTGGCAGCAGAGCAAATGCTGGCAAACCCACGGCATGAAAACCTATCCCTTCACTGCCTTGGTTGTTCTGGGATCAGTGATCCAGGCTTGTAGCGACACATCCTGAGGGCTGGCCTTGGACAGGAGACCACCTGGAAACCGCAGGGACAGTGGGCACGTACCAGCACCCTGCTGACCACTGACCCTTCCTACCAACTACACGAGAACCGAGTGGGCTGCAAGACTACTTGTGCCTCCACTGTGGGCAACAGAAGCAGGAGAAAGGAGCCGTACCTGAGATGTCGCAGTAGACCGTTTGTTGATAGACTCTGGCTTCTCGGGGTCTAAAGATCACATTAATTTCAGCTGAGGAATTTGGCCAGATATCTCCCTCCTGAAACAGAAGGAGACAGCAAACCATTTGTCTTCAAATGTCACATTTCTTGTTTTCAACCACAGTCCTGTAGCCTTTATTTAGAGCATCAATGAAGAGCAGGGAACAAGCAACACTTATCAACAAAATTTATGGGAGTTTGGAAGCAGCTGCAAAAAAACTTTCTAAGTCTCTTACCTTTACTGGCATCTGGTAGAGGTGTTTTGTTAAATTAGGGCTATAACGAAGCAACCAAACTGGCTCACACTCCAGTAGCACCTCAGGAGCCAGCGGTCTGCCTGGGCTACGTGTTCTCTATAGGATGGCAGTTGAGTCAGAGCATGGAGAACCACCATGGATGGTAACCAGGACAGATGTAAAACTACGCAGTGCTGTGAACATGGTATTGCAACACTTCTGGCTGAAACACTTCTGGCCTCAGACAGGCTGCAGCTGGCCGGTGCCATAAAATACAGATGGTGGATGTATGATGGTACAGCACAACCACTCCAGCTGTCGTATCCTGGTTTTGCTACAGCATAAGCAAGGTGATACGGGAGGGGATGGCACACCGTGACTCACAGCTGTCTCTCTGCAAGAGCCCAACCGTAAATACATGCAGATCCTATTTCTCCCTCAGCCCCTAAATAATGAGAATCTGCTAGATCTCCACCAGTCTGAGTAAGAAAAAGCTGATCTTGAAAAGCCGGGCACCACCAACTGCTGGCCAAATCACCTGCTTTGCTTTGCAGAGGGGGAAGGCAGTGGAAGGAAATCACTGCTCAAAGCAGTCAAAGAAACAAAAGACAGAGCTGGCAACAGAAGTACTAAAATGACACTCAAAGTGCATCCTGTCAGCTCAGGGCACTTAGGAGAAAGGCAGTGCCAAAGCCAACATCTGCCTCTTTCCATAAATAACCGAACCCACAGGGAGCTGTGGGATGGACCACGGCTCCCACTGGAGATGGTGTCTTCTGCCAAAAAACAAAGTGCTCTGCAGTAGCCTCTCATCTGGATGGGGAACAGCTTGGTTCCCCAGCTGAGGTGCAGATTTGCAGCAACAATCAACACTGTTACCTCCTGGCCCAACCTCTGGATCAACAACAGTAGCACCTTCGCAACCTGGACATCTTGAAGACCACCTCCATCAGCTCAGAGTTCACACGTGACACTGAAGAGTCACTACCAGGCAAGGACAGGACAGCGATGACTTGTCAAGGTCAGTGTAACAGTAACAAGTCCTCGTCCTCCCTCTCCTCTGGTTGCCATTTCCAAGGAGTCAGCTCCCACAGGTCTGCAATGTGACTTACAGCCGAGCTGTGGCGGGGAGGATGCAGCAAACAGCAAGGACTTTGTCCTTTGGCAGCCACCTGGGCCTCTATCACAGCTGCCTCTGCTGACATAACACGTGTAGATGCAAAAATAAACCAAATTTGAGATGTGCTCAGAAAGTCAGAGCTGTGTATCAGCTTGTTTCCCATAGGCTTGGACAACTGCTCAAAATGTTCTCGGTCACACGGTAATTCCAAAATCATGCCTCCTCTTTTTTGTTATTATTTTCATCAGCAAGTTAACCCTATACAGACTGAAGTGACCTGCTGTAGCTTCTACAGATTGCAGCACCTGAAAATACTGGCAGCTAATGGTCCACTGACACAACAAAGCTTCTGCACAAACCCTGCAAAGCCATCCCACCCAGAAAGCGTTTCCAAGATTACTCTCCCTCCACCAGCTTCTTAACCTCTGGAAGCAATTATTTCCTCCTGTCACCTGTTACAAGGATTTCATTATTTCTGTGGGGAGCTCCCACACATCACGGCTGAGAGGTGGGAAGGAGAGAGCAGCCACTTTTGGCCAGAAGGTCTGAGGCAGCAAGGTCCCATCTCTGGGGGGCCTCTCCAGCAGATTTACATGGCAGTGCAAGAAGGGTGTCTGCCCAAGCTAAAAGTTACAGGGCTGTCACTGGAGAGAAGGTTATGGAAGCCAGCAGCAGTGGATTTTTAGATTCTACATTTGATAAAGAGGAGAAAATACTTACTACCATTTGATGTAAAGACACCCATATGCCAGGGGGAAAGACAGGCATGAGCAAAACTGAATGTGAACCTGATTGTTCCATAAATAATGGAATTAATGGAAATCAAAAGGTTGATAATGCTGGACAATACAGAAGGGGAGAGACTCATGCAGTAGCCCACTTATATTCAGTCCTAGAGAAAACTGCGTAACATTAACACAGACATTCAGGAAAGGTTTCCACTCGAGAGTTGAGGCCACGCTACCCTTTATGTCCGTATGTCACTACATGGAGTACCAGGACTCGGCGCTGTGGGCAGCCGGACTTCTGGACCTCACCTTAACGCACTTCAGGAGCTCAAGAGCAGGCTAAGCTAGTTGTGGAGACACAGTCCGACTGAAAAGCAGCAGGAGCCCTGGGACACACTCCAAAACCAGCTCTGACACACCGCAGCGTGCTCTTAATGCTCAGCTGATCAGCTCCCACGCTCTACAATATTCCCACCACTCTGACACAACCTCTTGGTCACATCATGCTGCTGTCAGCTATAGTGGTGTGAAACTGCAGCTGTGTCAACATTGGTGGCTCTCAGACTTATATGTGATATAGGAGTAACTGAGAAGAGAAGATGATCCCCTTCCTTGAAAAAAAAAAAAATAGTTTCACCTATTTTAAAAGGAAGAAGAGGTTGAGATTATCCTAGGATTTACTCCAAGATGAAAAGGGATTTTGCATTGCTCGGACAGTGGCCATTCTTCATCTCAGACCATGCAAATACTCAGAACCAGGGCTCTGGCTGATTGAAGGATATGGCGTTTTGCTTGCATAAACAGAAAAAGCAAAAAAATTTCTGTACCTATGTGCAATGAAAGTCAAAAAGTCTGTTTAAACCTGCCAGCCTTGTGTCCAGGCTCACAGATGACACTGGAAGGGAGATTCAGCCATGGTATCCATCCAGGTTATATGAAGAGATTGATATGTCTGTGATCAAACTTGGGTTGAATTTGGCCTCCTTCAGAGGACCATTTCATTTCTCAGGTCAATATGTGAACTGAGAGTGCTCTGATATCCTTTGTTAATCCCCATACGCTACGTGTAAACTGTGTCCTTACTCATAATTATCGATAGCTCTCAGCAGTGTAAGGACACTTATGAAGTGCCCTTAATTTATAGCCCTTGCAGCAGAGCTCAGCTTTAGGCAGCCTCTCGCTCTGTCAGGAGCCCACAGAAATGCTTTTTGCAACAAGCTCTCACAGCCTCACTAGAAACCTGGTGTTTTCTCTCGGCACATCAAGCCAGCTGATGCAGGGACCTGCCAAGTGACCTCAGCCAGGGAGGAGAAGGAAGGGAGCTATCGCTTACCAGAGGCTCAAGGGTGAACACATCGTCAGAGAAAAGCATGGAGTCTCCTTGCGCCTTTGCCCGCTGGTCCTGGAAGGGGCGGGAGAGAAAGGAACGGCGTTCTTGGAGAGCGGGCTCCACCTTGCACTCCCTCAGACAATGATCCATCTCGTCCTCTTTCTGCCTCTGCAGCCTGCAGCCACGGGGAGAGACAAACCAAGCAGATAATTTAATGAGCAACATATTTGCAGAGACTCGTGTGAGCGCAGGGGCAGCAAAGCGCTCGGGGAGGAACAGCAGCAGCTCAGCAAGGGGCTGACCCCAAGCTGCGGGGTCCCACACGGATCAGATTATCACTTGCTGTTCACGGGCACGGCACGTAGTTTTACTCCATGCTTACAAGCTCAGCGGAGGTTTCTGAAAGCCAGCAGCCCTCGAGAGCCTCCCGGCTCAAAGTCTCTGCCACAACGGATGGAGAATCCACCAACAACCCCAACTGGCTTTTCCTACCACAGAGCTGCTTGGGGGAGGCAGATCAAGATGAAGGAGCACCCACTGCAGGGCTTCACTGGCAAGGGGAGACGCAGCTGGGTTTCAGCTGCAGGCTACTGGCATCACTCTTTTCTTCCCCTTTGGACCTGCAGGGATAAGCAAGCTAAATGTGCTCTCTGTGCCCTATACCGCCTTCCACCAGAGGATCCCAGAGCACTGTAAAAGCAAACCAATGAATTCAGGCATTGCATCACTTTGGTGAAACCAATGGCTTTACATGCATGGAAATAGAGGCCCTGAGAGGGGAAGGGCGTTGCCTAGCATCACCCACTAAAGAAGTCTGGACCAGCATCTCTGAATCCAAACCCTTACATGTAGCCTTGAACCACCTTATCTTTTTCCTCTTTTTGGCCACCTCTGTAGGGCTTTGACGCAGTTAATCTCTCCCTTACTTGGTAGCTGTAGCAGAAATTATTCTAGTGTTTAAAGATCACAACCAAGAGATAAGGGAGCACAGCTACAGAGCAGTTGCTTCCTAGCTGGCATATCACTGTCCCCTCTGCACGCTCCAGTCCCTGGCCATGAAGAACCAGCAGGTGACAACTCTGGGGGGATGAGTGGAAGGCTCCACGTATAGCAGATCGAGGCAACATAGTATAAACAGGATAGCAATCATCACTCAGCTAAATTCAAATACAGTTCAAAAGGAAATACGGTCATGGACGTTACTAGCTGTACACAGACAGAGCCTCAGGCAAAGGCTGGCACCAGCGCCAAAACCACTTGCTTTGGCTCGCTCCCCCTGGAGTGCAGTGGGAAATGTTTCTCCATGGCTGACCTACAGCGCTGCACGTGAGGAGGGCTTCCAGCCACCGAGGAGCAACCCTCAACTCAACCTCCATCAACGACAATAATTCCACCATTACATCCCAGAAAGTCCTGCAGGAGGGAGACAGAGCAAACCCCTGGATAGACCTTCTAATGATCCAGGTCTTTTGGGGTCACAGCCCAGAGCAGGGTCCTGCACTGCCTCCTCTCATGGAAAAAGCCCTCTCTGCTCTGAGATCTCAAAAGCTTCTCTGACAGCAGGACAGTGGCCTTGGAGCTATGACCATCCTTGAGATTGCAAGTAGGAGGAAAAAAACATCCTGATCAGACTCTAGGACATAATCTGGCACGAGATCAAATGTAATTGGAAAAGAATCAGGTTGAAGTGAACTGTGGGGAAACCTGGTTGCCTCTGAGGGGAAAGAGGATCACTCAGGGTCCAATCTGAGACAGGCAGGCGAGAAGAGAGCGGTAAAGGAATGGTCCAGGCAAGTGCCCAGAGAAGGTAATGAGATTTTCTTTTAACGCACTGAGCTTGCATGGAAGTCACACACTGTGTAATTAAAAATAGAGAACAGAGGAAAACTAGTTTTGGCCTTCAAGGCATTTTTGACCTAATTATGTTGATCTTTATTGGCTCAGAAGCCCTTAAAAAGTGCTCCAGTTTAAGGCAGTTTCCTGATCAGCTATGAGCTAACTCCTATACACCTACATTCATGCAAGTCTGAAAAGTCCCACAAGGATTCCCTTAATCACCCAAACTTTTAAGTGTCATTTCCAGTTCATCCCCCCGCGCTATAAGTGTTTCTCTGCTGCCTGAAAGGGGAATTTCAAAGCTTCACCACAGACACCCTTTGAAGAACCTGCCCCATCTCTCAGCACCATGAAGACACAGGCTGCTGCACCCCAAATGCGCTCTGTCCTACCTGTGCTGCCCTACCTTCCCTGCAGAACCCTTCACCTCCGAATTCTCCCCAGTCTCTGAGGAAGGGTAGAAATACCTCGTTGTGCTGGAAACCGGGACAGTGCAAGGCAATTCAACATCCTACAGCAGGATGGCCTCAACTTGCTGGGCCAACGAAGCACTTTACCTGCACATTACTGGAGAAGGAGCCTGCCACCTTATCAAAGCTGGAGTGGAAGAAGCTGCAGTGAATATCATCAGTTATGCTACCTGTAGCTATGTTAAGTGCTGCTACTCAGTGCAGTCCCAGGTAACGAGTGCTGACACTTTCCTCAGCCTCATGGACCCTCCATAGCCAGGGGCCTCTGGACCTCAGTGGTTTGGTGCTCCCACAAAGCAAATTTGCTCTCTGAGGAAATCCAGTCATTGCAATCAGCCTTTCCTCCCCAAAACACCATCCTCAGCTGGAGTATGGATGGAGCTGGAATGGGAGGCACTGAGCTCCATTACCCTAAAGCCCAGGGACACGTAACCTGATGCCGTAGATGGTTTACTTGTCCTAAACCATTCAATGCAACAACACCCCTTGAGGCCATACGTTAGTTTTACCCTTGGGCAGTGTATCTTACTGAAATGAATCTTTCAAACAAACCTCAGCTTCTGATAATCTTCCTCTGCCTGAGTAACAAAAGCCTTCCACTGGAAGTGGACTATGATTTCACTCCGATTGTGGATAACCACAGATCTGTGGTTTGACAGCGTGAGGTAAGTCTTCTCAACTGTCAGGGAGCTCCTGGCCAGCCCGATGTTGACATCTACAGCTGCTCCATAAAGGCTTGTGTGAATATCTTCACCCGGAAAAAAGCATAGGGGAGTCTTTGCTCATCTCACTCGCTGGTCGAAGTACGAGGAACAAAGCAAGCCACCAGTAACAGAAGAAATTGTTACAGCTTTTACCTGTATTAGCAGTTCCACAGATCAGCACATTTATCACATCCTGACAGATGCCCGTCTACAGAATGAGGATGTCCTGGGCATCACCGTCAGCACCTTATTTCTGGGTGTGTTTGTAGAGATTTATCCCCAAGGTCACAGTATTTACAGTGAGATTTTTCAGATGTGCTCAGGAGGCCTTTGGGTTGCCATCCCACTCAAGTCACAGGGAATTCTGCATCCAAGTCATTCGGGTGACTCTGAGGAGTCCCACCTCAGTCAGGGCTTGCCCAGTGTTGTGTCTCTCCTGATCCCTTGTTGCTGACAAGCAAAGATGCCTGGGGGCACGCGGGCAGGAAATGGAGGTTCGGAGGAACAACTGACAGCCCAAGGCAGGATGGGACACAGAAGAGAGCTTCACTGTGTTGCAGAAGCAGTGCCCTCACTTGCTGTGGGTTTTGAAGACATGTCAAAACGAGACTGGTGGGGCACGGCCCACCCCAACCTGCCCATTACAGTCCTGCAAGCCCATTTCCTCAGCTGGGACCCTGTTGCTTATGCCTGAGTCTGCAAGTCTACGCTGCGTCTTCCCAAGCCATTCAATGACCAGAGCGAGGGCATCTTTGCTTTCCACCTCAGACCCAGCTGAAGAGGAGAGTGTCCCGGGCTGTGCACATCAACTGACTAACGACTGGAGCCTTGCTGGAGTACCTGCCAGCACGTCACCCTCCCGAACAGACTCCCACCAAAGGCTCCCTCATTTCCAGAGCTTTCAAACCTTCCTTCTTCCCAGCCAAGTAACTCCTGGGAGTCAAATGAGCTCAAACTTCAGTACCAAGCCCACTCTTCCTCTTGCAGGCAAGTGTTCCCCAAACTTGCAAACAGCAAACATCAGACATGCTCTCTAGAAACGGCATTTCGGTGGAGTGGTGCTTAAAGCCTCAGAGCCAGCCCCAATAGACAAGTGCCATAGCCTGGAGAGCATCCATCTGCAAAGGCAGAGCCTCCTCCTCACTGCACAGGTCACAGCAAGGCAGCCAGAGAACGGACCTGCCTTTAAACAGCTACCGTGCAACAACACAGGGAGAGAGCTGGATGTGCGCTGGGTGGACTCCTGAAATCCTAAGCCAGACACAACACGGCAGAATCACATTGATTCCAGGGAAAAAAAAAAAAAAAAAAAGGAGCCCCCTCTTTTGGGGGGGCACTGGGGAATGAAGCAAGACTCACCCTTAAAACAGTAGATCTCTAGAGTCATTCACTCATCTCCACACACAGAGAATTCAGTCTTCATGCCTGTATAGCCTCAATTTCTCTGCTCTTAAGGGAGTCTGGAGTGGTAGGGATTTGTGGCCAGAGATGAGTTACGTTGCGAGGACAGCAGCAATGTTTACAATGACTGGGCAATCTGCTTTCTATAATGAACAACTTGGCATACAAAAATAACTGATGTTCAGGAGGGTTACAGAGGTGGGTATGCTTTATTAGCATTGCCTCTCCCTCCACTGAATCCTTGGCATATACTGGCAAACAAAGGAGCCAGGAGCCAAGAAATGGGAGACATGCACAGTGCTTCGAGCTCAGGTTTATGGAAACACGAGCCAGCACTCTATAACGATCAAGATGACAAACTACTGCAAAATAAACACCACGAAAACTATCATCGTCTCACTGTCTAAACTCATGGCCACATGCGTCTTGAAATACTGGGTATAGCTCTGATCTCAAAAAACAAGCTGAATCATTTGAAGCTAAATAGAGAAGGGCAGAAGGAACAATTAAAAGTATGAAGCAGCTTTTATAAGAAGATTGAATAGGACTCCTCATCCTAGAAATCATATGGGAGATAGATGGGAGAGACTTGTAAAAGCATGAATGGCCTGGGAAACATGAATAAGGAAAAACTGGTCACTATTTGTCATAAAACAGGAACCTGAGGGCCTGAAATAATGTTATTAGTCAGAAATTACACAAAAGTGGTAGCACTTTTCCAGGGAGTATTCCTTCCTTTGGAACACACTGCCACAGGAGGCTGTAGAGGCTAACAGCTGTAAATCCAGAGAGCAACTGGACAAATTCTTTGAAGATAAAGCCATCAGAAGCTATTAAGCAGTGATGAGAATAAAGCCTCCAGCACAGAAAAATGCTAACTCTAGAGCCCACGAGGGAGAAAGCATATGCACTGCCTGTTTCTACACAATTTGCTAAACATCCCCTACTGCTGCTCTCCCAGGGAGGAGCTGGGGACGCAGCCACCCTTGCGGTCCTGGCTGCAGGCACCGAGGACTCTTCTGAAGGCTGGACGGTTTGCTGGAGCACCTTCTACCACAGAGAGCATTCGGCATCGTTCTGAATACATAAACCCACAAATCTCTGGGTCCAGAAGAGCGTGCACAGCTGCCAGCGAGTCAGGAGGAGCCACGGATCTGTCTGCCAGGCCAATGAGCTGACACAGAGAGCGGACCTGCCAGGGTCGGCTACGGGCGGCTGCAGGCTTCATGTCTTGGGTCTCAAATTAGATGTGACATTTCATTTAAGACTCTTGGCTCTTTAATATATAAGTTTTTTTAAAAAAAACCCTCTGTACTGTAACAGCGACATAGCACTAGGTATTTCACTTGACAGGGTAATGTCCATGGCGTGTGGTTTGGGATGCTTGGCTGCCATGAAAGCGCATTTACTGAATCTAGATGTATCTGCCCTATCGTTATTTACACAACATGATCTTATTACAGGCTGTCAACTCTCTCATTCTTACATGCTTTTGATACATTTCCTACAGGTGGCAGGACACAGCTTTTTCTCTGCAACCTGAACAAAGCAATGCCTGAACTTGAAATTAAAAGCTAGACTTTTTATAGAGCAGTAGAGCAGATGCTTTGGGTTGTGCACTCCTGAGCAATGCTCTTTGACACAGCAGAAACACCACTGTGTTTTATCCCAGCATCCATCTGCGTGACTACGGACACAGGTATCTGAGCACACCATGATAACTTTTCACTATCTTGAAGTGAGAAATATAGCATTGGGTCATCCTCTGTGGGGCTCCTGTTGTGCAGGGAAACAGACAAAGAGAGAATTTACAGAACAGCTAAAACATCTTTCTGAATTCTTCTAATACTGCATGATCATCCTGGTGCAAGGGGGAATAATTTTCAGAGCAGTACAAACTGTTCTTAAACAGAAAGACAGATTTTGTTTAGCCTGAAAGTATAGATCAATGAATGGATGAGCAAACCCTTGAACAAGATTTCAAAACAAATTTCAGGTTTTATGAAGAACGCTTTCCTAGTATTCAACAGCTGGTACTTTCCTTCATTGATTACTGCTCTAAACATTAGGAAGCTGGTAGCCAGATTGATTAGACTGAACAGAAACAAAACAGCACCCTGATGCATTTTGTCTTCACCAAGACATATTCTTCCTCTATCCCTGTGTCTCCCTCTCTGCTGAATTTGGATTTTAAATCTTTTTAGGAGTGAATGACAGTCAAATTTGGAATATTTAGGTAGCATGGAAAGCAAGTGTAATTTCGTTTGCCCAGTTTGTCAGAAGACAGTGCCTTGCGCTCATCTCTTCTATGAATGCAGCTGGAGAGAGACAGGTCCTGCTGCTTTTTCACTGAAAATACAAGCAAGCAATGAAAGCAGAGCTCTTCACTCAAAAGGATGTTACTGTACCCCCATATCGACCTATGATAAGTAATTCTTTTGCTCCTGCTACTATCATACCCAGCTGCCTCCACTGCCGGCATATCCTTGTTTTTCAAACAGCATGCAGAGGTCTCTGTTACCACTTCACCGCCGAAGAAGCGAGTCACTTCACCAGGCTAAGCGACCTCTGGAAAGCTGGAGAAGTCACCTACAGCCTGATCCAGCCCCCCCACCATGTGGTTTTTGCTGCGTCTCCCACAGAGCTACCACTAGATCAGAGTCAGGAGCACTGCTCTGAGTTGTTTCGCTGTTGGGAAGCTAATGGCTTCACCTACAAGATGCACTGAGTCTCCGCCGGCCTGAGAAAGGCTGTCTGTCCGTCCCCACGCTTGTATTTCCAGCCCTAGAGCAAAATGCAGAGCAGCGACAGTCATTTGTAAGTGCTTCTCCGAGGTGGTGTTCAGGAGCTGCCTTCAGACATCATTAAACCATCACGTTATTTACTCCAGACCTCGTTTATAAACCTCACCACTAAATAACTGCTGCTGCTAACACAGGTGTTTCTAAAGAACCATTCCCAGGCTACAACAAAGCTCAGAGCATCCTCGTCATTACTGTGGCCACAGTTATTGCTGTAACAGTCAGAGTCCCCAGTGTGGCCCCGGCCTCGGCAAAACACCCACTGAGCCCACGCAGCACAGTGCAAGAAGAGGGTCTCTACCCCAGAGGCCCTGCAAGGAGCCGTAAGACAACAGATGGGGATGAAAAGGGAGGTGGAAAGCAGTGACCAGCCAGCAGTGCTCCACAGGACAGGCTGCAGGCTCTTCAGACAGCTCTCCTGCACGTTAAGTTATCTCCTCTGCAGTCAGGCTCTCGCTGTGACTCCTTCTGTGACCGAGCACCCACAGCATTCCCCATCACCCCCTCTGCACTGTGCTTAGGAAGAACTGTTTGCCTCCTTCCAGGATGAAATACTCTGGCACAGGAATATCTGGGAGCCAGCACGGAGGCTTCGTCCTGCCCAGCATGAAGGAGCTTCGCAGAATGTATTGAAAAGGACGATGAAACCGTCGGATGATGAAAGACCACTGCCGCATACCCAGGATGCCACGGGCTATTTTTAACCATTATTGCTACTACAGTAACGATACGATGGGGTACCTGACTGGCTGAAACATTGCTTTTGGCCATGGGGAAAAGAGTGCAGGAACTTTCATTCTGATTGCCTGGCAAAGACATGCCCAATAGACCACGTAATAAATCAGTCACCCTTCAAGCTGCTCTTCTACTTCTCAGCAGATGCTGATCGATCCACAAGGAAAGGAGGCTAATGAATGGTCAGTTCTGCCCTGAAACACATCCACCGGTAATGACACTTCAGAACATGTCAGTGATTTCCACTGATGATAGAGTAGACAAGCTGAGGTCAAGGATGACCTGCAAAGAGATGAAAACCACATTCTTCCAGAAATCTTTCATGTGCTAAAAATGGGGTATGCAGCGTCACACAGAAGTCTGTTTCTGTGCATGCCTGAGGATGAACAAAACAGCCAGAAGGAGATTTTTAACTTCCAAGTGACCCTCCTAGTACATATATCCCAGTCTGTGCTCACGCAGTCAACTCCATGGGTTGCTGGAGCAGGCTTTTTGTTCGGAGAGGTGTTATGGAGTTGTGGAGCTACAAAGCTGTGCAAAGAAACCTCAAGCAAATGAAGCACAAATTTAACTCCCCTTCATCTACCCTCAAAGTGACAGATCATCTCTCTTGAAACACAAGGCCCTGGAGAGGGGCCATACTCTGCAAGGAGCAGAACGACCTTATCAAAAACAGTATAAGAAAAATTCATTATTACAAGCAGTTCTAGAAGAGGGGAACAAAGACAGGAAACAGTTGTTACCTATTAGCTGTTTTGACAGAAACGAACACTTTGGAGACCAACTAGACTCACCCATCAATCTAAGTGATTTGAACTATAAAAGCATATAACCAATCAGTTGTATAAAGTATTAGTTACCAATCCTCGGTCTGTTGCAGTGCTGCTACTATTAAGATGCAAAGACAACATATAATTGCACAAACTCCTATTTGCACTTCTTTTGCCTACAATATACGACTTCCTCCACTCACTTTGAAGCAGATGTACAAGAACATACAAGTTTGACAGAAACCATCCACACTGCTGGGAATTCTCACAAGCGAAGGAAAAAAAGCACAACGTGCACTCACCACCTATGACAGGCAGAAAGAAAAATCCCTTTGCAAAGGTTTTAAATGCCTGATAGACCAAGGAAAATCTAGAGAAGCCTCTTGTACGGCATTCTGGTTTACACTTTAGGATAACACGGGAAACAAGATGTTCTTTAAAAACTGTAATAATGTAAGAATACTGTAAGTTTCTAACCATCTGCCAGCACTAAACACAAATAAACAAGAATTACATCGGTTAGTGCACTACAGTGAAGCTTTGGATTCAAAAGGGCCTGCTGCTTAGGAAGTGGAAGATTTCCCCACCTCTTAGCACTTGTAAGCAGCTACTATAAATCTGCCTGGTGTGGAAGGAATGGAGAAGTGCATGAAGATGAACAACTGCAGGCTGGAGTGGCAGTGGCACACAGCGGTGGCCGCCAGAAGCTCATGGTCTGTTGCCATGAATTTAGCTCAACAGTAACTTAACGCTGCTCACGGCAACGTCAGAGTCCCTGTAAACACTGGCACAAGACTAAGATTAAAACCAGAAAATGGTTTCGGTATTCCCACCCTGGTATCCTGCACAATACAGGGACGACTCAAGTATGCAACGAGGTAGGGAGTTTGCTCAGACAAGTACTGAGCCTCCTCCATTCTGGCTGAAGTCAGTGCAAATTGAGAACACTCAGCAACTTGTTTGAGTGATCTCAGGAATGGAAAATGCAGCACAACAAGGGCTAAACCTCAGTTAAACCCTGCTGCCTGTCCACATGCCTCAGTGGATTTACAAAGGAGAAAAAAGAGAAAGGAAAAGGCTTGATCTAGAGACTACATCAATAGGATTTTCATTTCATTTTCAAACAAGTTCCTGGAAGCCACTGATTGCAATGCCAGCCTTGCAAGACAGATGACAAGACCCTTGGTTGAAAGGGGGTTCTTAAAGGAAAGAGAACAGAGCTCTGCAAAGGTGGTTGTTTTCTCCAAAGCCTACACAAAACCACAGATGACTATCACAGCAAGGCAGTGCTTTTCTCGGATGCTTTATCCTTGTGGGTAGCTGAGATGTTCAGATGTGCTGGCACGTCCATGCTACAGTTACTTATTCAACCTCAAACAGCAGTAAACAACCAGGGCTGGGATTTCATGAGTTTCCTGCATGTGTTCAGTGACCACTAACACAGCGCCAAGCCCTTGCATGGGTGGCCTCATTTACCAAAGTAAGCCGGTTCAGCCAAACCCAGCACCAATTTTAGCCGAAGAGAGGGATTCAGCATCCCGACATGTTTACATTCCCAGCTGGAGTATGAGCTGGGATTTTTCACACCAGACCCATGTACATGGGGGAAATGGAGGAGTTTGGACATATAAAGCAGTGAAGGTCAAATTTTCATTGTAAATCATTATGCTCTTAGCAGCAAAGACATTTTCTTCACACTCACCTGTAAAGTTTGTAGCAACACAACTACCACCACATAGACAGTCTATCTAGGGGACAACACCTGTACTCCTAACCAGGACAGTCTAAAGGACACACAATTCTAATCAACCAAATAGCAGGCAAAGGGAAGAGCTCCATGTTTGCTTAAGCAATGCTAGGGACAGATTTGACTCAAGTTCAGCAAAAACTAAACCCACGCACCA